>NC_056526.1:44931215-45061323 GCF_019175285.1 Sceloporus undulatus
ACAGGGAAGGGATTAAGCGTTATGGTCTTGCCTTCATACCTAATTTGGTCCTTAACTTAATAGAACAGAATATAAACAAATGATTTGACTTGAAAACACAGTAATTCAGCTCATGTTTCCTTTGCTGAGAGTAAAGTCTCCAGCTGAAGGAACCTGCTATAGAAGAACATAAATAAGCAGCCATATATGAAGAAACGACTCACTACCTATGTCTTTCGAAAGGATCCTTTCTTATGACGAACAAAAAAAATATGCAGGCTTTCAACAATGCTATTTAACATAACAAACGTGAGTGACAACCCGTTGGAAACTTCTGAGTTGAAGTAGATGCTTATTATTGCCAAAACAGATGGTCGAAAGGTATGATATCATGCATGCATGCCGTTTGAGAACACTAGATGGGGGACGTGGAACCTGTCATGCCATGGTGCACCGATCTGGATTTTTCTGGTCAAAAATGGCAGAAATGCCACTAGTACCTTTTTTGGGATGGAAAAAAGGGCACCCGTGCTGGCCAGCTTAACAGCTTCTGGAAAGTTGTGGCGGATGTAAACATCCGCTGAAGTGCCATGAAGCATTGGAACATGTAGTCAGGCAATGTGGCTTCCCAGTGGCATCAGAGTGTGTGGTGCCTTAAATGCTGCATCGAGATGCCACCCATATGTTTTGTCAGAAGTGGGTCCACAGATAGGGGCAGGGTGATCTCATCACTGTTCAAATCAAAAAGTTTGCAAGAAGGTTTGGGATTGCCTGTCTTGTGCTAAGGTTCCCAAAGCATCTTGGATCGTGAAAAGTCAGACTGTCAAGTCAGAGTGCTAGGTCTAGAAGATAAAATGTTGTAATGAGAGAAATTAGGAGAGTGATGACTTGAAAGACAGCGAGGATCTTTAAGCCCTGGGCACATAAGCTTTACTTTACTGGGAGAAACATGGGGAATAGTTTCATTGCTGGCAACCAAGACTGGTAGGTGACAATACTAATCATAAGTTAGGTGCTTGGCAGTCAAAACCAGCCAAAAAATAAAAAATGAATTACACATTTCCCCACTAAACATTGTAATGAGCCATACAAAACACAAATACAACGTGAAATGACCCTTGATTATATTGAGTCAACCCTCAATATCACCCCAGAAGCTTGAAAGTGAAGGAATAGAACGTGCCCAGTGCATAGATTAAGAATAGAGATTTGGAGGCTGACTCACAAATATAAGGTTACGTTCAGGGTAGTTCAGGCATAGGCGGAGAGAATGGTGAGCTGTCACAGAAAAAAATTGTATTTTTAGAGAGATCAAGGTGATAGTGTCACATTTGTTAAAAGGTTATACAGATATATAGAAAGTTGTGTAACATAAAAACCTGTTCAACAAATGGTAAACAAGTTTTATCATAATATTAAAAATTTAAGACTGGAACTTTTATGATACACTGCTTATTATAGTTCAAGAAAGAGTGGACAAACTTAGAGTGGGTGTGTGAGAGAATTTTTTTTCCTCTAAGGGGCTTTCTGGTGGCTGCAAGAAACTCACAAAATTAAACAAAAACAAAACAAAAAAAGGAAGGAGACAAAGACTCTATTCTAGTTTTGTAAAAATGGGGAAATTTATTATGTTAAAAACGGTGCCCGTGTCACATATTGAAAAATGTGTAACTGAAATCACCGTTGGAAGTTTCCAGGGAGAGCAATTCATTACTGGTTTGTGCCAGAGAAAGGTAGGTAGGTGGATAGTAAACTCTTGGAAGGTGCATGAAGGTCCTCCTAGGGCAGAACTTTGCCTACTCAGCTCAACAATCTGTTCATGAACCAATGCATTTTTTAAAAAAATGTGATACATTTAATAAAAATGCTATTTGTGACGTAGTTATGATTTTATTTGTTTATATGCTCCCCTGTCTTCCAGAGTGGACACAAGGAGGTATCATCCAGACTAAGTATTTTCCCTCAATAAGAATTATTTTTAGGGTTGATTTGGGAAAAACAAAGCCAACAACAGTTTCAGGTGAATAAACTGTGAAGATATTTTAGAAAAAAGGAATAAAGAACGTTGATACAAACTGATATATTCATCATCAAATCAACCAACAAATCAATTACTTTAATTTATATTTACCATATCCTCAAGAGTGGGATTCAAAGGCTATTTACAGTAAGTAAATAAGATAAAAGTAAAAAAAAATTAATGATTATAGTTATAGCACAAGAACTCTTCTTTGGCAATGATGAAATTTGCTATGAATGTTCTCCTTAAGGCAAAGTATCTATTCCTATAATTGCCTTGAACCCGAGAAACCGTTTCCCTGAATAACAGTCTTTGTGACCCTACCTCATGTCTGAAACACATTCAGGTAAGTGTTTTTTAAGAACTATTGGCTGCTTGGTGTATATCTGCTTTTTTATATGAACCTTCTGGCCCCAAGAAGTCTGTTCATTCAAATGACTGTTGTCAAGAAAATATTGCAGGTTTTGGGAAGATATTTTGAGTTACGGAATTGGGAATATCAGCCATTTTTCAAGAACAACATAAGCCACTGGAAATGTTAATGAATCATAATATGGTGGATTTGCACAATTATTGCAAATGTTATTGGGTAGTTAGTTGATTTGAGGTAAAGTACTCATTTTTGAAAGTGTAATGGTAGTCGGTGCATGTGCATCAGTTCATGAAATTTGCCTGGGTTTGGAGAAGTCTATCGATGGCAGCTGTGAGCACTTTTTTGGCACAGATGTTGAAGAGAGTATCTAAACTTGTATTCTACAAGGCGATCAAGTATATTAACCATAGTAAAGGTATCAGATGTATGGTGATGTGGTCACCATGTCTCCATTCCTCCAGTGTAAAATCTACTATTCTCAACATGATGTAAAGCTTAAGTTTCAACACTCATATTGGGGCTTGTCTATACTGTGTAAGAAAAACGCTTTAAAAGGCTGTCTTCTCCTTGATATCTGAGTTGTCATGAAGGCCATATTGAGCAAAAGAACCTTGATGCACCAAATCTGGGGTGATAGAAAGCTTACACAATGCATGGCCCATATCCAATCTCAGATATCAGGGAATCTTAATTAGGGCAGTGAATGGTACTGTATTTAAAGAAGAAGAAGTCTGTTTATTTCAAGTCCAAGTTCTCATGTCTCTATACTTCCAGGCTCAAGTCCTTAACAAGATACTGCTCAAAGTCAACTCTCAAGTCTGGGATCCAACTGTTTAAAATAGAAAAAAAGAGAGCAAGAGTACATTTTTAGAAAGGAAAACAGCAAATGCATAGTGGGCAATAGGTTTGAGGCAGGGTTTTCAGTTTCTGCTTGGAGCCTGTCCCTGTTTGAACATCAGAGGAGCCTTTTCTAATAGCTTTTCGAATGGTTCAGAAGGATCTTTCTGTCTTCAGCCATTTGCCTAATGATTTACGGTGTTCCCCGCCAAGAATATATGCCTGTGCTCTGGGGAGAGTTTTTGCTTTGCTGAAAAGTGAATGAACGACAGGCAAGTCAGTTTACTAAAAATATAAATTTTTTGGAAGCTTTACGATAGACTGAATATTAGAAAGTAGAGGGCACAAAGATAAAAGTTATTGTTGTAGTTTTGCATAAGTATTGGTGATGAATTTTTCTTTATTGTATGCATGTACTGTTTACAACATACTTATTAACCATTCAATATACTTTGTTTTAGTGGTTTGTTGAAATTAGTCTTGTAAAAAAGAAAATCATTATTTACATTTACATTGCATCATCAATATGCTGCAATGATAATAGACAACTATGGAAAGCAGTTGCACTTTAATGAATATCTTGGGTGAACTGCAGAAACGAAGAGTTAGAAAACTACTAAGAGAAACCTTGCCATGAGATAATTAACAATTATTATCCATTTGTAGCATACAAAGGTAAATTAATGGAGCCCCATGGTTGATTTAATTGTTATGTGAAACTACAGATTTATGGATTTCAGAATGATATATTAAACATTTAACTTTTACATGGTAAATGTGAGTGCCACCAACTGATAACTGTTTTGAGTGAACTGCAATTAAGTTAGATGTATACGACGTAAAGAATACTTACAGTCATTAAGCAGTAAATCAATACATAGTATACTTATTATTTATGTTTCTTTTTCCAGTTGGGGGCTTAGATTGGGTTTAGTACAAGGTTAAAACATAATACAGCTTTTGAAATTCAGTATACTAAAAATTAAGAAGTATAATTAAAACTAGACAAAAACAGAATTAAAATAGTAAGTTAACAGCTAGACTTTAAGAGGAATACAGATAAGCATAGAATCAGTACAACACAATTCCAAAAGCCCCTTTTCCCTTTGAGAGTAAACATACATCTCCAAAGGCTTGGGTAAAACAAAAAATGTGTTTCTTCTATGGAAGTATATCAAGGAGAACATGCAGTGTTTCATCTCCCTAGCAAGGGAGTACACAGAGCTAGGAGCAAACTACTGAGAAGGGGAACCTCTGCTGAGGTGTTCACCAGACGTAACATGTGAGGGTAGCAGGAACAGAGAGAAGGATCTGCTCCAGATGGATTCCACAACAATAAATTAAACCTATTGATTATTATAGGTTGGTGCTCATATGTGAGATTATGGTCCTTCAGATAACTTGGGCTGAAATATAATAGGGCTTTATTAAATCACAACCAGCACTTTGAATGTTGTGCCTGGAAATGGACCAGCAAGCCAGTTGTCCTGTTGCAACAATGAGAGTTTTGTGTGCAAGTTAACAACCTGGCTTACGTTTGGACCAGGTGAAGTTGTCCAAATCCTTTACACAGAGGTACAACTGTCTTCAAAGGCAACCACACATACAGCTTATGTTACGGATAATGGCAAAATAGGAACGAAAACTAAAACATGTAACAACATGGCCAGATCCAATGTCTTAAACTATTCTTTCGATGTTTCACTGCCGAGGAGGTCCTATGTGTTCTCTGGATTTTAAATTTCAACTTGTTCACCTCATTAAGTCCATTACTGATGAGAAAGCACTGGTTTAGAATTGAAACTTGTTTCCTTTGGAATTGAGGGTGGGAAAGGGCATAATAAAGGCTATCTATCTTGCATGCTGATGGCATTTGTAAATTGAGTGTTGACCAAAACCATTCATATAGTGGTAGCACTCTTAGTTATTCCTTAAAATTCAATTAACCAATATGGTTCAACAATATCTAGAAGTTAATCATTGCTTGATTAAAGAAAATATAATGTTTAAGTACCGCTGAATGCTACATGAACATCATATGGAGAAGTGGGGGGCCTTCTATGTTCAACAATATTGATGGCTTGTTTCTTCACCAAGCAGATGTGCACGTGGCTTCCATACTTTTGGCAGAGTCTTTGACATGATGCAGTCTTTTTGGTTTTTAGTGCTGTTGTTGCAAGAGTATTCAAATGCACTACAAATAATGCAATAATTGCTTATTGAGGAAGTCAATCAAGTTGGGAAGTGCAAGCCAAAAATAACAAATTGAAACTCAAAATATTTACATAGGCCAGTAAACTATATATTAAACAAAAATTAAGGAAATGAGAAAGAGGAAAAGGAGATGAAATGATGCCATGAAATCCTAAAAACATGAATCTCTGATGATGATTAAGAAATAGTTCTAAAAGGAGGCTAGAGAGCTAGCTGACAGGAATGCTTTAGCTGGAGCTCTTGCATGAGCGAGAGATTGGATACCAATGGCACATGGGTGGCCCTTCCAACTCTATGATGTCTATTTTTGTGTATTTTTTGAAATCAAAAATGGTTTGGGTAAGATCAAAGGCATCACTAGGGTGATGGTAGAATTTTATCGCCTAATTCTCACCAGCTTGCTTTTTGAGCATCAAATCAACAAAAATGGGTAGATATTAAGAATAATGACAAAGAGCCATTATACATTTCTTTCAAAGCATGCTATTAGAAAGGAAGAATTAACAGTACAGCATGAACCCCATTTATCCGACTGGGGATATATTCAAAAATCGACGCTTACCCTGGATTATGCAAAAATTGGCAAAAAGAACCCTTTTCCCTCCTGGATGCAAGTAATGTAAAACCAACATTACCGAGACTGTAGATACAGGGGATGTACTGTATCCCAAAACATTCAATATTTTCTGTGAACAATACCACAGCAAGCAACAAACAACCAGGAAATCTTAAACCAAGTGTTAAGCCATAACTTAAACTGTCTTTGCTTGTTTTTCAATCCTTGTAAATCATAATTTCCCAGTGCACATGGCAAGTAGAAACTGTGGTTTTATTAACCAGAAAGTGCTGAAAATAACTGAGAAGAGAAGAGTGTAAGAAGAATGGAGTGTCTGTCTCTTGCAGAATAAGGCAAGATATGCTCGACTGGATGACCATGTTGGACATAATCCATTTTACACAAGCGAAGTCAAGTGGTTTTTAACAATATAATATCATGGTTTAACCAGTAAAAATTTTAAAGTAACCTAATCTTCAAACTAAGAAAGAAATACTAGAAGTTGAAAGGATTCTTACTGTTGTACCAATATGTGCCTTGGGAACAATTCATGTGATTTCATATGCTAACCAAAACTTACTTTGTAAAAATTCAGTACTTGCATGGCTCTAGCTTGCTGGAGTTTTCAGTCAAATGGAAGGTTCTCCATTGCTTAAAAACTTTCTATCAGAGACAGATCAGATACTCTGAGACACATCTGTTGGACTTACTCAGACTTTCTTAATGGATGTTTACCGGAACATTTTGCTAAAAGTGAACTTAAATCTCCTTGATGGACAAGTTTCCAACCTAAGAAATAAATAATAAAGGGTGTTACTGCTGAAGCAGCAGGATACTTTTACAGAGGAAGCAGAGGGAATACTGTAGTATTAAAAAGGTGCTTTAATGTGCAATGCCTATGAAATGGTGGATACTGCTATTCACAGTAAATGTTTAAAATCTGTTAAGTGATTGATTGGGCAGCTACTGAGTGGTTATAAGGGTCTATCCATCATCATTTTTGACATGACCCTTGAACCCCAATAGTATGGTGCCCATTTGTTTTAGATCACAAGGTCAAATTCCAAATTGGAAAAATTGTTATTTTAGGCCTATTTCTGAAATTTATTTTCAGGGATAGAGGGTGTAGTGGGAAGAAATCAGTCCATTAAACGGAGAACTATACCCCTGGAAGCATATTATTTGCCATTCTTTGCACTTTTTTTCATTGCTTCTGACAATTCACTTATTTACCAAAAATCACAAAAATTGTGTACTATACCTTGAAATTATTCTTAATTAATGGTCGTTCATATATTACACTATTTATAGTTGTCCTGAATACATTAGCTAATGGTTTGTAAGATACTTGTGATAAATGCACAAGAAAGTACCACAGCACGGCCAAGATCTTACAAAAATGTCTTTACCTGCTTACACATGATGTTCCCACTAACCCTGACACTGAAATAAAGGAGGGTGATTATATGAGAACCATTTTCAACTATTTTTTTTAAATGTCTGGACACTAAACAGTGGTAGGGGTAGGTGTGCTTCAGAATAAACACAATGAAAGGAAGAAACTAAACAGAGAAAATGAACTACTTGTAATTAAATTAATAAAGCCAGTACGTTTTAATAGCAGAGAGCAAGCAACTGTCTAGTAACCATTTCCTTACAGAGCTGGAAATCCAAATACTTTCCTACAAATTTAGATGTCAGGAAAAAGGGTGTCTAACACACAAAGGAATTGTTGCAGAATTCAAACTAGCAACAAACATAGCAACAGACAACTGCACACAGGTACTCGCCCTGCTTTCCAGGTTTGAATTCAAGAGAAAGGGAGTGTTCATTCTTGTGATGGCTTCTACTGACAGAGACAAGCTGATCCTGTTCAACTAAAGGCCCAAACAGACAGGCCAAAATAAGGCTGGCTGCGGGTCACTTTGGAGGTATGCTGTTAAATGATGCATCTTTTCTAAGAGTCAGAAGCTGCAACAAAAGCCACACTCCATTCAAGGACTGGAGTACAGCTTTGGCGCAGCTTCTGGCCTCTTAAAGGCATGTGTCATTTAAACAGCCTACCTCAAAGTGACCCAAGCAGCTTTATTTAGGCCTGTCTGTTTCGGCCCTAAGTTGTGTTTTCGGAGTAAAATTCCCATCCTTATTTTATACAATTTTTTGTGACTGGATTATAAAAACCATGTTTTGGTATAATATCCAAGATCCCTTGCATGCAATGAAACTTGGCTGGTGTATTGTTAACAGCACACAGTTCAAAGGTGAGCAACCACCATTTTGATGGAGTTCAATGAGCAGAGTCAAGAAAGTATCAGTTGAACTCCCATTATGATTTTGGAGACTTAGCATACCATCAGTCCTTGAGTCTGTCACAGGGCCTTGCTGTAGACTTAGAAAACGACCAGAGCGTTGTAGCAATTCTAGGGGATTTTACTTACTAGTTTATCTCCTCTTACTTGAACAGGGGTGGGAAACAGTTCCTTTCAGCCTCTGTCTTGTTCTCTTGCTCCCTCCCCACAAAGGGTTGTTGACATTTTCCTGTGTATAACTCCTGAGAGAGGGGGGATTGGGGCCACAGGAACACATGAAGCAGCAGCCAATCTGGCCAGTTCCTGCCCGTGGCCTCTAGAGACAGCTTTTTGCTGGCTCTAGGGTGATTGGCATCTTAACACCAAACACCAATGCCCCCAAGTCCCCAGAAGCTGGCCAGAGTCTAAAATGCCGGCATGGCTCTAGGCAACTCAGGGGCGTGGTGGTTGTCTAAACGGCATGCCCCCAAAAAGCTAGAAACCAGCTTTAACCGGGCCATCTGGTTTTGGACTCAATGTTTTATAAAACGGTAGTATAGAATAAGAGAAGGTATATAAAAAAAGAGACAATTGGTTGGAACATTTTCAAATATTACTTTTAATTTTTTATTGTTAATTTTTTAAAAATCAGTTTTATCTGTGAGCCACTTTGGGGTCCTACTCCAGGACAAAGGCGGCATATAAATACATACATACATACATACATACAAAGAACTAAGTTCATGGTAAAAATATCAAAATGGGCAACTTGCATTCAAACAAACCTATATTCAATAAAATGAGTTTTATTGCACCTTTTCTGCAGTCATCAGAACTGTAGGCTCATTCGTTACACCAGACTGATGTAATTCACAAACATTCCAGACTCCAACAGGCCTGTTGATCTGAAATAAAAGGAGATAACTGTTTCTCATGTCCTTAAGAAATGCCAACAAGTATCAAATCCAGGAGTGTTTACATACCTTGCGGTTTCACGTGGTTACAAAGTGGGAGTTGCTGTAAGTGGACTCGTAAATCTTTTCGATATAGAATCTTTTCTGTAGAAGCGGCACAGTTTGAAGACTTTTCTCGGGATACTGAATCAAAACAGTGGTCCTCTCACACTGAACAGCTAAAAAGTGGTTGGAGCTATCAGTAACAATTCAAAATTCACACACACACAATTAGCGTTATAAAATGAGCTTTGCAATTTTAATTACTACTGTTAAGTGTTTGTATTTTAAACATTTTTACAATAGCAAACCTAGCAATTTAAGCAAATGAAAACATGATAATATTATACTAATTGTATTCAAAAATCGTCAGTTAGGTAGGTTGACATCAGTAAGTTCCACAAGGAAATTTTTGTTTATTAATTTCTCTGGAACAAAACCTGTCAATTTCTCTAACAGTACACAGGCACGATGCAAAAGATTCTGACATTAAGACTGTGTGCTGAAGGGACCTCCCCAAAAGTTGGTTAGCACATTCTGGGAACAGCTGAGGCCATTGTTGATCCAACAATTTCGCCACAAAAACTAAGTGCACTTAGTCTAAAACATATCAATGTGTTCAATTGTATAGTACGAAGAAAAATGGATGTGGAAGTATAGACAGTATCAGAGACTTATGCCGCATTACTGATCACTAACAAGAGCACCTGGAAAGCAAAGAAATGTTGAAGTTCTTTTCAAATGTATTGTCAAGTCACTGCTTTAGAAATTATTTTGATTTGTAGTACTGTATGAAACTAGATCCAGCTGTAACTGACATAAACTGCACATATATGAACAGTGGGACATTTTTACACATACGTATGAAATATGTACAAGACCTCCCTTCGGAGTGTAGTGGGGGGAAAGGGGAGGAAACTCAGGCGTCTGAATGCTCTCTCAGATGCAAGGCAATATTTTTTTTTTTTCTGACTGGCAATTAACAGCCCACCCTCCCCAATAGCCACTATTGCCGCTAATGGGTGGTACACAACATGGCTGCAGCAGAGTGGTCGCATGTGTGTACACCACCTTTAAAAACCACAGGACTTGATGTTTTGCAGTTTTTTTTATCTGTAGGGGGTAGGGGTCCAGAATGGAACTGAGGTTTAGAAAGGTCCTATGGTATGTGCAAAAATGTTAGGGAAAGGGCTGACCTCTAAAGAAATGATTATTATCGGCACACACACAGAATGTGAAAGCAAAATGCTCATTCTAGAATAATTTAAGTTTCACTGCACAATAGTTCCTTGCTACTAAATTTCTAATCATCCATCACCCCTAATTTGAATGTACTGGGTAAGACTGCAAAGAAATAAACTATGTCCTCCAATGACTGTCCCTTCCTACAATAAACTTTTGGTCAATGCCCATACTTACAATTTGTTTCATTCCAAATGCAATGCATTCTGCAGCCTACAGTACTGACATCTGTTTCTATGATGTTTTGGTAATCACACATCCTTGCCCCTCGGCAGGAGTACACTAAATTCTTTAGTATACTTCTTTTAAAGAATCCTTTGAATCCTTCACATGTCACTGCTCCATAATGGCGCCCTGTGTCACGAACAAATTACATTAATTATGAAATATTATAGTAGATGTCTATATTATTTTCTATACCAATAAATTGTTTACAAAAGAAAAATAACCTTAACTACTAACCAATTCTATGTGGTGAAGCTTTCTTGGACTATAGCAGATTTCATCAGAACATGGACACAGAAGGAGATCCATAAACCAGATCACATATTTACATTTAGCAACACTATTACAGTAGGTGATATATCTGGCATCTGCACTATCAATGGTTGTACACCAGCTCCTCCAATGTGATATATGCCACTGTTTGCCAGCACTGTCTGGCAAACAGAACATTTTTGCAGAAAAATAATTGGACATAAACAGTTGCCTCCTAACTTGCGGATCTCAGATCTTCAACCTTGATTATGTGTGGAGGGGCTACCTCCATTATTCTAACGCGTGCGCACCTGGGCCTTGTGCACAGGGGAGGGGGCTATTCAAAACCTATGAGGCTTGAATACATGCAAGCCTCTGTTGTTCACAGGGGGTGGTGTGGTCTGGAACGAGCCATCGGGTAAAACGGAGGGCAACTGTACTAAAAACCAGTGGGGGACCACTTAGAAGACAATATCTCTAATCTCAAGGTGGCCATTCTTGTACAGAAAAACTTCAAAGACAATTTTCAAACGTGAACAGGTTAGCCAGAATTCTCAAGTGTCTCAATTTATCTTTTGTGGCTTGAACAGGGACAAGTAATTCATATATCTGCATTTATGTGCCCATCACTGCAAGAAACTATGTTACCACCAAGCCAACAATACTGAAAGTAACAACTACACAGTGATTTACCTGATGCCTTGTCTCCACAACAACACAGAATCAAATACTTTATTCAGAGTCTGTTCTGTGGAAGAACTGTCTGTAAGACTGGATAAACAATAATAATTAATTTATTAATTATTAAATCTTGCTTCATTAACTCCTTTGCATAAATCCACAGAGAAGAGAGAGGAGAGAGAGAGGAGAGAGAGACTGAGAGCATGTAGGCTATTTCATAAGTATAGCTAAGTTTCTAGATAATACAACTGATAATCATTCAAAGACATTAAATTAATCTACCACTGATAAACAGATAGGACAAAATTAAAAATGGCAAATATAATTCTTAATATATGCTGCTGCTAATCAATTACACTAATTTTCTAGTTAATTTTCTTGTCTTATTTAAATACAGAGACTCAGGAGTGTCCACACTGGTCAATAAAGTGGCTTCAAACTGCTTGAATCCAAGCTGTTTAGACGAGTACAAGGCAAAAATGGGTGGAAATCAACATGAAGCCATGCTCCAAGGCTAAAAACCAGAGCAAAAGAACCTCAGATACTCCAACTAAACAATGAAAATGTGCATAATGGCACAAGCATAAAAAAGCCTGGTGCAGTGCAGTAATGTAGGAAAGCAAGGCAGCATAGGGAAGTGATCCAGAGCATTGCTCCTGGTACCAGTGAGATGGCAGCTGGCGGCACCATTGCTCATTATAGGGGTGTTTTTCTGAGTGTCAATGGCACGCATGACCAGCGTACCATTCATCACACATCCCATGACACTGACAGCACGACAAATACGACAGTCACCAATAATGCAATGGAAGTAGTTACTACATACACAATCAGGTGGAAGAGGATATGTAATTGGCAGTCACCGTGTGGGTTCGTTTGATGGTGGTGCATTCATGGGAGGCAAACAAAACAAACACAAACAAAAAACCAGAGTGGCACAGCTTGAATGCATTTGATGTGGAGTGTCCATGATGTTCAGCCTGCCTTGGGAGGGGTGTGCAGACAATGGGGGTTCCACCCACTTTCAGAAAACCCAGGATCAACTGCTGTTTTCCTGTCAATCTGTTCAGGCCCTCAAACCCTTCTCTCTCCTATTTGCCACCTTAAAACTTAGCAATAGTGTAAGATATAGGATGCAGAATGTTCGATTACTTTATATTTGCTTTGCAAACATACAATAATTCTCCCAAGCCTCTCCCATTTAATATTGCAAAAATAGAGGTACAATAACGGATTGGCCACATGGCTCACAAACAGGTTACAACCTCAAAATCACTGTATTGAAGAGAGATACATAACAGAAAGGAGAACAGCAGAGAACAAAGGAACCACATTCAGCGCTGTACTAATTCAATGCACTTATGCTATCAGAATCACCTCAGAATCAAGATGTAATATTTTACAATTAAAAAACATTACTTTTCTATGGCTAAACACATCCCCAAGCTGCCACTGCATATAGAATATACAAAATGAGGATAAATGATTCCACATGTTATGCCCTCCTTAGTGTGACTACCTCATTTTTTTTTAAAGTCTCTTCAAAAACGTACATTCAAGGAAGCCTTGGTATCCTTCCCTAGTCCCTGATGTTATGGTAGCTAAAGCCAAACTATGATTTGCCGCACTTACCCATAGCCACTTTCCTCCTTCCTCTATCATTTCTTGTGTCTATTTAGACTGATAGTCCACGGAAGTTAAGGAACTACCATATCTATTTTGTAAAGAGTCATACATACATACATAGATGGTGCTATATATAAATATATCAACTATTGTGTCAATGAAACCACTAGTTCTGAGACATTAAAGGATCTGCCACTACCAATTCTATTTCATGATTATAAATCTGTTTGCAATTCCAGAGGTTAAGTACTTCTTTACCATACCATTCAGGCATGTCATCAACAAAAAACACCCACTGCACTGCAGATAAGAATTTGGACCAGAATTGGAAAACTAGCTTTCAAAGTCCTGCTCAACTAATTGGGCCAAGAACCCTCGTGAGCTTAAATGGACTCAAATGCTGTTAACAACTCTATAATACAGTATTCATAGCTCCGGTGGTGTAATATTACAATGAAAACTTTTTAGATTGTAAGGTTGAGGGCAGGGAACTGTCTGAATACATCTGTAAGCTGCTCTGAGAACGTTAGGCTGAAGAGCGGGGTACGAATACAGTAAGTAAGGATCAGGATTAGCATGAGTCTGGGTTTTAAAAGTCACCTAAATAAGTTCCAAAGGTATGGGACAACATACCTGAATGTGTTGTGGTAGATATATCTGGGAGATGTAAAAAATAGCTGTTCACCCTGCAGCATCTGGAGTTGTTAGAAAAACCTTTCCTGGAGCGAGACTCTGTCTTGCAAGAATCACTTGGCTTGGGGTAGAACCATCATGATTGGTTAAAATGAATGCTTGCCTGTTGCAGACTGATCAAGTGCTGTACGATCTGAATCTTCTCGCTGTCCGCTGATCTGTAACAATTAGTAACAAATTTATCTGAAATTGTTATGGTAGTTCATGCTTAAAAGTAGGTGTGTCTAACATAATCATGGTATTACAAGCATGACTAAACACTGATACTTTCAGAAGATGCAGTATACATTCACAAATCACCACTGAAGCCAAATCTAGTGTCATGCATGCTCACTCAAAATTGTAAGACTGCCTGATATCTAAAGACTCATGCAAAGTAAGGGAACATACACCAGAGCTAGAATACCACAGGGTAGTGTTTGTTCCCTCTGGTGGCATCACTGGCTTGATTACCCTTTGTGGTATTTGATATGGGCTCTTCAGTGTAAATTTAAATACAATGGACCCTTCCCATTTGCAGGTCTGGTTCTGCCACACCTTGGATGGCAAAAAATGTGGATGGTCAGCGCTTCATATTATTCAATGGCAGCATACACTGCCATTGAATAATATGGGGCTGTTAATCTGTGGGCAGCAAACTCACCAATAGGAAGATTCACTGTAAATGGGAAGCATCATGAATAACTTTAGTCTCATTCATTTAAACTGACCTACTATAACTACCGGTTTCTAAGATGCTGGGGCATCTTTTGTCAGCAACAAGGTCAGATCTCAAAAGATATAGAAGTACAATGATGATTATATAACATGTTATGAGGCCATTCATGTTATAAATGTATATAAAATTTCACAATAATATGAAATTGGAAACAACATAAAAGGCACACAACTATAGCACTGTTTGATTTCAAAATGTTTAAATTTTGTTAAACGGCATAATTTTATATGCCAATTTATAAATTATTCATTTTATCTTGTTAGTACAATGGTTAAATGTCAGTCATCATCTAATTCTCCAAACTTAGGGAGAAACCATGTTAAGGATGAATCCAGATGGTTATAACCACTGTTCAAGATGGTAAGAAAACTTAAGCAATGGACTAAGTTTCACAACATTCACAATTTCAGAAGTCTATGGGGTATTTAAGATGGAAAAGCCCTGAGGGGGGAAATGTAAAAACTGGAAGCATTTTTCTTTCCTTTCTAATGCATTTTAAAAACTTTCCAGTGGAAACTGAGTGAGATATAACTGGTGACGCAGTGT
This sequence comes from Sceloporus undulatus, assembly GCF_019175285.1. Lineage (NCBI taxonomy): Eukaryota > Metazoa > Chordata > Lepidosauria > Squamata > Phrynosomatidae > Sceloporus > Sceloporus undulatus. The sequence continues at coordinate 44,946,419 of NC_056526.1, forward strand.
GCATTTCAGCACATAAAGGTGCTGCCATCACGAGTATGCAGTGCCTTCATTTCTTGTGAATTGTTTCTGCCTTCTTATGGCATCCTCTGATGCAGTTTGCAGACACTAGAAAGCAAGTATGCTGAGGTCTTTTTCACCAGGCCCTCGTCACCACTCCTTGATACAGACAAATACAGCAGTTTGTCTCTCTTTTCTCTCACTAGAACGTGGACATATTAAATATTTTTGGCTGTAGAAAAGATTTATAATTTTGAAGCCACAATCTAGGATTAAGTTCTATTACTATTGAGTGTTTTTTTAAAAAAATGTCATCTAAATGGATGATTTTAAAATAAAAGTGGGTATAATGGAATAGCACAGTATAGTGGTTTGAATCGTGACTAGGACTCCAGGAAACTAGAGGTGAAATCTCTCTCTGGGCATGGAAACCTGCTGGATGACCTGGGCACCTTAACATTTCTCAGCACCTCAGGAAGGCAAAGGAAATATCTCTAAATAAATCTTGTACAAGCAATCCCCATAATAGGCCTCAGGGTCAGATGTTGGAAACAACATAAAGGCACACAACTATAAGCAGTTGATTTCAAAATGTTAAATTTTGTTAAACACAAATTTTTATATGCAATTTATAAATTATCATTTTATCTTGTTAGTGCAATTAAATTTATTTGGCTTGTTAGAAAGCAACCTGTCACATATGTGTTTCATTTCCTCCCGAAATTCTGAATTTAGGAAATATTTTTCAACTAGTTAAACAAAATGTTTTAAACTCAATGCACCTGTATCCGTTGCGGTAAGGAGAGACCTGTAATCTGCAGGGACAATCTGATTCTTTGTGATGTCCCATCCATTAGTGTTTGGGTAACAGATCCTTGGGAATGAGCCACTGCAAAACAAAGCAAAACAAACAAAACAAAACACCAAGACATTAACTCACTCATCTGGATAGCCACTGTGGCTGACTCTCCAGATGTTTTCTGCCTACAACTTCCCTATGTCCTAGTCAGTAGTACAACCCATGGTGAGATATTGTGAAAGATGTAGCCCATAGTGACCTGCCCCACACTAAATGAACAGTTTGATGAATTTCTGAACTGCTGCCACGAGCTCTATTACTAAAAGGGCAAGCTGACAGAATGAAAGAGAGAGGCTGAGAACTGAATACTTTTAAGAACATTTGTTTTCCCTTGGTAATAATGTCACCCTGCCCTGCCCTGCCCTGCCCTGCGAAGGACAGCTTCATTTACCATCTCACAACAGTTAATGATTATCAAACAAAATAATTATCAGTTAGAATTTTCTGGATGCTAACAAGGAAACTTATTTTTAAAAGGTTTAGCTTGGAAAAAATAACACAAACTGAAACAAAGTTTAAAAAACATCACACTGCTCCTATCCTAAAAAAACACTTTTTTTGAAAAAGAAAACTGAAGTTCTTAATGTGTTCTATGAAATTAAATTCTTAATTAAAAAGACAAGTACTGCTATTAGTATTCTCAGATACTTTACATTCAAGATGTGTATGAACAGACATCTGAAGTAACTGACAATGAATTAACTAGAAAGTCTTTATCAATGTTTGCAACATAAACCCTCCTAAGAATGTATATACAAATACCTCTCCCATTTGCTGCTCAATATTTGATGGGCCAATTCCCTATGTTTGCCATGATCATGTGTCACTGGAATTCCTGTTAAAGAGAGAGGTCATTAAATATTAATAGTATAATAGAAAGAGCTATAAGAAAAATAAACAATGGAAGTCAAGATTTGTGATGACCAACAGTAGTGCTCTGGAAAATGGGGCGTGTTGTCAGAATGTTATTTGCTAAATTCTCAAAATATACACTACCTCTACCCATAAATAACATTACACTATTGTCAGGATAGCATGATTCCCTATAGCTGCTATTCTGATCCTATATCCATTTATCTGGAAAGTAGTCCTCATAAATTCAACACGCTTATTTCTTGGATGGATATGTACTGTAAATGTTTCCACCTTCAGATTTTTAGGGTACATGACAACATTACATTCAAGGCAATACGTCTACAGTATCAAAGCTGGAAGTCAACAGTGGGTGCCCCCTCCAATGTCAGAGTCTGCGGCAGGGGCCTTCACAACAGAAGATGTGATGGTTTTGCAATCAGCTGATCTTTTTAGACTACTAGATTAAGGCCTCTTTGGCCAGGATCAGTGTGGGACCGCTGGATCAGCATGTGGACTGATCAACCCCAGCCAGGCTAATGTTTTGTGTCATCTGGACAGGGCAATGCAGCCCTGGGTGAACAAAGCCACTGGCCCATGTATACTGGCCCAGTGTCATCCAAAAAGGTATTAAAACTTCACTCTCAATAAAAAACACTCCTTGAGGTTATGGGATGGCTTTAATTGCTTCCGAATCTAATGTAGGAATTATACATGGTCTGGTGCAACCTGCTTTGTCATTCACTGTATGAAATTATACAAGTACTTCATATGGAACCTGATAGATACACATGTTAGACATGATTTGCCTTTGATTTTGCATGATGGCTGCAGTGAAAAGATAGACTTATCGCCCCTAATATTTAGTTATTCTTGGCTTTTGGTAGGCTTTTTTTTATAATTTACCATTTTTAATTGATGGAACAAAACTTAGACCTTTTCCAAGACTTGAACAGCAAGTTTCGTCTTGTCTCAAGGCTGTCTTGCTGTGGAATGCGCCATAGGCATTTGAAGCTCAACATGTCCAAGATGGAGCTTCTTGTCTTTCCTCCTAAGCCCAACCTTCAACACCCTTTTTCTGTCTCTGTGGACAACATTCTATTCAACCAGTCCAGCAAGCCTGCAGTCTTGGTTTTTATCTTTGATTCTTCCCTGTCGTGTATCCCCAGATCCAAACCAAATCCAAGGCTTGGTAGATTCTTCTTATACAATATTGCCAAAATCGACCATATCTCTCCACCCTACTGCCAAGATCCTGGTCCATGCCCTAGTGATCTCACGACTTGATTACTGTAACGTTCCTCTGCCTGGGCTTCCTTTTCTCACCTCTGCCTTAATACTCTGTCCAGCATTCAGCTGCACGCATTAACATCCCCCACTGCTCTGACCACATCTCTCGTGTTGGCATCCCTTCACTGGCTCCCCTCCCTTTCCGCATTCATGTACAAGCCCTGCTGTCGACGTTTCATGGGCTGGCCCCTCCTTACTTATCAGACCTATTTCTCCTCACCTTTCCACTAGGGCCCCTCCGTTCTGGTAGTCAAGGTCTGCTGTCCCAGCCCAGGATTTCTCTGCCCCATCGCGATTCGCCCCTTTTCACTCTCTGCCCCTCACTCCTGGAACCTTCTTCCCCCGCGAGCAAGAGCCATCACTTCTTTAACCAGCTTCAAAACGGAGTTGAAGACCATCCTGTTCAGAGAAGCGTTCCAGGCATGCATAACTGTCACTTGTATTTGATGTCTTTTTGTTGCCTGTTTTATTGAATCATCCTGTATTGCTATGTTTTTTATATGTATTATCCTACTAGAGATACAGGCAACTCCAACAGGCCTCCCTGGAAGAAGTTTACCCATCATAAGAAGCCAAACCCCCCCCAGTCCATCGGCCTGGTCCAGGCTTTGGAGGTAGAGAAGAACGGCAGCCCTCATCCACTTCACCTCCACCATCCTTCTCCTTTTGTGTCATGTCTTTTTAGATTGTAAGCCTGAGGGCAGGGAACCGCCAATAAAAGACTGTGTGTACAGTGCTGTGTAATTTTACAGCACTTTATAAATAAAGGTTAATAATAATAATAAAAATATGTTCCTGGACCTACCATAAAAACGTGAAACTACAGATAAACGAGCAAGCTAATGAAATTGAAGGACTTCTGGTGGAAGGTGATCATAGAATCACACTTGCTAGTCATTTCTAAGTGTGACTCTATGGTCTACTCCCACCAGATGCATACCACAGGGAACTTCTGGAGGACCTAAAAAGGCCTAGAGAGTTTTTTGGATGTGGGTAAGTGAAAGCCTGGATACTGGCCCTATGGATATGGGGTCATACTGTACCCCTGCATTTTGGCTCAAGCTTAATACAGTATTCATCAATGAATTAATTCAAGGGGAAATGGGAATGTAAATCTCCTCAGAATCATAATTCTGCCTTATAAATGCTATAAACCTTTGAAGTGAAGCCAGAAAGGATCCAAAAATTCTGGTGCAGCCTACATCTAATACTATTTTTGACTGGCACTGGCTTTTCCCATGAAAAAAAATCTGAGGAAGAGTGTCACATGATTATTTCTTTCATTTCATGCCACCTTTCTCTCAGAAAGGGACCCAAGGCCACTCATAAATAAAAACATTATTTTTTTATAATAATCAAAATCAATTAACTAAAAATCAACTACAGTGCTCCAAAACACACTGCAGAAATAATCCAGTTTGAGACCACTTTAACTGCCTGGCTCAGTGCAAAAAAAAAAAAAAAAAAAAAATCCTGAGAATTGTAGTTTTGCGAAAATTCCTTTTCTCTGCCAGAGAGCTCTGGTGCCACAATAAACTACAATTCCCAGAGCCCTAGCACTGAGCCGTGGTCAGTTAAAAGTGGTTTCAAACTGGATTTTTCCTGCAGTGGTCTTTGGACCAGTATGGATACATTAACAAAAGTTAAACAAGATGATAAGGTTCAAGAAGGAAAAGCCTCCATTTTACTACAATAAACAGTTTACTAGTGATCCCAAGCTTTTAATAGAAAACAGTCCACTTCTTGATCTGGTCTTTCACGCATGCAGGTAAAGAATTCTGTCTCAAATTGAAAAGATCCACTGACAATCAGTGTACAAAATGTGATGCTTTACAGAATGAGGAATTTATATAAGGCAGTGTCTTGTATGTATGTTTTTTTTTTTCCTTTTCCCAAGAGTATTACAAGTAAGGAAAACACCCAATTTATCTGCATATGCCAGAAATCAGAAGAGAATACAACTGATTCTATCTGAACAGTACAAGATTCTTCTTGTACTCTGCAAGGTGCGAAAAACTCACAGGAGGCAAAGCCTGTTGCAGGAAGAGGAAGTGGAAATAGAATCGGGGCTTATAGATCCCTGACAAGTGTCCTATAATCAAACATTGCAAATGTATATCAAAGCAATGTCCAACTTGAACACACTTGTCCCTCCGTATTCGTTAGGCTTAGGGGCACAAGAGACCCCGTGAAGATGGAAAAAAACACAAATAATAAAAAAACAAGTTTTTACCTGAGAGGACCCTCTCTAGGAATCTCTAGGTCTCCAATGCAACTCTGTGGTCAACGTCCGACAGACACTGACCATAAAACTGCACTGGAGCTACAAATGCCTAGTAGAGTATCTCTCTAGGAATCTCTGGTCTTTCAGTGCAACCTTTATTTAAAGTTGACCATAGAGTTGCACCTGAGGACCCAGATGTTCCTAGAGAGAACATATTAATCAAATCCGCAAATATCAAAGCCGCAAATATGGAGGGATGAGTGTATACTGTTAACACAATGTTACATGTTAACACTATAAAATGATTTTTAGGGCATGTTGAAACCACCATCTGTTAAGGGAACAAACAATATAAAACAAATGAAAAGGATAAATCTTACAATTTAAAATGTCCTAATTTTTTAAGGTTATTGAAATGTCACATGTGCTTACCCAAGGTGCAAATTTATATTCAGCTTCCTGTATGCATAATCACTTTTTGGATACTCCTATGATTCAATAAAAGGAGACTGTTTACATTTCAAAGACTTACACAGTGAAAAGTAATTTTTAATCCCCCCCCCACAAACACATATTAATTGTCCTACAGATATAGAAGATGTAATTATCTGATGTGATGAACTTTGGTGGTGTTTTTTATTAATCAACACACACAGATGATACAAATATATCCAGAAAATGATTTTTTAAATCTGACAGGGACAGGCTTCTTTTAAAACAACACTTAAAACATTAATCTGTGAAATTGCATGCACCTTTTTTATCAACCTCATACTGATGCAGACCAGGCACTAGTTAGCCAACACTTGAATTTTTCAGTAAAAACTGTTATAGTTGTTGGGGATATTTTTTAATAATGGCCAAGCATCTGTGGGTTTATTATTAGATCATTCTTTACTGCATTATTACTACAGACATGCTGTGCAACCCAACAGTGAAAGTGTGTCTTCACCATCCTGCCAATCCTGCAAAAAACCTTCCAGCTAGACAGAAGACATGAAAATGGAGGAGAGGCCTGATCTGGCTCCCATAAATAAAGACTTTACAAAAAGGAGGTTCATTGACAGAGGTTTTTCTTAACTGAGGCATGTCCACAACTATCTGCTTAATCAACAGAAGAGATTTTGAAGAAGTTTATTTTTTTTGGCTCATAATGAACCAGTTTCTATTACTGCTTTAAAAGAAATCCAATGAGAAATAGAATCACAGCATCAGGAGATACTGCCACATAGGGCACTCCACTCAGCATATTATTAAAACAATTGCTTCCATTAGAAGCCATTGAACTGCAGGAAAGTAATTAGCGCATTTTTAATTCAGGGTGGAGCGGAAATTGCTTTAGATCAGTGGAATAGGATAAACACCAAAACTTAAAAATTTGGTATTATCATACACACATTGTGGCTGCATTATACTCTGAATACACAGATTAAAGTATGTTAATCTATAAACTATCAGCACTGAAGCTTTTCCTGCTTCAAATATTGGTTTAATCCTTAAAGAGAACCCAACAGGAGTGAATGCAACTAACACAAATTAAGTAGCTGATGTAGCGTATGGATGGGAAGATACGTTGGGCCCAAATCCATGGAGTGCTCCAGTCCCATTAAATACAGTACCATAGTAAAATGAGTCCCCATATAAAATGAGAAAATCAGTTTGCTATTTGAATATAATTTTTGGAATATTTTCAAGCTGTGGATGCTTGAATCTGTGGATATGGAGGGCCGACGTGTAAATAACATTCTCAGGATAGAGAGACATTCTGGATCATTTTATCTTTTTGAGCCGGGGGCCGGGTTGCTGTCCCTCAGACAACTGGGGGGCCGAAGCCAAAAAATAAATAAATAAACATTTTTTTAAAAAAATTAATTAATTAAATAAATAGGGACAAACGTAGGACAAAATTTTCAAATGGAGGACACTTTTTATATAAAACATGGAGGACACGCAAAAAAAATTTGCTGATTTTTAAAAAAATGTTAATATAAATGCATGTTTCGGAGGCTTCTATAGACAATTGCCCCCTTGCCTGCCACTTGCCCCCCCTTGCCCGCCTCCTCCTGATAGGCCAAAGGCTCCACGCCCTCACACGAGAGTCCAAAGGCTCCGGCGGCAATCGGCGGCAGGACCGGGCGGGGGCCGGTCCCAAAGCCTTGCCGGGCCGCATCCGGCCCACGGGCCGCAGGTTGCCTACCCCTGGCATAATCATAAACTGATCCAGAATGTCTCTCTATCCTGAGAATGTATTTACAGTCGGCCCTCCATATCCACAGATTCAAGCATCCACAGCTTGAAAATATTCCAAAAATCCAAAATAGCAAACTGATTTTCTCATTTTATATAGAGGACTTCATTTTACAATGCTACTGTATTTAATGGGACTGGAGCATCCATGGATTTGGGCCCACTGTATCTTCCCATCCATACGCTACATCAGATCTTTAATTTGTGTTAGTTGCATTCACTCCTGTCTTGGGTTCTCTTTAAGGATTAAACCCATATTTGAAGCAGGGAAAGCTTCAGTGCTGATAGTGTTTATAGATTACATTACTTTAATTTCTGTGTATTCAGAGTATAATGCAACCACAATGTGTGTATGATAATACCTGTACCAAATTTTTAAGTTTTGGTGTTTATCCTATTCCACTGATCTAAAGCAATTTCAGCTCTGCCTGAAATTAAAAATGCGCTAATTACTTTCCTGCAATTCAATGGCTTCTAATGGAAGCAATTGTTTTAATAATATGCTGAGTGGAGTGCCCTATGTGGCAGTATCTCCCTGATGCTGTGATTCTATTTCTCATTGGATTCTTTTAAAGCAGTAATAGAAACTGGTAGTCATTATGAGCCAAAAAAAATAAACTTCTTCAAAATCTCTTCTGTTGATTAAGCAGATAGTTGTGGACATGCCTCAGTTAAGAAAACCTCTGTCAATGAACCTCCTTTTTGTAAAGTCTTTATTTATGGGAGCCAGATCAGGCCTCTCCTCCATTTTCATGTCTTCTGTCTAGCTGGAAGTTTTTTTGCAGGATTGGCAGGATGGTGAAGACACACTTTCACTGTTGGGTTGCAGCAGCATGTCTGTAGTAAATAATGCAGTAAAGAATGATATAATAATAAACCCACAGAATGCTGGGCCATTATTAAAAAATATCCCCAACAACTATAACAGTTTTTACTGAAAAATTCAAGTGTTGGCTAACTAGTGCCTGGTCTGCATCAGTATGAGGTTGATAAAAAAGGTGCATGCAATTTCACAGATTTAATGTTTTAAGATGTTGTTTAAAAGAAGCCTGTCCCTGATACAGATTTAAAAAATCATTTTCTGGATATATTTGTATCATTTGTGTGTGTTGATTAATAAAAAAACCACCACCAAAGTTCATCACATCAGATAATTAAATCTTCTATATCTGTAGGACAATTAATACAGTAATGTGTTTGTGGGGGGGGGGATTAAAAATTACTTTTCACTGTGTAAGTCTTTGAAATGTAAACAGTCTCTCTTTATTGAATCATAGGAGTATCCAAAAAGTGATTATGCATACAGGAAGCTGAATATAAAATTTGCACCTTGGGTAAGCACAATGTGACATTTCAAATAACCTTAAAAAATTAGGACATTTTTAAATTGTAAAGATATTATCCTTTTCATTTGTTTTATATTGTTTGTTCCCTTAACAGATGGTGGTTTCAACATGCCCTAAAATCATTTTATAGTGTTAACATGTAACATTGTGTTAACAGTATACACTCATCCCTCCATATTTGCGGATTTGATATTTGCGGATTTGATTAATATGTTCTCTCTAGGAACATCTGGGTCCTCAGGTGCAACTCTATGGTCAACTTTAACTAAAGGTTGCACTGAAAGACCAGAGATTCCTAGAGAGAATACTCTACTAGGCATTTGTAGCTCCAGTGCAGTTTTATGGTCAGTGTCTGTCGGACGTTGACCACAGAGTTGCATTGGAGGACCTAGAGATTCCTAGAGAGGTGTCCTCTCAGGTAAAAACTTTGTGTTTTTATTATTTGTGTTTTTTTCCATATTCACGGGGGTCTTGTGCCCCTAAGCCTAACGAATACGGAGGGACAAGTGTAGTTCAAGTTGAGACATTGCTTTGATATACATTTGCAATGTTTGGTTATAGGACACTTGATCAGGGATCTATAAGCCCAGATTCTATTTCCACTTCCTCTTCCTGCAACAGACTTTGCCTCCTGTGAGTTTTCTGCACCTTGCAGAGTACAAGAAGAAATCTTGTACTGTATCAGATAGAATCAGTTGTATTCTCTTCTGATTTCTGGCATATGCAGATAAATTGGGTGTTTTCCTTACTCGTAATACTCTTGGGAAAAGGAAAAAAAACATACATACAAGACACTGCCTTATATAAATTCCTCATTCTGTAAAGCATCACATTTTGTACACTGATTGTCAGTGGATCTTTTCAATTTGAGACAGAATTCTTTACCTGCACTGCGTGAAAAGACCAGATCAAGAAGTAGGACTGTTTCTATTAAAAGCTTGGGATCACTAGTAACTGTTTATTGTAGTAAAATGGAGGCTTTTCCTTCTTTGAACCTTATCAATCTTGTTTAACTTTTGTTAATGTAATCCTATACTGGTCCAAAAGACACTGCAGGAAAAATCCAGTTTGAAACCACTTTAACTGACCAGGCTCAGTGCTAGGGAATCCTGGGAATTGTAGTTTATTGTGGCACCAGAGCTCTCTGGTAGAGAAAGGTAATTTTCGCAAAACTACAATTCTCAGGATTTTTATTTTTTTTTTGCACTGAGCCAAGGCAGTTAAAGTGGTCTCAAACTGGATTATTTCTGCAGTGTGTTTTGGAGCACTGTTAGTTGATTTTTAGTTAATTGATTTTGATTATTATAAAAAAATAATGTTTTTATTTATGAGTGGCCTTGGGTCCCTTTCTGAGAGAAAGGTGGCATAGAAATGAAAGAAATAATCATGTGACACTCTTCCTCAGATTTTTTTTCATGAGGAAAAGCCAGTGCCAGTCAAAAATAAGTATTAGCTAGTAGGCTGCACCAGAATTTTTGGATCCTTTCTGGCTTCACTTCAAAGGTTTATAGCATTTATAAGGCAGAATTATGATTCTGAGGAGATTTACATTCCCATTTCCCCTTGAATTAATTCATTGATGAAGTACTGTATTAAGCTTAGAGCCAAAAATGCAGGTTACAGTATGACCCCATATCCATAGGGCCAGTATCCAGGCTTTCACTTACCCACATCCAAAAAACTCTCTAGGCATTTTTAGGTCCTCCAGAAAGTTCCCTGTGGTATGCATCTGGTGGGAGTAGACCATAGAGTCACACTTAGAAATGACTAGCAAGTGTGATTCTATGATCAACTTCCACCAGAAGTCATTCATTTCATTAGCGTGCTCTGTTATCTGTAGTTTCACGTTTTTATGGTAGGTCCAGGAACATATTTATTATTTATTATTATTAACCTTTATTTATAAAGTGCTGTAAATTTACACAGCACTGTACACACAGTCTTTTAATTAGGCGGTTCCCTGCCCTCAGGCTTACAATCTAAAAAGACATGACACAAAAGGAGAAGGGAGTGGTGGAGGTGAAGTGGATGAGGGCCTGCAGTTCTTCTCTACCTCCAAAGCCTGGACCAAGGCAGATGGACTGGAGGGAGGGTTTGGCTTCTTAATAGATGGGTAAACTTCTTCCAGGGAGGCCTGTTGGAGTTAGCCTGTATCTCTAGTAGGATAATACATATAAAATACATAGCAATACAGGAAATGATTCAATAAAACAGGCAACAAAAGAACATCAAATAGCAAGTGACAGTTATGCAATGCCTGGGAACGCTTCTCTGAACAGGATGGTCTTCAACTCCGTTTTGAAGCTGGTTAAAGAAGTGATGGCTCTTGCTCGCGGGGGAAGAAGGTTCCAGGAGTGAGGGGCAGAGAGTGAAAAGGGGCGAATCCGAGATGGGGCAGAGAAAATCCTGGGCTGGGACAGCAGACCTTGACTACCAGAACGGAGGGCCCTAGTGGAAAGGTGAGGAGAAATAAGGTCTGATAAGTAAGGAGGGGCCAGCCCATGAAACGTCGACAGCAGGAGCTTGTACTGAATGCGGAAAGGGAGGGGGAGCCAGTGAAGGGATGCCAACACAGGAGAGATGTGGTCAGAGCAGTGGGCGGATGTGATAATGCGTGCAGCTGAATGCTGGACAGAGTTTAAAGGACAGAGGTGAGAAAGAGGAAGCCCAGGCAGGAGGACGTTACAGTAATCAAGTCGTGAGATCACTAGGGCATGGACCAGGATCTTGGCAGTAGAGGTGGAGAGATATGGTCGGATTTTGGCAATATTGTATAAGAAGAATCTACAAGCCTTGGATTTGGTTTGGATCTGAGGGATACACGACAGGGAAGAATCAAAGATAAAACCAAGACTGCAGGCTTGCTGGACTGGTTGAATAGAAATGTTGTCCACAGAGACAGAAAAGGAGTGTTGAAGGTTGGGCTTAGGAGGAAAGACAAGAAGCTCCATCTTGGACATGTTGAGCTTCAAATGCCTATGGCGCATCCACAGCAAGACAGCCTTGAGACAAGACGAAACTTGCTGTTCAAGTCTTGGAGAAAGGTCTAAGTTTTGTTCCATCAATTAAAATGGTAAATTATAAAAAAAAGCATACCAAAAAGCCAAGAATAACTAAATATTAGGGGCGATAAGTCTATCTTTTCACTGCAGCCATCATGCAAATCAAAGGCAAATCATGTCTAACATGTGTATCTATCAGGTTCCATATGAAGTACTTGGTATAATTTCATACAGTGAATGACAAAGCAGGTTGCACCATGACCATGTATAATTCCTACATTAGATTCGGAAGCAATTAAAGGCATCCCATAACCTCAAGGAAGTGTTTTTTTTATTGAGAGTGAAGTTTTAATACCTTGTTGGATGACACTGGGCCAGTATACATGGGCCAGTAGGGCTTTGTTCACCCAGGGCTTGCATTGCCCTGTCCAGATGACACAAACCATTAGCCTGGGCTGGGGTTGATCAGTCCACATGCTGATCCAGCGGTCCCACACTGATCCTGGCCAAAGAGGCCTTAATCTAGTAGTCTAAAAAGATCAGCTGATTGCAAAACCATCACATCTTCTGTTGTGAAGGCCCCTGCCGCAGACTCTGACATTGGAGGGGGGCACCCACTGTTGACTTCCAGCTTTGATACTGTAGACGTATTGCCTTGAATGTAAATGTTGTCATGTACCCTAAAAATCTGAAGGTGGAAACATATACAGTACATATCCATCCAAGAAATAAGCGTGTTGAATTTATGAGGACTACTTTCCAGATAAATGGATATAGGATCAGAATAGCAGCTATAGGGAAATCATGCTATCCTGACAATAGTGTAATGTTATTTATGGGTAGAGGTAGTGTATATTTTGAGATTATAGCAAATAACATTCTGACAACAGCCCCATTTTCCAGAGCACTACTGTTGGATCATCAACAAAATCTTGACTTCCATTGTTTATTTTTCTTATAGCTCTTTCTATTATACTATTAATATTTAATGACCTCTCTCTTTAACAGGAATTCCAGTGACACATGATCATGGCAACAATAGAGGAATTGGCCCATCAAATTATTGAGCAGCAAATGGGAGAGGTATTTGTATATACATTCTTAGGAGGGTTATATGTTGCAAACATTGATAAAGACTTTCTAGTAATTCATTGTCAGTTACTTCAGAATGTCTGTTCATAACATCTTGAATGTAAAGTATCTGAGAATACTAATAGCAGTACTTGTCTTTAAAATTAAGAATTTAATTTCATAGAACACATTAAGAACTTCAGTTTTCTTTTTTCAAAAAAAGTGTTTTTTTAGGGATAGGAGCAGTAGTGTTTTTTAAACTTTGTTTCAGTTTGTGTTATTTTTCTCCAAGCTAAACCTTTTAAAAATAAGTTTCCTTGTTAGCATCCAGAAAATTCTAACTGATAATTATTTTGTTTGATAATTCCATTAACTGTTGTGAGATGAGTAAATGAAAGCTGTCCTTCGCAGGGCAGGGCAGGGCAGGGCAGGGCAGGGTGACATTTATTACCAAGGGAAACAAATGTTCTTAAAAGTATTCAGTTCTCAGCTCTCTCTTTCATTCTGTCAGCTTGCCCTTTTAGTAATAGAGCCTTGGGCAGCAGTTCAGAAATTCATCAAACTGTTCATTTAGTGTGGGGCAGGTCACTATGGGCTACATCTTTCACAATATCTCACCATGGGTTGTACTGACTAGGACATAGGGAAGTTGTAGGGCAGAAACATCTGGAGAGTCAGCCACAGTGGCCTATCCCAGATTGAGTGAGTTAATGTCTCTGGTGTTTTGTTTTGTTTTGCTTTGTTTTTGCAGATGGCTCATTCCCAAGGATCTGTTACCCAAACACTAATGGATGGGACATCACAAAGAATTCAGATTGTCCCTGCAGATACAGGTCTCTCCTTACCGCAACGGATACAGGTGCATTGAGTTTAAAACATTTTGTTTAACTAGTTGAAAAATATTTCCTAAATGTCAGAATTTCGGGAGGAAATGAAAACATATGTGACAGGTGCTTTCTTAACAAGCCCAAATAAATTTAATTGCACTAACAAGATAAAATGAATAATTTATAAATTGGCATATAAAATTATGCTGTTTAACAAAATTTAACATTTTGAAATCAACAGTGCTATAGTTGTGTGCCTTTATGTTGTTTCCAACATGACCCTGAGGCCTATTATGGGGATTTCTTGACAAGATTTATTTAGAGAATATTTTCCTTTGCCTTCCTGTGAGGCTGAGAAAATGTAAGGTGCCCAAGGTCATCCAGCAGGTTTCCATGCCAGAGCAGAGATTTCACCTCTAGTTTCCTGGAGTCCTAGTCCAAGATTCAAACCACTATACTGTGCTATTCCATTATACCACTTTTATTTTAAAATCATCCATTTAGATGACATTTTTTTAAAAAAACACTCAATAGTAATAGAACTTAATCCTAGATTGTGGCTTCAAAATTATAAATCTTTTCTACAGCCAAAAATATTAATATGTCCAGTACTAGTGAGAGAAAGAGAGACAAACTGCTGTATTTGTCTGTATCAAGGGAGTGGTGAAGAGGGCCTGGTGAAAAAGACATCAGCATACTTGCTTCTAGTGTCTGCAAACTGCATCAGAGGATGCCATAAGAAGGCAAGAAACAATTCACAAGAAATGAAGGCACTGCATACTCGTGATGGCAGCACTTTTTATGTGCTGAAATGCACACTGCGTCACCAGTTATATCTCACTCAGTTTCCACTGGAAAGTTTTTAAAATGTCATTAAGAAAGGAAAGAAAAATGCTTCCAGTTTTTACATTTCCCCCCCTCAGGGCTTTTACATCTTTAAATACCCATAGACTTCTGAAAATTGTGAATGTGTGAAACTTAGTCCATTGCTTAAGTTTTCTTACCATCTTGAAACAGTGGTATAACCATCTGGATTCATCCTTAACATGGTTTCTCCTTAAGTTTGGAGAATTAATGAATAGACTGACCATTTAAACCATTGTACTAACAAGATAAAATGAATAATTTATAAATTGGCATATAAAATTATGCTGTTTAACAAAATTTAACATTTTGAAATCAACAGTGCTATAGTTGTGTGCCTTTATGTTGTTTCCAATTTCATATTTATTGTGAAATTTTATATACATTTATAACATGAATGGCTCATAACATGTTATATAATCATCATTGTACTTCTATATCTTTTGAGATCTGACCTTGTTGCTGACAAAAAGATGCCCAGCATCTTAGAACCGGTAGTTATAGTAGGTCAGTTTAAATGAATGAGACTAAAGTTATTCATGATGGCATTCCCATTTACAGTGAATCCTTCCTATTGGTGAGTTTGACTGCCCACAGATTAACATGCCCCATATTATTCAATGGCAGTGTATGCTGCCATTGAATAATATGAAGCGTGACCATCCACATTTTTTGCCATCCAAGGTAGTGGCAGAACCAGACCCTGCAAATGGGAAGGGTCCATTGTATTTAAATTTACACTGAAGAGCCCATATCAAATACCACAAAGGGTAATCAAGCCAGTGATGCCACCAGAGGGAACAAACACTACCCTGTGGTAATTCTAGCTCTGGTGTAATGTTCCCTTACTTTGCATGAGTCTTTAGATATCAGGCAGTCTTAAATTTTGAGTGAGCATGCATGACACTAGATTTTGGCTTCAGTGGTGATTTGTGAATGTATACTGCATCTTCTGAAAGTAGTCAGTGTTTAGTCATGCTTGATAATACCATGATTATGTTAGACCACACCTACTTTTAAGCATGAACTACCATAACAATTTCAGATAAATTTGTTACTAGATTGTTACAGATCAGCAGACAGGGCAGAAGATTCAGATCGTTACAGCACTTGATCAGTCTGCAACAGGCAAGCAGTTCATTTTAACAAATCATGATGGTTCTACCCCAAGCAAAGTGATTCTTGCAAGACAAGATTCTGCTCCAGGAAAGGTTTTTCTAACAACTCCAGATGCTGCAGGGGTGAACCAGCTATTTTTTACATCTCCAGATATATCTACACAACACATTCAGGTATGTTGTCCCATACCTTTGGAACTTATTTAGGTGACTTTTAAAACCCAAGACTCATGCTAATCCTGATCCTTACTTACTGTATTCATACCCCGCTCTTCAGCCATAACGTTCTCAGAGCAGCTTACAGATAGTTATTCAGACAGTTCCCTGCCCTCAACCTTACAATCTAAAAAAGTTATTCATTGTAATATTAACTCCAAGGAGCTATGAATACTGTATTATAGAGTTGTTAACAGCATTTGAGTCCATTTAAGCTCACAGAGGGTTCTTGGCCCAATTAGTTGAGCAGGACTTTGAAAGCTAGTTTTTCCAATCTTGGTCCAAAATTCTTATCTGCAGTGCAGTGGGTAGTTTTTGTTGATGACATGCCTGAATGGTATGGTAAAGAAGTACTTAACCTCTGGAAAAGTGCAAACAGATTTATAATCATGAAATAGAATTGGTAGTGGCAGATATCCTTTAATGTCTCAGAACTAGTGGTTTCATTGACACAATTAGTTGATATATTTATATATAGCACCATCTATGTATGTATGTATGACTCTTTACAAAATAGATATGGTAGTTCCTTAACTTCAGTGGACTATCAGTCTAAAATAGACACAAGAAAATGATAGAGGAAGAGGAGGAAAGTGGCTATGGGTAAGTAGCGGCAAATCATAGTTTGGCTTAGCTACCATAACATACAGGGACTAGGGGAAGGATACCAAGGCTTCCTTGAAATGTACGTTTTTGAAGAAGACTTTAAAAAAAATGAGGTAGTCACACTAAGGAGAGGCATAACATGTGGAATCATTTATCCTCATTTTGTATATTCTATATGCAGTGGCAGAATTGGTGGATGTGTTAGCCATAGAAAAGTAACGTTTTTTAATTGTTAAAATATTACATCTTGAATTCTGAGGTGATTCTGATAGCATAAGTGCAATTGAATTAGTACAGCTGAATGTGGTTCCTTTGTTCTCTGCTGTTCTCCTTTCTAGTTATGTATCTTCATCTTCAATACAGTGATTTTTGAGATTGTAACCCTGTTTGTGAGCCATGTGGCCAATCCGTTATTGTACCTCTATTTTTGCAATAATTAAAATGGGAGAGGCTTGGGAGAATTATTGTATGTTTGCAAAGCTAAATATAAAGTAATCTGAACATTCTGCATCCTATATTCTTACAATATTGCTAAGTTTTAAGGTGGCAAATAGGAGAGAAGGGTTTGAGGGCCTGAACAGATTGACAGGAAAAAGCAGCTTGATCCTGGGTTTTCTGAAAGTGGGTGGAACCCCCATTGTCTGCACCACCCACTCCCAAGGCAGGCTGAACACTCATGGACAATCCTCATCACATGGCATCAAGCTGTGCCACTCTAGGTTTTTTGTTTTGTTTTGTTTTGTTTGCCTCCCATGCATGCACACCATCACACGAACACACCACCGGTGACTGCCAATTACATATCCTCTTTCCACCTGATTTGTGTATGTAGTAACTACTTCCATTGCATTATTGGTGACCTGTCGTATTTGTCGTGCTGTCAGTGTCATGGGATGTGTGATGAATGGTACAGCTGGTCATGCGTGCACATGTACACTCAGACAAACACCCCATATAATGAGCAATGGTGCCGCCAGCTGCATCTCACTGGTACCAGGACGCATGCTCTGGATCACTTCCCTATGCTGCCTTGCTTTCCTACATTACTGCACTGCACCAGGCTTTTTATATGCTTGTGCAATTATGCACATTTTCATTGTTAAGTTGGAGTATCTGAGGTTCTTTTTGCTCTGGTTTTTAGCCTTGGAGCATGGCTTCATGTTGATTTCCACCCATTTTTGCCTTGTACATCGTCTAAACAGCTTGGATTCAAGCCAGTTTGAAGCCACTTTATTTGACCAGTGTGGACAGCTCCTGAGTCTCTGTATTTAAATAAGACAAGAAAATTAACTAGAAAATTAGTAGTAATATTGATTAGCAGCAAGCTATAATATTAAGAATTATATTTGCCATTTATTAATTTTGTCCTATTCTGTTTATTCAGTGGTAGATTAATTTAATGTCTTTTGAATGATTTATCAGTTGTATTATCTAGAACTTAGCTATACTTTATGAAATAGCCTACATGCTTACAGTCTCTCTCTCTCTCTCTCTCTCTCTCTCTCTTTCTCTGTGGATTTATGCAAAGGAGTTAATGAAAGCAAGATTTAATTATTAATAATATTAATTATTATTATTATTCCAGATCTTAACAGACAGTTCTTCCACAGAACAGACTCTGAATAAAGTATTTGATCTCTGTGTTGTTTGTGGAGACAAGGCATCAGGTAAATCACTGTGTAGTTGTACTTTCAGTATTGTTGGCTTGGTGGTAACATAGGTATTCTTGCAGTGATGGGCACATAAATGCAGCTATGATATGATACTTGTCCCTGTTCAAGCCACAAAAGATAAAATTGAGACACTTGAGAATTCTGGCTAAACTGTTTCACGTTTGAAAATTGTCTTTGAAGTTTTTCTGTACAAGAATGGCCACCTTGAGATTAGAGATATTGTCTTCTAAGTGGTCCCCCACTGGTTTTTAAGTACAGTTGGCCCTCCGTTTACACGATGGATCCGTTCCAGACACACACACCCCTGTGAAAACAGAGGCTTGCATGTATTCAAGCCTCATAGGTTTGAATAGCCCCCTCCCCCTGTGCACAAGGCCCAGGTGCGCACGCGTTAGAATTAATGGAGGTAGCCCCTCCACACATAATCAAGGTTGAAGATCTGAGATCCGCAAGTTAGGAGGGGCAACTGTTTATGTCCAATTATTCTTTTCTGCAAAAAATGTTCTGTTTGCCAGACAGTGCTGGCAAACAGTGGCATATATCACATTGGAAGATGAGCTGGTGTACAAACCATTGATAGTGCAGATGCCAGATATATCACCTACTGTAATAGTGTTGCTAAATGTAAATATGTGATCTGAGTTTCTGGATCTCTCTGTGTCCATGTTTCTGATGAAATCTGCTATAGTCCAAGAAAGCTTACACCACATAGAATTGGTTAGTAGTTAAGGTTATTTTTCTTTTGTAAACAATTTATTAGGTATAGAGAAATAATATAGAATCTACTAATAATATTTCATAATTAATGTAATTTGTTATGTGACCAGGGCGCCATTATGGAGCAGTGACATGTGAAGGATGCAAAGGATTCTTTAAAAGAAGTATACGAAAGAATTTAGTGTACTCCTGCCGAGGGGCAAGGGATTGTGTGATTAACAAACATCATAGAAACAGATGTCAGTACTGTAGGCTGCAGAGATGCATTGCATTTGGAATGAAACAAGATTGTAAGTATGGGCATTGACCAAAGTTTATTGTAGGGAAGGGACAGTCATTGGAGGACATAGTTGATTTTCTTGCAGTCTTACCCAGTACATTCAAATTAGGGGTGATGGATGAATTAGAAATTTAGTAGCAAGGAACTATTGATGCAGTGAAAGCTTAAATTACTTCTAGAATGAGCATTTTGCTTTCACATTCTGTGTGTGTGCGCGATAATAATAATTTATTTAGAGGTCAGCCCTTTCCTAACATTTTTGCACATACATAGGACCTTTCTAAACCTCAGGGGTTCCATTCTGGACCCCTACCCCCTACAGATGAAAAAACTGCAAAACATCAAGTCCTGTGGTTTTCAATGGTGGTGTACACACATGCGACCACTCTGCTGCAGCCATGTGTGTACACAGCCATTAGCGGCAATAGTGGCTATTGGGGAGGGTGGGCTGTATAATTGCCAGTCAGAAAAAAAAATATTGCCTTGCATCTGAGAGCCATTCAGACGCCTGAGTTTTCCTCCCCTTTCCCCCACTACCTCAGAAGGGAGGTCTGTACATATTCAACGTATGTGAAAAATGTCCCCACTGTTCATATATGGTGCAGTGATGATAAGGTTAAGATGGATCTATTTCACATACAGTACTACAAAATCAGAAATAATAATTTCTAAAAGCAGTGACTTGAAAATACATTTGAAAAGAACTTCAAATTTCTTGATAGCTTTCCAAGGTGCTCTTGTTAGGTGATCAGTAATGGCGAATAAGTCTCTGAAATACTGTCTATACTCCACTACCATTCTTCTTGTAATATACAATTGAAACATTGGATATGTTTTAGAATGTGCACTTAGTTTTTGTGGAGAAATTGTTGGATCAAAAATGGCCTACAGATGTCCCAGAAATGCTAACCAAACTTTTTGGGGAGTGTCCCTTCAGCACACAGTCTTAATGTTCAGAATCTTTTGCATCGTGCATGTGTACTGTGGTAGACAAACTGTGAAAATGATTACTTGGTAAAGACAGAGAAATTGAAGGTTTTTGTCAGAGAAAATTAAATAAACAAAAATTTCCTTGTGGAAACTTACTGATGTCACCTACAAACTGACGATTTCTGAATAAATTAGTATAATATTATAATGTTTTTAATTTGCTTAAACTTGATAGGTTTGATATTGTAAAAATGTTTAAAATACAAAACTTAACAGTAGTAATTAAAATGCAAAGCTCATTTATAACAGCTAATTGTGTGTGAATTTTGAATTGTTACTGATAGCTCCACACCCTTTTGTAGCTGTTCAGTGTGAGAGGAAACCTGTTGAAGTATCCCGAGAAAAGTCTTCAAACTGTGCCGCTTCTACAGAAAAGATTTATATTCGAAAAGATTTACGGAGTCCACTTACAGCAACTCCAACTTTTGTAACAGACAGTGAAACAGCAAGGTATGTAAACACTCCTCTGGATTTGATAACTTGTTGGCATTTCTTAAGGACATGAGAAACATTTATCTCCTTTTATTTCAGATCAACAGGAATGTTGGAGTCTGGAATGTTTGTGAATATACATCAGTCTGGTGTAAAGAATGAGCCTACAGTTCTGATGACTGCAGAAAAGGTGAAATAACTCTTTTATTGAATATAGGTTTTGTTGAATGCAAGTTGCCCATTTTGATTATTTTTACCATTGAAATTGGTATGTATGTATGTATGTATGTATGTATGTATTTATATGCCGCCTTTGTCCTGGAGTAGGACCCAAAGTGGCTCACAGATAAAACTGATTTTTAAAAATTAACAATAAAAATTTAAAAGTAATATTTGAAATGTTTCCAACCAATTGTCTTCTTTTTTATATACCTTCTCTTATTCTATACTACCGTTTTTAAAAACATTGAGGGCCAAAACAGATGGCCCGGTAAAGCTGGTTTCTAGCTATTTTGGGGGCATGCCGTTTAGACACACCACGCCCCTGAGTTGCCTAGAAGCCATGCCGGCATTTAGACTCTGGCCAGCTTCTGGGTGACTTGGGGGCATGGTGTTAAGATGCCAATCACCCTAGAGCCAGCAAAAAGCTGTCTCTAGAGGCCAAGGGGCAGAAGCTGGCCAGATTGGGCTGCTGCTTCATGTGGTTCCTGTGGCCCCAATCCCACTCTCTCAGGAGTTATACACAGGAAAATGTCAACAACCCTTTGTGGGAGGGAGCAAGAGAACAAGACAGAGGCTGAAAGGGAACTGTTCCCACCCCTGTTCAAGTAAGAGGAGATAACTAGTAAGTAAAATCCCTAGAATTGCTACAAGCTCTGGTCGTCTTCTAAGTCTACAGCAAGGCCCTGTGACAGACTAAGGACTGATGGTATGCTAAGTCTCCAAAATCATAATGGGAGTTCAACTGATACTTTCTTGACTCTGCTCATTGAACTCCATCAAAATGGTGGTGCTCACCTTTGAACTGTGTGCTGTAAAATGACACCAGCCAAGTTTCATTGCATAGGCAAGGGATCTTGGTATATTATACCAAAACATGGTTTTTTAATCCAGCTCACAAAAAATTGTAATAAATAAGGATGGGAATTTTACTCAGAAACAGAACTTAGGGCCGAAACAGACAGGCCTAAATAAAGCTGCTTCGGGTCACTTTGGAGGTATGCTGTTTAAATGACACATGCATTTAAGAGGCCAGAAGCTGCGCCAAAGCTGTACTCCAGTCCTTAGAACTGGAGTGTGGCTTTGTTGCAGCTTCTGGACTCTTAGAAAGCATGCATCATTTAAACAGCATACCTCCAAAGTGACCCGAAGCAGCCTTATTTTGGCCTGTCTGTTTGGGCCTTTAGTTGAACAGGATCAGCTTGTCTCTGTCAGTAGAAGCCATCACAGAGAATGAACACTCCCTTTCTCTTGAATTCAAGACCTGGAAAAGCAAGGGCGAGTACCTGTGTGCAGTTGTCTGTTGCTATGGTTGTTGCTAGTTTGAATTCTGCAACAATCTCCTTTTGTGTGTAGACACCCTTTTTCCTGACATCTAAATTTGTAGGAAAGTATTTGGATTTCCAGCTCTGTAAGGAAATGGTTACTAGACAGTTGCTTGCCCTCTGCTATTAAAACGTAGCTGGCTTTATTAATTTAATTACAAGTAGTTCATTTTCTCTGTTTAGTTTCCTTCTCATTTGTGTTTATTCTGAAGCACACCTACCCGCTACCACTGTTTAGTGTCCAGACATTTTAAAAAATAGTTGAAATGGTTCATTCATATAACTCACCCTCCTTTATTCAGTGATCAGGGTTAGTGGGAACATCATGTGTAAGCAGGTAAAGACATTTTTGTAAGATCTTGGCCGTGCTGTGGTACTTTCTTGTGCATTTATCCAAGTATCTTACAAACCATTAGCTAATGTATTCAGGACAACTATAAATAGTGTAATAATATGAACGACCATTAATTAAGAATAATTCTAAAGGTATAGTACACACTTTTTGTGATTTTTGGTAAATAAGTGAATTGTCAGAAGCAATAGACTTTAAGCTTAGGTGGAAATTGTGCAAGGGAAAAAGAAGTTGTGCAGCCTCTGAATATCTCCACCCCCTTTGAAAAAAGTGCAAAGAATGGAAAATTATGCTTCCAGGGGTATAGTTCTCAGTTTAATGGCTGATTTCTTCCCACTTACACCTCTATCCCTGAAAATAAATTTCAGAATGGCCTAAAATAACAATTTTTCCAATTTGGAATTGACTTTGTGATCTAAAAACAAATGGGCACAATCTATGGGGTCAAGGGCTATGTCAAAAATGATGGATGGATAGCCCTTATAACCTCAGTAGCTGCCCAATCCTACTTAAAGATTTTAAACATTACTGTGAATAGCAGTTCCACCATTGATAGGCTTGCAATTAAGACCTTTTTAATACTACAGTATTCCCTCTGCTTCCTCTGTAAAAGTCTGCTGCTAGCAGTAACACCCTTTATTATTTATTTCTTAGGTTGAAACTTGTCAAGGAGATTTAAGTACTTTAGCAAATGTGGTAACATCATTAGCAAGTCTGAGTAAGTCCAAAGATGTGTCTCAGAGTAGTCCTGATCTGTCTCTGATAGAAAGTTTAAGCAATGGAGACACTTCATTGACTGAACTCCAGCAAGATGAGAATGCAAGTACTGATGTTACAAGGTAAGTTTTGGTAGCATATGAAATCACTGAATGTTCCAAGGACAATATGGGTACAACAGTAGATCCTTTCACTTCTAGTATTTTTCTTAGTTTGAAGATGGTATGGTTAACTTTTTTTACTGGTTAACCATGTTTAGTATTGTTAAACCACTTGACTCTGCTGTGTAAATGGATTATGTCCAACATGGGCATCCAGTCGAGCATATCTTGCCTTATTCTGCAGAGACAGACACTCCATTCTTCTGACACTCTTTCTTTCTCAGTGTATTGTTCAGCACTTTCTGGGTTAATAAACCACAGTTTCTCATTGCATGTGAACTGGGAAATTATGATTACAAGGATTGAAACAAGCAAGAAGTTTAAGTTATGGCTTAAACTTGGTTTAAGATCCTGGTGTTTGTTGCTTGCTGTGGTTATGTTCACAGAAAATATTGAATGTTTTGGGATACAGTACAGCCCCTGTATCTACAGGTTCGGTAACTGTGGTTTTACTTACTTGCATCCAGGAGGGGAAAGGGTCTTTTTGCCAATTTTTGCTAATCCAGGGTAAGCGTGTGAATATATCCCCAGTGGATATGGGGGTCATGCTGTACTGTAATTTTCCTTTTCTTAAGATGCTTGAAAGAAATGTATAATGGGCTTTTGTCATTATTCTTAATTCTACCAGTGATGCTCAAAAAGAAGCGGTGGGAATGAGGGATAAGAATTACCATCACCCTAGTGATGCCTTTGATCTGACCCAAACCATTTTTGATTTCAAAAAATACACAAATAGAATCATAGAGTTGGAAGGGGCCCCATGGGCCATTGGATCCAATCTCCTGCTCAGTGCAAGAGCTCCAGCTAAAGCATTCTGTCAGCTAGCTCTCTAGCCTCCTTTTAGAACTTTTCTTAAATCATATCAGGAGATGCATGTTTAGGGATTCCTGGCATCATTTATCTCCTTTCCTCTTTCTCATTTCTTAATTTTGTTTAATATGTGTTTCTGGGCCTTGTAAATATTTTGAGTTTATTTGTTATTTTTGGCTTGCCTTCCCAACTTGATTGACTTTCAATGCATTATTTGTAGGGCATTTGATACTCTTGCAAAAGCACTAAACCCAGAAGAGACTGCATCATGTCAAAGCTCTGCAGAAAGTATGGAAGCCAGTGCACATCTGCTTGGTGAAGAAACAAGCATGAATATTGTTGAAATAGAAGGCCCACTTCTCAGTGATGTTCATGTAGCATTCAGGGTACTTAAACATTTATTTTTCTTTAATCAAGAATGATTTAACTTGTCTAGATATTGGTTGAACATATTGGTTAAGTGAATTTTTAAGGAATAATAAGAGTGTACCACTATTGAATGGTTGGTCAACACTAATTTAAAAGTGCCATCAGCATGCAAGATGATAGCTTTATTATGCCTTTCCACCTCAATCCAAGGAAACAGTTTCAATTCTAAACCAGTGCTTCTCATCAGTAATGGACTTAATGAGGGTGAACAAGTTGAAATTTAATCCAGAGAACACATAGGACCTCCTGGGCAGTTGAAAGATCGAAGAATAGTTAAGACATTGGATCTGGCCATGGTGTTACATGTTGTAGTTTCGTCCTATTTGCATTATCGTAACATGCTGTATGAAGTTGCCTCTGTGTAGGATTGGAAACTTCACCTGGTCCAAAGAGCCAGGTTGTTAACTTGCACACAACTCTCTTGTTGCAACAGGACTACTGGCTGCTGGTCCATTTCCAGGCACAAATTCAAAGTGCTGGTTGTGATTTATAAAGCCCTTATATGAGTCAGGCCCAAGTTATCTGAAGGACCATAATCTCACATATGACCCAGCCTATAATAATAATAGGTTTATTTATGTTGTGGAATCATCTGGAGAGATCCTTCTCTCTGTCCTGCTACCCTCACATGTACGTCTGGTGAAAACATAGCAGAGGGTCTTCTCAGTAGTTGCTCCTAGGCTCTGGGACTCCCTTGCTAGGGAGATGAAACTGATGTTCTCCTTGATATACTTCCATAGGAAGACCTTTTTGTTTTACCAAGCCTTTGGAGATGTGATGGTTTTCTCAAAGGGAAAAGGGGCTTTTGGAATGTGTTGTACTGATTCTATGCTTATCTGTTTTCTTCTTAAAGGTCTAGCTGTTAACTACTTTTAATTCTGTTGTTAGTTTAATTATACTTTTAATTTTTGTATGATATGAATTTCAAAGCTGTATATGTTTTAACCTTTATAAACCATCCTAAGCCCCAGACTGGGAAAAGAACAGTATATAATAAGTATATATGTATGTGATTACTGCTTAATGTGACTGTAGAGTATTCTTACGTGTATGACATCTAACTTAATGCAGTTCCTCAGAAACAGTTATCAGTTGGTGGCCTCACATTTACCATGTAAAGTAAATGTTTAATATATATTCTGAAATCCATAAATCTGTAGTTTCACATACAATTAATCACCATGGGGCTCCGTAGATTAACTTTGTATGCTGACAAATGGGATAATAATGTAATTATTCATGGCAAGGTTTCTCTTAGCTAGTTTCTAACTCTTGTTTCTGCAGTTCACAGATATTATTAAGTGGCAACTGCTTTCATAGTTGCTATATCATTGCAGAATTGATGATGCAATGGAAATGTAAATAATGATTTTCTTTTTTACAAGAATAATTTCACAAACCACTAAAAAAAGTATATGAATGGTTAATTAAGTAGTGTAACAGTAGCATGCATAAATAAAGAAAATTCATCACATACTTATGCAAAACTACAAAATAATCTTATCTGTGTGCTCTCTTTTCTAATATTCAGGTTCTGTAAAGCTTCCAAGAAATTTATATTTTTAGTAACTGACTTGCTGTCGTCATTCACTTTGTGCAGCAAGCAAAGACTGCCCCCAGAGCACAGGGCATATTTCTTGGCGGGGAACAGTAAATGCATTAGGCAATGGGCTGGAGACAGAAAGATCCTTCTGAAACATTCGAAAAGCTTTAGAAGGCTCCTCTGATGTTCAACAGGGACAGGCTGCCAAGCAGAACTGAAACCCTGCCTCAAACCTATTGCCCAATGCATTTGCTGTTTCCTTCTAAGAAATGTATCTTGCCTCTTTTTTTTTTCTATTAAAAGTTGGATCCCAGACTTGAGAGTTG
Source organism: Sceloporus undulatus (assembly GCF_019175285.1). Lineage (NCBI taxonomy): Eukaryota > Metazoa > Chordata > Lepidosauria > Squamata > Phrynosomatidae > Sceloporus > Sceloporus undulatus. The sequence continues at coordinate 44,972,912 of NC_056526.1, forward strand.
ACTTTGGAAGTATCTTGTAAGGACTTGAGCCTGGAAGGTAGAGACATGAGACTTGACTTGAAATAAAAGACTTAAATACAGTACATCACTGCCCTATGTAAGATTCCCTGAATCTGGAGTGGATGGGGCCATGCATTGTGTAGCTTTATCACCCCAGATTTGGTGATAAGGTCTTGTGCCATATGGCCATATGACCTCAGATTCAAGGGGAAGACAGCTTTTTAAAGGTTTTTCTTACACAGTATAGACAAGCCCCAATATGAGTGTTGAACTTAAGCTTTAATCATGGTTGAGGATAGGTAGATTTTACACTGAGGGAATGGGAGCATGGTGACCCATCACCTACATCTGATACCTTTACTATTGGTTAATATAGCTGATCGCATGTAGATACATGTTGTGAGAATGCTTTCAACATCTGTGCAAAAAAGTGGCACAGCTGCATCGATAGCTTCTCAAACCCAGGCATTCATGAACTGATGCACATGACCGACTACCATACACTTTCAAAAATGGTACTGTACTCAAATGAACTCAAATAACAGTTTGGAAAAGTTGTGCAAATCCACCATATTATGAGTCATTAACATTTCAGTGGCTTATGTTGTTCTGAAAAATGGTGATATTCCATGTAAGTACTAAAATATTCCAAAACCTGAATATTTCTTGAAGACAGTCATTTGAATGAACAGACTGTTGGGGCAGAAGGTTCATATAAAAAGCAGATATACACAGGAGCCAATATGTTCTTAAGAAAACACTTCTGAATGTGTTCAGAATGAGGTGGGTCAGCAAAGAGCTGGTTATTCAGGGAAAGGTTTCTGGGTAAGGCAATATAGGAATAGATATTTGCTTGAAGGAGAAATTCATAGCAAATTGCATCATTGCCAAAGAAGAGTTCTTGTGCTATAACTATAATCATTAATTTTTTTTACTTTTATCTTATTTATTCTGTAAATGGCCTTGAATCCCACTCTTGAGGAGATGGTAGAATATAAATAAAGTAATTGATTGGTTGGTTGGTTGATTGATGAAATTATCAGTTGTATCAAGTTCTTTATGTCTTTTTTCTAAAATATCTTACAGGTATTTCACTGAAACTGTTGTTGGCTGTGTTGTTCCCAAATCAACCCTAAAATAATTCTTAATTGAGGGAATAGACTAGTCTGTGAGCCTCCTTGTGTTCCACTCTGGGAGAAAGGGGGCATATAAACAAATAAATATAAATACGTAAAATAGCATTTTTATTAAATGTATCACATTTTTTTTAAAAAATGCATTGGTTCATGAACAGATTGTTGAGCTGAGTAGGCAAAGTGCGGCCCTAGGAGGACTTCATGCACCTTCCAAGAGTTCTATCCACCTACCTACCTTTCTGGCAACAGTAATGAATTGCCTCTCCTGGAAACTTCCAGAGGTGGCAGTTAACATTTTTAATATGTGACAGGGCACAGTTTTTAACATAAATAAATTCCCATTTTTCAAAACTAGAAGTAGAGTTTTGTCTCCTTCCTTTTTTTTGTTTTGTTTTGTTTTAATTTTTGGTGAGCTGTGCAGCCACCAGAAAGCCCTTAGAGGAAAAAAAATTCTTCCACACACCCACTAAAGTTGTCCACTCTTCTTGAAGATAATAAGAGTGTATCATAAAAGTTCCAGTCTTAAATTTTTAATATTATGATAAACTTGTACCATTTGTTGAAAGGTTTATGTTAACATTTCTGATATCTGTATAATTTAAAATGTGACAATTCATTGATCTCTAAAAATACAATTTTCTGTGACAGCTCACCATGCCTTCGCCTATGCCTGAATACCTGAACGTACATTATATTTGTGAGTCAGCCTCCAGATTGCTATTCTTATCTATGCACTGGGCACGTTCTATTCCTTCCTTTCAAGCTCTGGGGTGAGTATTGAGGGGTTGACTCAATATAATCAAGGGTCATTTCAGTGTATTTGTGTTTTGTATGGCTGCATACATGTAGTGGGGGAAGAGGTGTACATTTTTTTTTTTTTGGCTGGTTTTGCTGGCCAAGCACTAATTATGATTAGTATTGTCACCTACCAGTCTTGGTGCCAGCATGAACTATTCCCAGTGTTCTCCCAGTAAGTAGAGCTTATGTGCCAGGGCTTGAAAGCATCTCGCTGTCTTTCAAGCAGCACCTCCCAATTTCTCTCATTAAACATTTTATCTTCTAGACCTAGACTCTGGACTTGACAGTCTGACTTTTCACGATCAAGATGTTTTGGGAACCTTAGCCAAAGACAGGCAATCCCAAACCTTCTTGCAAACTTTTTGATTTGAACAGTGATGAAGATCACCTGCCCCTAGCTGTGGACCCACTTCTGACAAACATAGGGGTGGCATCTGAGTGCAGCATTTAGGCACCACACACTCTGATGCCACTGGGAAGCCACATTGCTGACTACATGTGCAGTGGCTTCATGGCACTTCAGCGGATGTTTACATGCGCCACACTTCCAGAAAGCTGTAGTGGCAGCAAGGGTGCCCTTTTTCCATCCCAAAAAAGGAGTGGCATTTTGCCATTTTTGAGCCAGAAAAATGCCAGATCGGGGCCATGGCATGCAGGTGCCACGTCCCCGATCTAGTGCTCAAAGGGGCGGCATGATATCACCCCTTTAGAGCCATCTGTTTTGGCCAATAATAAGCAGCTACTTCAACTCAGAAGTTTTCCAAAGGGTGGCACTACAGTTGTTATGTTAAATAGAATGGTTGAAGCCTGCATATTTTTTTTGTATAGTCATAAGAAATGGATCCATTTTGAAAGAGGTAGTGAGTCTGTGTTCTTCATATATGGCTGCTTATATTATGTTCTTCTATAGCAGGTCCAGCTGAGACTTACTATCAGCAAAGGAACATGAGCATGAATTATCTGTCGTTCAAGCAAATCATGTTTATATTTATTGTTATTTAAAGCTTAAGGACCAAATTTAGGTATGAAGGCACAGACCATAAAGCTTAATCCATTCCCTGTCTTCAGATGTTTTCCTCTTAATAAAGCACTTACAAACATTTATTTTCTCCAGTGTTGCTATGCTAGACATCTACAGCTGTGCTGAAGTTTGAGTGGATCTCTACCAGCTCAGATAGAGTGGACAAAATACTTCAGCTGAAGGGAGACACTATTATTCCCCCATGCTAACAGGTCCCTCTTTTGTGAGAGTCTTCCAGTATTGATTCTTGGTTTGTGAATAATACTACTGAGAATAAAATTACTGGGAAATACCTGGAAAAACTTTTATTAGAGTAATACATTAGGAAGTGACCGGAGGGTCATCTAGACCAACACTGTATCCATATAATAGTATCTTGTAGATCATCTCAATCTAGAACGGAATGAGTTCCAGATTTGAATGCAATGGGGCTGACATTCCTAGCTTTTTTTCCACATGGTACCCCTACCAGCCCCTAAGATTGCTACACAGAGGACTTTGGAACTCTGCTAAATATGGGAGGACTGTTGAAAGTGGAAAGGTAGAGATTTGAAAATACTGGCTAGGAACACCTTCCACAGATGGTCTATTCCATGTTCAAAGATCCCTCAGACATTATAATCACATGACAGTATGGTCTTGATTCAGAACCTGATCTATACAGGTACATCATTCACTTCTGTAATTAGATGAATGTGAGCACAGAATTTTCATGTGAGTTTCACCAGAAACATCCATTTCATGTGAGAAAAGAGATCTTGGATGCACATCAGAGAGGCTGAAAAATTGCAACTGTGTGCAATACCTTGTAGCAAACACTTTCATTAATATAATTATTTTCCTTTTAATAGGCAGGATAACAGCATATCACTAGTGAAAGCCTGCTGGAATGAACTTTTTACACTTGGTCTTGCACAGTGTTCACAAGTAATGAATGTAGCAACTATACTAACTGCATTTGTTAATCATCTTCATAATAGTTTACAGCAAGGTAAGATGCATCCCCAAGTATTCTCAAAAAGTGTGCAAATGGGTTCAGTAACCTGCATTGTTTGCTATTGAACTCTGAAGGCCTAAATATAATTATACTTGTTCACATAATTGTACTTGTTCACATATACTAAAGAGAGAACTGATAAGTACATATTCCAACAAAAGCCAAATAGGAAACAGGGTCCATGTGCTGATAGATGTTCACTTATTTATTTATTATTTTTAAAAGCCCAACACATTTTGGCCTCTATCAAAATGATCTTTCTTCAAGGGTTACACTTCAAACAGAAATTTCTAGAGTTGTATGAGAATAAAAGAATAAATAAAATAAAAGCTTTATTTTTACTCTGCCTCTCTGTTAAAGACAATTGAGGCAGCTTACAATTAAAATGAGAACATACATACCTCATATCCCAAACATTCCCTCCCTTCCCTAAAACATCAGTTAAACAGGATTAAATGTTAGAAGCAATACAGTTAAAATAATCAGGGACGGACAGATGGGGCACAAGTACTGGGAATAAGATACTCTTCAAAGAACTAGACCATTTCCAGTGACATCAGAGCTGCAGGTGGAGCCTATGAGTAGCTGCAGAGGTGAAAAATGGGCTCCACTTACAACACAGTTGGGCAACTCAGCTAGATTTTAAACAGTTTGAAGTTGATTCATGTATCTAAAGTGATAAAACAACCCTAATTAAATACGTACTGTTTTTTATTACCTTAGATAAGCTTTCAGCTGATAGAGGAAAGTTGGTGATGGAGCATATCTTCAAACTCCAGGAGTTCTGCAACAGTATGGTGAAGCTTTGCCTTGATGGTTATGAATATGCTTATTTAAAAGCTATTGTCCTCTTCAGTCCTGGTATGTGAAAACATGAAACTAAATCATTTGGCTTTGCTCTGACTGTACATGAGTATCTAGTCTGCTGAAAAGTTGCCTGCATGTTAAGTAAATTGACATTAAGCTAATTTTCTGTTTAAATCATTTGGCTTGGATCTAAAGTCTACTGTACATATTTCCACTGGGAGGAAGGAGGAGACTTTGTTCCCTTTGCCCTGCAGTTCCTTGTTCCCCCACCCACCCATGGGGAGAGACCCTCTTGAGAGACTCTTTGGAATGGAGGCTTAAAGCATTTAGAACTGCAGAAGGAAGAGGAATGACCATATCTCCTTCTGAATGTGGTCCTTTGTGATATTGGCTTGCTCCTCTTATGTCTGGTTTATAGGGTTATTGTTATTAATGACTACAGATCCACTAAGTAAGGTCAGCATATGTTTGGTATCTATGGTGCGTTACAGACCACCCAGAAGGGGTAGTCTGCCACCACCGCCATTTGCAGCGTGGAGGAGCCCCAGCGTCCAAACCGCAACACTCCTCCACGCTGCAAATAAGAAGCGCCAAAATGGCGCTTCTCTTTGTGGCGCGGATATGATGCTGCGAGGCACCAATGGCGCACTCAGTGTCATATGCGCCGCGTGACGTGCGGACGCAGCGCATCTGCTACATAAAGATGGCGCCCCTGTGTGGGACGGCCACCGCCATTTTGTACGGACTGGGTCCGTATTAGGGTTAGGGGCGTCCGGAAGGGACGCCCCTTTCTAACCCAAATACGGACCCAGTCCGTACTTTATGCCCATCTGTAACGGGCCTGTATCATCAATATGTTGTGATTAACCTGTTCTACATTTCTGACGTCGGTATAGAGTGAAAATCCTAATTATTTGATTGTATTATTTGAATTATTTTAATAATTTTTATTTTTGTTTCAAATCAAAACTGGCACATGCTTTGTTCATATATCCCCCCCCCCAATCTAAAAGGCCCTTAGACTGTGTTACCACTTGATGAGAAAGCTGTCAATAGAAGGGAGCTTTGTTTTCTCTCCTCACCCTGCAGTTGTGGGGACCTCTTGAAGCACAAGAAATAGGGAATTCTAGTGCTGCAGTGGTTAAGTACCTGTACTGCAACCACAAGGTTGTGTGAGTTTGATTCCAGAGGGCTCCATGCTTTTTTAAGTTGGTAAATTGAATACCCAGCTTGTAAACCACTTAGTGCAGTGTTCACTGAAAAACGGTATAGAAATCTAAATGCTATTGCTATATTAGAATATCTTTAAATGTCTTAAATAAATTGCTATTATTCCGATAAAGTTACTTTGAATTCTGTAGTTCTAGTTCTTTGTAGATACTGGACAATTTGAGCATAATTTGTTTACCTTTTTGAGAATAAGATGATGAAGTTATTTGTTGCCACCTTATGCTGTCATATCTGGAGCAGTTCTAATTGCAGATCTAATTGTAGATCACCCAGGCTTAGAAAATGTGCTGCAGATTGAAAAATTTCAAGAAAAAGCATATATGGAATTCCAGGATTATATAACAAAAGTATATCCAGATGATACTTACAGGTGTGTATAATAGACAAAAATAATTGATTTTTGCAGTCCATGTTTTACTTTAGAATTGCATTGATTTGAAAATCCTGACAAGCCTTTTTGTGTTTTGAAAACCAAAATAGATTTTTAATGCTAAAAAATAATCTCTTTAGAGAGTGTCACTTCTGTATGCTCTTGTGTATATACAGTAAAAATTCCATAAGCATCTTCTCTTGTGATGTATATACAATGCAAAATATGGTTTATCTTCTGCTGTACTATATCTCCCTACTGTCAGTGTCTCTCCCTATAATCTTGCAGTGTTTAGGAACTGCTCTAATCCAGTACAGAAATTAGCATCTTATTGTGGATTTTTCAAAGCTAAATAAATTGTTAAAGCTAGTGCAAATGTGTACCACTTAGATCTTATAGTATATAGGATTGGGTGGAACAGCAAAGTTTTGTTAGCCTAAGGAAAGAATTCCAAAATTCATCTGGTAGCAATACCTTTATTGTAGTATCTAGGACTGTATCCACACTGCAGAAATAATCCAGTTTAATACCACTTTAACTGCCATGGCTCAATGATATGGAATTCTGGGAATTGTAGTTTGTCATGGCAGCTGAGTGCTCTAGCATAGAAAACTAAATGTTTCTCAGAACTACAGTACCCAGAATTCCATTGCATTGAGTCATGACAGTTAAAGTAGTGTCAAACTGGATTATTTCTGCAGTGCAGGCAGCCCCTGAAATACACAAAAAATTATCCAAGCTTTTGAGATCTTCAGATCACTTCAAGATGTTACAAAAATCAGGTGAGAATAGATTTGGTTGGTTGTGCTGTCTACATGTCATTAACCTAAGATGTATTGAAGAGAAAGTGCTTAACAGACTTACACTGATGATACTAGGTTTCACCCAGAGCCACCTCTACACTTGGCAGCAGGAAAAATAATACAGTTTGATTTCATCATTTTGAAAATTTTGAAAATGTAACCCCCTTTGTAAATGTAGAACTGCCTCTAGCAATTCATTTATAAAAAGAATAGGGTTTATTAGTAGGCATGGTAGAATTGCTTTGTCTCTTGCCTACTTGAAATAAAAATAAGCTGCAACTGGATCAACATATGTAATTAGCATATGAACAAGTTATTACTAAAACATACCCATAGGACTGAGCTATAAGTCTCTGCTTAATTCTACAGCAGAGTATTTAGACTTTGTTGTATTCAGGTTATTAGATTGTCTAAACAAGGTCCAAAACAAACTGTAGAAATAATCCAGTGTGAGACCACTTTAACTGCCATGGCTCAGTGCTAAGGAATCCTGGGAACTGTAGTTTGTTTTGTCACCAGAGCTGTCTCACAGAAAAGGCTAAACGTCTCACAAAACTACAGTTCCCAGAATCCCTCAGCATTGAGCCAGGACAGTTAAAGCGGTCTCAAACTGGATTATTTCTGCAGTCTGTTTTGGACCCAAGTTGATCTTTAGTTCTAAATATGTGAAAATGAATCAATAGTGCATTTTGAAAGATATGAATAATGGGGTGATTTAACATTTGATAATTTATAAATGGAAAACTGGTTTTTATAGATGGATAAATGAAGATAATTTTTTTTCTTTTTGCATGTAAAATTGTGCCACTCTTTTGTCAAATTTGTCTTCTAGGCTGTCTAGGCTCCTTCTCCGATTGCCAGCCCTGAGACTGATGAGTGCTGCTATCACAGAAGAATTGTTCTTTGCAGGACTAATTGGAAATGTTCAGATTGACAGCATCATACCATATATTCTAAGAATGGAGACTGCAGATTACAATTCTCAAATAATTGGTCATGCTGTATAAAAACTAAACCCACAGATTCTATACCATGGCAATCATGGTGATTGTAAATATAGATTATCTCCAAGAGATAACATGTTTTCCTGTGCAGTTACAATGAGAAAAATGAAAGAAGTTATCACTTCCTCCTTACCAATGCATTTGTGAAACATGGTGGGATACTTGAGTGGTACAGGATGATTTACTTTTTATCTGGTTTTCAAGAACTTTGTATATTGCTTTAGAATCTAAAGAAAATCAAGAAGTCGTTCATCCTATTTTTGTAGTTTAGCTATACATAGAAGAACTCCAGAAAAATGTACAAAAAAGCCTAGCCATTGGTGAAAGGAAGATCAACAAGATGTTTTAACTTGATACTTTAAATAAATTAACTTTCTTCCCAGTGTTGTGTTTTTGGTATCTGGTTTTTAAAAAATTCACTCTTTGTCAATTTGATGTAAGTTTGAAATCTTGAATAAGCCAATTTATTTCTGATGGGACTTAGTTGCAGAGTTCTGTATATCTTTCAACTGGTTGAAACAGAACATATTTTTAATAAATGTGTGCTTGTTAAAATGGAAAAGAAGTTACAGGAAAGGTGTAAAACTGGCTTGACATCATGTTAGTGCCTCAAAACAACGATTACTCAGTATTTATTGAGTTAATTTGAATCACAGATAATTGTAATGTTCACAGTTATATTGGCTGCTAATATAAGTTAGATGTAAAGAATTCTAGATATTTTAATTGCATCAGATACTCATTGTGTGTTATTTCCTAAGCCGTTAAATTTTTTACATATGTGGCTTAGTCTGCCAGTGCCAACTAAGCGCATTTCAGTAATGTTAATTTCCGTATATTTAGCTAAGGATTGGAATCACTTATATTTGGCAGGTGCTTCTTTCTTTTAATGATGACATTCAGTTGTGTAACTCGTACTAGAGATGGCTGTCCTGCAGCAATTCAGACTCTCCTTCAAGTTTAAGTCTCAGGTTCTGATAAAACTGGGTATAGTTTCTGAAACATTCATAAACATTTGTGGAATGTATGTGTTACTGACAGCACATAATGTTTCCTAAACAGTAATGATTGCAAAATCTTCCTTATTGCAAATTTGTTTTCATGTTCATTATATTTTCCAAAATGCACTTTGTGATTCATTAAAGGCTGCTTTTTTTTAAATTACTGTATAGTAAAGTTAATCTAGCATCAACACACAATATTCATGTACACTATCATGGGTTGTCCATATAATGCTTTGGCAATTCTCATTTTGAACTTTACTTTCAGATGTTAAGTACTGATCATAGTAATACACCTACTTCTGGTTGTCAGTCTGTGGCCTTTCTGTAAATGAAAATGGTCTTTTATAATTTGAAGAAGCATCAGACTTTTAAAACTGATTGAGTAGAAAATGGTTCCACTTTGTATATTTCAAAACAAGACACTTTACAATAATGAAACAAACAGTTAATTTTTGGTCCTAAAAGTTATTAGTGCAGTTAGACACAGGCAGATATGCTTCATACAAGTAGTTGTAATATATTTTCTTCATGATGTGTTCCATGATCTTGTAATTATAAATCAGTTTTAAATCTTGCCTATAAATAATTTGCACACCTTCCTAATGGTGTCAATAAATTGGTTAAACCTAGTTTTTCTTCATAGTCACTGGAAATCAATTGCCTCTGCATTCCATTAATCTTTTGTATACATTTTTTGTGGTTCACTTTTAGCGTGTGCATCAAAATGTCCCAAGTATTGTCTTGTTGTTGTATAATAACTACTGTAAATGTATTGAAACCTGAAGAATTGTAAATTCTATTTTGGCTGTATTTTTAAAAATAAATTGTAACTTTTAATATAAAGCATTGTTACTTGGTGTTTGTTTTTTAAATCTGTATCTTACATAAACTTGGACTGTGCGACACACTATGTATGTATGTACATTTTACAGCAGTTTGATGAAGAGATCAGTTTCATTCACTGTGTTATTTTGTAGTTCAGTTTCAGCAGTTATCACTAACCATTTTAGACTTGTTCTTTCATTAAGTATTCTTAGTCCAAGTCAGAAATATTTTTTTATATTTAACTTGACTTTAAGTTCTGAAAAGCAGTATGTTTAATATGGCAGAATTTATCATATTCAGTATACCAGAATGACCGTGTTTTCTGTGAGGCTGCTAAGAAGAGCACTCAAAAGCCACCATGCAAAATGCAGCAACTGTTGTCTAGTGTGTGCCTTAGAAACCATATATCACAAGTCTTGTAACAATTGCACTGTTTTTCAAGACCAATTCATGCTGACTTCTCCTTATAAAATGAGTGAGGATATCCAAAAGTCTTGTCATCTCCTATATCAATCCTGGAAGTTGTGATCTTAATTAGATGCCATTTATCTCACCAGCAAGACAGGCTGCCTTGGTACATGAGAACATATGAGTCCTGTGATGGTGGGGGCTCACTCTGGCACAGTGAGATGCCGTATCAGATTATAAACCATCTCCCAAGGCAGGGCTTTTCCTTAGTAGCAATGGACTGTGGGTCTCTCACAGAGGATGGCTAAGTTTATTTTTGAGGTTTAGACAGATGACAAAAGCTAGGGATGTACCTTTGGTTTGGCTGAATCCCAAATAATACTGTAAAAGGAATTGGGCTGATTGAGGGTGATTTGTGCTAGCTTCAGATCAAATCAAATTGACCTGTTCCTTTCCAGAGTGGAACTGTTCAATCTGAAGCAATGTTGAAGCTGGGAGTCTAGGTGCAGTATGAAGTTTTTGCAATGCTAGGTGCACAAGTCCTAGGACAAAAGCGGCATGAATTGCCAAGATTAAGCAGTGAACAGTTTTAAAAGGTGCTATTGAAAAACAAGAGGTGCCTACCACAAACAAGATCCCTGAAGCTATTTAGCTAAATCAATTCCCTCTTTAGGATCTATGATCTCTATAAATGTTATGGAGTTGTTTCAAGTGCATGGCAGGGGATGGATCTGATATCCCTTGAGGTCTCTTCCAACTCTATAGTCCAAAACAGACTGCAGACATAATCCAGTTTGAGACTGCTTTAATTGCCCTGGCTCAGTGCTGGAGAATCCTGGGTCCCACATCTTCCCAGGGGTCCCACCACCCCCCTGTTTTGAGAACCACTGGACTAGGGACAGGTTTATGGTGGCACTACCAATGCTCTCTGAAAGAGAAGGTGCAATATCTCCCAAAGCAGGACGTACTAAAACGAATGACAGCACTTGCCCATAGGGAATCATTGGAGAATACTTGCCCTTAGGGACGCATAAAGGAATATTGCGCATAGAGAAACCATACTTGCGCATAGAAAATCATTGGGGAATCATTGGGCAAGTACTGTATTCCTAAATGATTCCTTTTGGGAAGCCTAGGCCCACATCGAGCCAGGCTCTGTCCTGGAGCAGGAGGCGGGGCCTGGTGCTGGCGACGGAGGGGGCGCTGCGAGCTGCGCTGCCTGTGGAGGCCTCAGAGAGAGAGAGAGGGAGGGAGGCAAGATGGCGGAGTACGTTCAGGTGGCCAAGAGGGCGCTGCAGCAGCTGGGGGGCCACGGCGGGATCCGCGGGGCAGTGATGCAGCTGCTGAGGTAAAGGAAAGGGCGCCTGGAGGAGGAGGAGGGCGTCTGCCTTCGCCGAGGGCAGAGCGAAGGCGCGGGCCTTTGGGGCTGGAGGGTCACCTTGGCGCTGAGGGGAAGGAAGGAAGGACGGACGTTGCTCGCTCGCTCGCTCGCTCTCTGGGCGGCAGGGGAGGGATGGCTCTCTCGGTCAGGCAAGACAGAGGGGCATCCTGGTCATGGGGCAGCGAAAGGGGCACGGCCAGGGCTCCCGCGTTTGGAGCTGCTGAGGGAACATCCAGCCCAGGAAAGGGATAACAACGAAATAAAAACAATACCAAGCAGCAGAAGAAATAATAATAATAATAATAATAATAATAACAACAACAACAACCAGAGGAGGAAATAAGATTATTACTATTATTATTATTATTATTATTATTATTATATTAGCGGAGAAAATAATAATAACAATAACAACAATAATACCACCACCAACCAGCAGAGTAGATGATGATGATGATGATGATGATGATGATGATATTGCTGTTTCAGGTCCAAAACACACCTCAGAAATACTGTAATCCACTTTTGAGCTCACTTTAACTGCCCTGGCTCAATTCTAGGGGATCCTGGGAATTGTAGTTTTGAGAGACATTTAGCCTCCTCTGTTTTGAGTTCTGTTGCCACCATAAACTACAATTCCCAGGATTCCCTAGCACAGAGCCAGGGCAGTTAAAGCAGTCTGATGAGAGACCAGTTAGCGAAGGAAATCATCATCATCATCAAAGATATAGCCATGTTCATCTGTAAAATCAGTGCATGAAGAGATCTTGTAAAAAACTCTGAGATTAAGATCCAAAACACATCTCAGAAATAATCCAAATTTGAGGCCTCTTTAACTGCCCTGGGGGATCCTGGGAATTGTAGTTTTGTGAGACATTTAGCCTTTTTGTCAGAGAGCTCTGGTGCCACCATAAACTACAATTCCCAGGATTCCCTAGCACTGAGCCATGTTAGCAGCTGAGAGATCAACCAGCAGAGGAAATAACATCAACGTCATCATTATATTTATTCAAAGACATAGCCATTGTAAAATCAGTATGTGAAGGGATCTTGTAGCACCTCAGAGACTAAGGTGGAAAACACACTGCAGAAATAATCCAGTTTGAGACTGCTTGGTCTGCCCTGGCTCAGTGCTAGGGAATTCTGGGAACTGTAGGTTTGTGAGATATTTCGTCTTCTCTGTCAGAAAGCTCTGGTGCCACAAAACTGATTCCCAGGATTCCCTAGCACTCAGCCAGGGCAGTTGGAGTGGTCTCAAACTGGATTATTTCTGCAGTGTGTTTTGGACCTAACTGAAAGAAAGCAATTGGCAGCATGAACTTTCGTAGACTTAAGTCTACTTTCCAAAATGCATTTGAGGAAGTAGACTTAAGTCTACAAAAACTCATGCTGCCAATTTATTTCTTTCAGTTAATAATACTAGTAATAATAGTAATAATAGTGGAAATCATGATAATAGTAATAATTTTTATTCATTTCCCACCTTGGTTCAAAGCAAGGTTTTGTTGTTCTTGTTGTTGTGTGCCCAGCATGGCCTGATGTCCAAATCACAAAGGAGTACAAGGCACTGCCAATTGGAGGGCATTCAAGAAAACATGGAGGGTATGACCAAATAAAAGCTAACAAACACACCTATAAATGTAAATGTCATGCTTCTAAGTCACACTCAGAATGGAAGACATTCAAGAAAACATGGAGGACGTGGCAAAATAAAAACTGATAAACACTGTATTCTGCTTTGGTCAGGCCCCACCTGAAATATTGTGTAAAGTTCTGGGCACCACAATTGAAAAAGGACATTGAGAAACTGGAGTGTGTCCAAAGGAGGGCAACTAAAATGGTGAAGGGTCTGGAAACCATGTCCTATGAGGAATGACTTAGGGAGCTGGGGATGTTTAGCCTGGAGAAAAGAAGGTTAAGAGGTGATATGATAGCCCTGTTTAAATGTTTGAAGGGATGTCATATTGAGGAGGGAGCAACCTTGTTTTCTGCTGCTCCAAAGAACAGGACACCAAATAATGGATGCACACTACAGGAAATGAGATTGCACCTCAACATTAGGAAGAACTTCCTGACAGTAAGGGCTGTTCGACAGCGGAACAAACTCCCTCCGAATGTAGTGGAGTCTCCTTCCTTGGTTCTCATGTTAAAATACAAAACACAGTAAAAAAACACATAAACCCACATAAAAGATTTCCTTTACTGCTGAGCAACAGGTCCTTTCCTAACAAAATTTGGCCGGCTATTTGCTTATGTATTGGACTGATTCTTTCTCCTAAGAATGGGGATCAAGCATCTCACAGTAAGATTAAATTAAAAATGCAGTTAAAACACACAGGTGATCCAAATATCAAAACACAGTTAAATTAATGATAGCTTAGAACACATCAGTAAAGAAAATGCAGCATTCACCTGATAAAAAGCCCCTTCTTCCATAACTGGCCTAGAAGGATTCCATGTCAAAGATCTCAACTGCTGATCAGGTTTGTATTGGAGAATAAAGTTCTTCAGATAACCTGGACCACCTCACTTTAGAGGTTATAATTCTGGTACCTTGAATTGTATCTAGAAAGACTAGTAGCCAATAAAATTTGAAATCATTCTGTTTTCCTTGTAACTGGACATGTAAGCAAGTACTGTGACATTTTGATTCTGGTCTTCTTGGGATCTTGTAGGGTGAATGATCTGAAGACCGGCACACTAGTTGGTGTGGATAAGCATGGGAACAAATATTATGAAGATAAAAGATACTTTTTTGGTGAGTATGCATATTTGAGAAATAAAGCCAATGATTCTTTCTATGTGGTTTTGTTTTTTGTACCTTAAATAAGTTTAGTGTGAGGCAAACTTGTTTTGGGATATTAGTCTGTCTTATGTACCATTAAGTTGTTGTTCTGAGGTTTGGATTTGCTGATAAGAGTCCTGATTCATCTTGCCTTTCCTATCACTTTCATAGCTGATTAATTTCTTAGCAAAGGAGAAATAGTGTAGTAGACCACCACCTTTTATTCTCTATACGTCAAAAATATGTGTTTGGTTTCTCTCCTAATATTTGAACCAAGGGCAATGCATTGTTGCTTATGGATGGTAGTACAGTGGTACCCCGGGTTACGAATTTAATTCGTTCCGCGGCGCCGTTCGTAACCCGAAAGATTTCGCAACCCGAAAAAGCCATAGCCGCTAGCGCTGAAAGCTGCGATTTCGTGCAAAAAAGCGCCGAAAAGCACCAAAAATTTTTTCGTAAGCCGAAAAAAAAAACGTAACCCGAAACAGTTTTTTCCTATTTAATTTTTTCGTATCCCGGAAATTTCGTAACGCGGTCATTTCGTATCCCGGGGTACCACTGTAATTTCAAACTGATAAAGTATGTATGTTCACATTTTGGCCTAAATTTACATATTACTCCTAACTACAATACAGCAAATCCCATTGAATCAATGAGATATTGTTATGTAAATTCCATTGATTCAGTGGGTTTGGTCTAGTTGGAACTAACAGTGGGACTTAGGCCATTGTGTTTATGTGTCTGTGTATCGTCAATTAACATGGCAATTTATGGTGATCCCATGCATTTTACATGTTTTTTGGGGGGAAGGGTTATTTATTTATACCACTAACAATCTAATCTACAAGCAAAAGCAAAATAATATACTGTACATTCAAAAAATAAATACAGAAAATAAAGAGACAGAGGAAAAAAAGAGAAGAAAAAGAAACAAACATAGCTAAAACACAGTAGGTCTCTGATCTTCTCCAATCTTGACTGTAATGAAAATAAAAATAAGAAAAAGTCCATAATCTTTCAAAAACTCTTCAGTTGGTTTATTCTTTAGAACCCACATTAATGTGGCAATTTAGGCTAACTCAGCAACCTTACATCATTGATGCTTCAGTCAGTTTCCAAGTTTGTGCAAGCAATAATCTTGCTGCTGTTACAATGAATCAAAGAGGTAATTTGTATTTATTATCCAATTCTTTATCCATAACGCCATTCTCTCAGGTTAGATACCACACACACACACAGGTTTTGTTTTAAATTGCTGCTCAAAGTGAATATGATGCTGGAGGAAAGTTCTACAGAAATCATAGATGAGTGAATGAATCTTAGAATAAATCAAGCATAAACTCTTCCTAGCAGCCAAATTGACTATACTGAGACTATTTATTTGGACATATCATGAGAAGACTTGACTCTTTGGAAAAGACAATAATGCTTGGTAAGGTGGAAGGCATTAAGAAAAGAGAAAGACCACATTATAGGTGGAGCAAGTGACTCAGTCTAGGAAGCCACAGCACTGAGTTTGCAAGATTTGAGCAGGACTGTTGATAACAGGCTGACTTGGGTCTCTCATTATAGATTCTCTATGAATTAAAGTCAATGGCAATTAACAACAATAGTGAAGTAGTTTTAATTCTATGTCTTGTTAATAACATTCACTGGCTTGATTCCTTTCCTTTGTGCTAAATCAGTTCAAACAAACAGAAAATTTGTTCAAAACCAGGCTTTTGAAAATTGAATAAATAATGCATATTAAATCTCAGCACAGCTTCACAAAATCTGGATTTGGAGGAGTGAAGTGAACCTGTTAGTAATTTATAGAATGTGATCAGCCTAATACATTTCAGTTTGTATGTTTGTTTTTGGTTTTTTTATATTTTAGGTCGTCATAGGTGGGTTATATATACTGAGGAAATGAATGGTAAGAACACGTTCTGGGAACTGGATGGAAGTATGGTGCCTCCTGAATGGTAAATCAGTTTATTTTATACACTTCTGTGTTCAGATGTTTTATTAACCTTGTGAAACAATTAACCTTAGAATGAATCGGTTTGTCTGAGGCTGACATGCAAAAGCAAGTAAATGAAAATTTAAGCCTCTTAGTGATCCATCATCCTCTAATCTTCTGCTAGGAAGGCTTGTTCACCATTTACAGGGCAGAGCACAAATCAGGCACTGCAGCTGTATGTGAAAAAGGCAAGTGATATGTTAAGACTAAGTATTATGGTATCCACATTTTCTGCTAAAACTGAAGATCTATGTCTTTTTCCTTCCTCAGTCAACTGTACAGGTGTTCTGGCAAAACTTTGCATTATAAGTGGGACTTTTATTTATCTATGATGTAAATCTGAAATATTATAAATTGGGACAAATTTGAAATATTATAAATTATAGGCAATAATTTTGCAACGAGAGGAGAGTGAACCTAATAGGTATTGTTATTGGTGAGGAAACACGTAGAATACCTGGTTGCCTTTCATTGGCCTGATTGAGTTCCAGGCTTAGTTGAGTTTCAGCCTCAGAAGTAAAACAGGAGTATCTCTGTCACATTAATTATCAGCTTTCTCATGGCCTTCCTCTATGGGTCACTTCATAGATGCCCTGTGGCTCTTGTCTTTCCAAAGCCCCTGACTATCCATACTTGACTTTTTCTTGCTCATAGGCTTGTTTAATGTTTCTTAGGACAAAAATAATTGACAAGACTTTAAGGACATTTAAATGAGATTCTGTATGGGAATATGGTCAATTTTATCAATTTTTGTATAAATGACAGAGGTATTCAGCTATGTGAAAATCACAAAATTAAACCCTTGCTACCATAATTTAACTGTTCAAACATACAGCAGCACTAAATTGAGAATGTCCACATTACAGGGTGCTGCAATTTCCCTGTTCACTCTTTCCACACCATGCCTGTCTCATGAAATACAGTTTCTGTTTTAACCTGCCACAAAATGATAATGGCTACCAACACAAACAATTTTAAAAATGGATTAGATGTTGGAGGATAAGCAATTAGCGGCTACTAGTCATGATAACAAGAAAATTGAAATGGTTAAGGAGTTCCCATACCTTGGATCAAACACTGAACAGAACAGGGGCTGCAGTAAAGAAATTAAAAGAAGGCTAGGATTGGGAAGCACAGCTATGAAAGAAGAAGACAAGTTCATAAAGTGTAAAGATATAAATCTGAATACTAAAGTGAGGATCGTGAAAGCCATTGTATCCCTCATGTACAGGCATGAAAGCTGGAAAGTAAAGAAAACTGATAGAAAATAAATTCATTTGAAATGTGTTGCTAGAGAAGAGTGCTGAGGATATCATGAATTGCCAAAATGACAAACAGATGGATTCCAGAATACATCAAGCCAAAATCCCCCTGGAAGGCAAGATAACCAAATTGAGGCTGTTGTGCTTTGGCCACATCATGAGAAGGCATGAAGCATTAGAAAAGAATAATGCTAAGAAAGGTAGAGGGCACTAGAAAGAGAAGGAGGCCACATGCCAGATGGCTGGACTCAATCAGAGAGTATGCAGGTCTGAGCCTGCAGGACCTGAGTATAGTGGAGGACAGTGGTCTTGGAGAGGTCCCTTCCATGCCGTAAGTCAACCCCGTCCCAAGAGCAATTAACAACAACTAAATCATGATAGTAGTATAATACCTCCAAAATCAAATTCTCTGTGTATAGGTTGCTGGTGCACATGAATGGGAGTGTGCTATTAAACTCACATCCTGCTCTTGAGCTTCCTTCTCAGTTAACAACCAAGCATCTGGTTTGTAACTGAGAACTACATAATTGCTGAAGCAGATTGGTCTTTGGTTTGATGCAGAACGACTGATCTCATATATTTAAATGGGGGTGTTTCTTAACTCTACCTTAGCTTCTGTCTTTATATATATATATAGTGGTGCCTAGTTGGCTTCCTGTAACAAACCTGTTCTATGTTTGTATTTATTTTCAAGGCTTCTTTTCGATCAGTAAATTTCTGTATGATTTTCAATGACCGTATTTTGCCATAACTATCGACAATTAAGATTCTCTAGCATAAACTCCATAAATACCTAGGTCAGCACAGTACAGAAATGTAAAATGTAATTTAAAACTATATAAGTGTATATGAATGGAATAGGCTTTTTCATCTTTCTATATAAATGTACCAATTGAGATGTGTCAGAGTGATTTGCTAGTGCCAAAATGACTGGCTCGCTGATCATCTCTCTTGCACAACAAAGTGTTTGGCATAACCTGAGTTTCTTCCTTTGGAGCTTGGTGGCTGAAGAGGAGAGGAAGTAGCTTGATGGTATAGTTAAGGTGGCAGGGTAGATTGCCCATTGGAGCATTCCAAGAGCACAGTAACTTTTTAGAGTTGTACAGTGGCTAGTTATGGATAGTTCTGTTTGGCAGAGAGAGTGCCAATTATGGATAGTTCTGTTTGGCAGAGAGAGTGCTGTTCAAAAATCACAGATTGAAATCACTTCTAGCTGCAGGCATGTTGTTCTTTGAATTGTGTCAGAATGTTTTGGGTGTAAAACGCACTGCAGAAATAATCCAATCTGACACCACTTTAACTGCTCTGGCTCAGTGCTAGAGAATCCTGGGAATTGTAGTTTATTATGAGACAAGATCTCTTTGACAGAGGAGGCTAAATGTCTCACAAAACTCAAGTTACCAGAATTCCCAGCATTGAGTCAGCAGAGTTAAAGCACTCTCAAACTGGATTATTTCTGCAGTGTGTTTTGGTCTCCAAATCACTTTCCCTGGAACATTCACACCTACAGCTGCAGAGTGACTTGTAAAAAGAAAAACACAACACACACACACACACTAATTATTGAACTCAAAATTCAGACTTCTAAGCTGTAAATGAAGTGTGAAGCATGGTTGGTGAGCGATATGCTGCACCAAGGCAGCTTTTGAGGTGCTCCCCCAAGTGTCCTCATTCTCTCACCCTCAAGTGTTTTTCCAGGTTTGAAATTTTGTTAACTTTCAAATGGCTATTGCCACCACAAACCTTTGGGGGCTTCTATTGATTATTTTTGTCACATTTTGTTTTCCCCTCACCATTTTAGAGACCTTGGTTCAAATCAAGAAGTGATCAGACATTCAACTGTGATCATTTCTTATTTTGAATAAGGGCTTCTATAGGCCAAAACAACAACAACAACAACAAACACTCCAATGTTTTAAAAATGTGGGGGGAGGAGCATGCCCCCAAACATGGTGAAACTGACCATAGAATCCCTCACCCCAAACATTTGGGGATGTTGCTGGCTATTTGGGCATTTGTGTGTTTTAAGCCTCCCCTTTTCTTGGAGTGCAGAGGTGATGGAGGATGACAGTGTCCCATGGGGTACTAGTGGTTGCCTTATTTGATCAAAAGGGGTACTGGAGTCAATTGCTTATATGCATTGTCTTTGAGTTAAATGGGCAGACAATGGCAGTAGGCATTCAGTATTTAAAGTTCAGATATCATTGCAGTTAACCTAATTGAGAATATTGAGAAATAAATGTAGTTCTCCTTGGTTTAATGAAAGCTTAGTACCTGTTCCATCTTAATTGATGTAACTCATATATTTCAGAAAATTACCTTTTTTCAAATTGTCAAGTAATTTTCCAGTCCTACGAACCACTGATCTTAATCTAATTTTAATGCAGACATGGCTGTGAAGCCCAAAATAATTCCAATGCATCATTACAGTTTTGCTGTAGTTGTTGGAAGCAGATTACGTTATAATGAAAAAACCTCATTTAATAACAGATAATTTAGTCTTGCCATTACCATCTTGTGGCCTCTATGGAAAATGGAGGATCCATTGCTGACTTGCACTGGTGTCCCACTTTGCTACATCTCCAACAGTAAGAAAAAGATGTGTATATTGGCCACAGTATTTGCATGTACTGTAGTGGTAAATAATAATGAAAAACAAGTTAGCCAGAGATCATATATGATCTTGGAACATTTCTGGTAGCTTTCTGATTAAATTTTAATGGATTTAATTCTTCATGCTGGTGTTTAGAAGGCTGTTGGAAACTAGTTAGTACAGTTCTTGTAAGTACTGCTGTATAAGGAAGTATTCACATAGGCCCTCTTCATATGTCCCTTGCATGGCTATATCAGATGGGGCAGATGTCAGCATGTCACAGTTTCATTGTCCTGTTTTGAAAAGCAGGAGAAGGGAAACAAAGCAACAACTAGGTTGTGGGAGGTTTCCCCTCCCACAGGAGGATGACAAGAAGGTTCACACATTTTGTCCAAGGAACAGCTTCTGTAGCACTCTTTTTGTGTATCTATAAATAGATTGCATCTATCCATAAATAGATTGTTTGTTTGAAGTAATGTTCTTGTAATATCTCTTTTTGTAACAACTATTTGCCTGTAATGGAATACTTATGTCTGATTAAGATATGGTCTGTATTTTGCACAAGGTACTGTGAACCAAAAACATGAGATTTAAGGAGTTCACCTGACCGATCATTAAGTTATTTAAAATGTAACATTTTTACATTTTCAATATACTATATCTTGTCCATTGAACATGTTTTGCTTCTGTCTGCTTCAGTGATTATTGGGACATATTTATTACTTTGTTGTTGTTTTAAAGGCACCGTTGGCTTCATTGTATGACAGAAGACCCACCAACTACACATCCACCAGTGCCTCGGAAATTCATTTGGGAGAATCACAAGCTCAATCTAAGTGGTAGTCCTGGACAGTATGTACCATATTCTACCACTCGTAAGAAGATACAAGAGTGGATCCCACCTTCTACACCTAGCAAGTGAAAGGAAAGAAGAATGTGGTGATTTGCAAAGAATCAGACTTGTAATGTTGACTGTATCTTCCTTCTGTATTTAAAATAAAGACCTTTGATCAGAAACCTTTTGAAGTCATAAATATTGATTTAAAAAAAATAATTGAGTGGTGAATGGCCAGAAATAGAATATGCAATAGTTTGTCAAAGTAAGCATGTAGTGAATACGTTTTTCTCTAAATGAGAATCCTATGGCTCCTTTACAAATTGACAGATTATTATAACAAGACATTCATGAACAAGAGTCCATTTCATCAGACGACACGTTTATTCTGCAAAAGTATATCCCATAAGAATTTAATTAGTTTCTAAAGTGCTACAAGAATGTTCTATTCATTTTAATAATAATAATAATAATATGTTTTATTTATAAACCGCTATTCCAAATAGATCATAGCGGTGTACAAGAAAATTATATAACAGTACAACAATTTTCCCCTGCTATATACTATATGTCTACTTGTGAAGCAACCTGAGTCCCAATCTTGGGAGAAGAGCAGGATATTACTACTATTATTATGCCCCTTTAGCAGACTTTTGGATAAGTTTTCTAAATGATAGTTCTTCTAGCATTACATCATCTCAGTGAAGTTAGGACACAAAACAGCAGGGGATCCCTATATACCAGGATGGACAAAATGTGGCCAGGCCCTTTTATGTGGAACTTGGCCACCACCCTGGCAAAGTGTAAACATATGGAACCTGAACAGTACTTGTGGCAGCAAAGTTGGCTTGCCAGCATTCTAGCTAGCTGCAATATAGCAAATGCTCTCCCCCCCACACACCTCCATTTGTCAGCATACCTCAGTTTGTGTTTTCCTCCATTTCCCTCATCTCCTATAAGGTTCCATTTCTCTTCACTTCTGCAAGGCTCTGTTTTTCTATTTTCTTCCTATCTTGCTACTTCCCTCTTAGCAATAGCAATGGCAAGAACATTTCTATACTGCTTATCAGTGCACTTAAGCACTCCCTAAATGGTTTACAAAATTCACTCTGAGCAGTGCTGACAGTTGCAAATAACAACAGTTTTGCTTCTTGTTTCTATTGCTCCATCTCCGTTTGCCTCTTCTCCATAGTTTTCCATAGTTGTTTCTGCATTCTCTCTTCTTTTCGTAGACACAACACAAGAAATGCTCTTGCTTGGTTTCTCTCCTTCATTTAACTGATCTCTGTTTCTGCTTCATCCCAGTCTCTATATATAGTACTGAGATGGCAAGTGGCAATATTCAATATTTGTTCTCTATAATCAATATCTAGTTCCCTTAAATGAATAATAGAAAGAGGCCCAAAAAGGGTGAACTTAACGATAGTAAAAGTTTGCTGAAGTAGGAATTTTAAAAAGATGGGTAAAAAGGTTGGCGTGACATATTTTGAAGGTGCAGGATGTCTACTTTGAGTCAGAATAATGTACGGTATGTTGATAAAGGTTTTGCATGGAATGTGTAGATTACTGAGTGCAAGGCCAGGGTTGATGCATGATATTTGGTGAGAGGCCTTTGATAAGAGAAAAGCTTGGAATGTGGCATAGGTTGCTAATATATAAGTAATGAGATTTTGATGTATTCAGAATTCTTTGTCCTGACTGAATTTTTGTATGTTTAAAACCGTTTATATCCAATAGAATTTTGTCAAAGAAAGTCTTTGTTAAGATGTCTATAAAAAGGAGGACTTAACTTTTATTCTTTATCTCAGGGGTTTATTATTATTATTAACCTTTATTTATAAAACGCTGTAAATTTACACAGCACTGTACATACAATCTTTTAGTTAGATGGATTAATTAGGATCTAAATCCTAAACTGAGATCTTGCTAGCAAAATATATTGGGGTTTTTTACTAAATTGGGTCTTGCTTGTTTGCTATTCTGTTCAAGAACCCATAATTTAAATTGGTTTATTAATATTGAATTCTGTAACAGTATATATGACCACTGTTAGGAATACTCAATTTTTTGTTCCTGAATATCAAGAAGATAGCAGTTACTGAGAGCAATTATTCAGGCTTCTTGCCATATCTTTGTTACGATGATTTCAGGGAGTATAGAAATATTACAGCCTGAAGTGCAGGAAGTTGGTAACTCCTGCAGATTAGCACTGTCCTTTTGAGATTCCCCTAGATGAAGAAATGGCTGAATATAGAAGTGGTCAACTTTTCTTCTGCATTGCTAGTGAAGCACGTTAAGTTCTAGGCATATATTATAGTTATAATTCACTTCCAAGCTGTAATACTTTTTGCAACAAAATTGTCAAGTAGAATGAACATGTCAAATGTATTTGGAGTAATGTTTACATGGTGACTGGGACACTGAGCTACAAATCAGGAATTCCCTTGGTTTGAATCTTGCCTTGTCATTATGTGGAAAAGCACATTCTTATCAGTCACAGCACTGTACAATTTGCACTATGGATGGTGAAAACTTATCTTAAAATAGGGGTGGATAAAATTCAAGCCACAGTCTACATACAGTTCCAGCATGACCCCCAAAATGTTATTTAATTTTTCTGGAAAATGTTCTAGGAGAGCAGTTCTTGCCACATGAAAGGTAGTAGTAGCCTCTTTTAGGCCAGTGGAGGTATGTGGGCATTTTTCCAAAGCCAGAAGTTATTTCCTGTTTAAAACATGGAGAAGTGGTGTGTGACTTTCCAAGTTCTGGTAGGGGCTGTGAGAGTCCCCCAGATGATGGTGATGGTGATGATGATGATTTGTATCTCACTCTTTTCCCAGAACTAGGACTCAGAGCAGCTGCACAGTATTAAAAGAACAATACAATACAGATCTGGAGAACTACCTACTTCTGCTTTAAAGGGTTGATGTGTGAATTATTAGTATGACATTTTTTAACAGCTGAGAGCAATATATGCAACATTTTTAATTCCTTAGCTTTATGAGGTCTGTGAAATTAATTGGTTGTACATGAAATTAATACCATCAGATTGAATGTTAATTTACAAAAGATTGTCTTCAGTTATGGTGGGGAATAATTTAAGGGGAGTAAGCAGTTATCTGTCATGTCTGTATGGTATGAGACACTATTAAACAGAGCTGAGAAGTGCTTATCCTGAATTGTTTTGACCAGAGAAAAATGCTTCTTGTTGATCATGCAACACAGCAGAGTTACTGTTAATTTGTTACTGCTCAGGATTCTACATTTTGTTTAAGGCAGTGGTCCCCAAACTGTGCCTTTTAAGATATCTTTGGACTTCAGCTCCCAGAAGCCTCAGCCAAGGTGGCCAATAGTCTCAGATTCTGGGAGCTGAAGTCCAAAATCCCTTAAAGAGCACTGTTTTGGGACCACTGGTTTAAGGGGTGGCTTTTAGACTTTATATAAGAAAAATAACTATATACATAAGATAACTGACACTATTCATCAGTTTTCTACAGAAGATTTAGCATTATTAGAGATAATGTATAAATTCTTTATAGATACCTTTTGTAGTAGTTTATACTTCATTGAGTGATAGTTGGAAGTCATCTTTTTCTGCTGATCACTAATGGACTTGTGAAAGAAATTCACACTAGGGGTTTCTGTGCTTGTTGCATAAAAACATTGATCAGACAACCATTCTAAAATTTCCAGTAGGGTTGTAATGTCAATGTCACATGTTTAAAAGAATCCGGGGGGGGGGGGGATCAGTTGTGCAGATGTTTTGTATTCTAAAAACAAATATAATTTAAATTATCAATTATCAAGCAAATAGGAAAATGTATAGTCCATATCTATACTATAGTCTACCTAAACTAAAATTGTTTTGGTGTAGACTTGCATTCACTATACTAGATTTATATCTTAGTGTCTACTTATCCCCCCTCCCAACCCCAGATAGATGGGATCTGTTGTGTGAACTCATCATTATCATCTTAATTGTTATGATAGACTTCCAAATCAATTCCAACTCATGGCAACTCTTATGGCTTTTGTTTGTTTGTTTTTTATTCAGAGGGTTTGCTATCACCTTCCTCTAAGGCTGAGAATGTGTGCGTTTACTTGTACAGAAGCTTTACTTATGGCTAAGTTCTTAGGCTGCATATTGATATTTGTGCAGTTTGCACTCAAGCATAAAGGAACAGCACCATCCCACTTAACATGAGAGGCAAAGTTTCAGCTCATGAAGCAAGAATAGACTTGTGATACTGGAGCATGTAAAATCTGTAGAATTAAATGCAGTAGTGTTTCATTGATGCTTATTTCCCAAAGGGCAGTCTCAACTCAACATTGATATGTAGTATGTGACTACTGGCAATAGAGGAGCAATGGCTCCTTATGCCTTCTCTGAGAAATGAATTGGTGAGCACTGAACATTACGTGAACACTGCACATCTAACATGTCCCTCCTTTCTTTTTCTGTGGCACTGAGAATAGTTCAAATATATTTGAACTATACATGTCACATTAGTATATCCCCTTCCCTTTCAGATAAAACTATCCCTGTCATTATTTTTTTATTGCAGGAACATTTTGGCATCCTTTGACCTAATTAGTGCCATTTTCCTGCATTGTGACTCACCAGTCCACTGTACTTGGGATTTAAGGGATTCAGGCCACAATATCTGTGTGTGGGGTGGTAGTCTTGTTCATTTAAGGTTATTCATTATAGTTCATTACAGTTTAGGTTTTCCTTGAATGCTCAGGATACATGCCAGCATGTTCAACATATTTAAAACATTTCAATCATAAGACTCAAACACCCCTTAAGGGCAAGGTCTTGCAACATTTGGAGAATGTTCGGATGAGTGAATGGTTACAACACAACACACACACATGGCATCTTCCCAAGCTATCCTCACAGATGGTTTAGCTCAAATTATCCTCTTAGTTGGAGGCTTATTTCTCAATTCAAATTATACAAATTCTTAATTTATATGCCTGGATTATGATGTAGCTGCTAATGAAACTGGCAGCCGCATTGCATAAATAAAGCTAAACAAAATCTGAAGGAATTGCTCTAAAGGCTTATATATGGAAAAATAAAGAATGATGATGCCTCTATTGGCAGAAGCCTTACCAAAATGCTGCTGTATCATGGAATCTCAAAGCTCAGTATTCATTCATTCATTCATTCATTTCAGTTAATGGTTGCAGCGCATCCCTTAGAATACACATAGCTGTCATTCTTCAAACTTCTTGTCATCTTGCCAAATACAAGATTATTAAAAGCAATTAAGAGACTACTTAGAGGTGTCTGTTTGAGTATCAGTTAAATGTGCCTGACAGATGTCTTAAAGACAAAAATAATACACATGAATTTTAAATCAAGTACAGTACTATCAACAACTCCCTGATAGAAGGAAGTTGTAACAAATTGTACAGATTTGCTAAAATAAAAGTAGACAAATAAATTTTAACTGCTAGTGCCAGTGAAACTAGTGATTTAAAAATGGTAATATTTTTTTAGAAAGGTAAAGTATTAACATATCTCTAAAAACTGGTTTTATGCTTCAGTTTGATGTAATTTGTTTAAAAAAATATTTATTCCGTTGAGGCACTGGAAAAACTAAAATGGCACAATACCTTTTGGAAGAAATGTGATACACTGCATACATCTTTGCTGTACAAAGTAGAGAGTGATGTAATTATTATTAACCTGGAAATATCACATTGTTCTCCAAAGAAAAGGTGGCATTAAAATCTTCATAACTGTCCCCAGGACAAAAATTTAAAAAGCTAGTATATTCTGCTTATATAGTACATTTCATGTGTTGTATATAATCTCAGTCATCTGTGCAACAGCTGTAGAAAGTAGGGCAATACTATCTCTATATTACATGTAGAGCCGGGAGAATAGTAGCTTGAATGGGGATCCCTAGTGCATGCACAGCTAGGGACAGTTTGAAGCAGCGCAGTCTTGGTTTGCATTTTTCCGACTTAACCAGTAGGGTATCTCTAAAATAAGAAAAATGATATAAAAGTGCCTTATAGACAGATAATAAACGTGTTGTTTTTTGAAAAGGAAAAAAAATAAAATGGGTTACAACTTCCTAGATTTTATAATTGTAATATTTAAAATGTTGTATACCTTCACGTAGTTTTTGACTGATGGTAACAAAGATTCAGTAAAGTGAGCCTATCATGGGGGTTTGCCTTTGCTTTCCTCCGAGGCTGAGAGAGTGTGATGTGCCCTCGAGCAGGTACATAGAGAGCCATTTCCTCAAGTATCAAGCTATCAAGCTGTTTAGAGCTGGGGGGGGGGCAAACCCCCATGATAGGCTCACTTTACTGAATCTTTGTTACCATCAGTCAAACACTACGTGAAGGTATACAACATTTTAAATATTACAATTATAAAATCTAGGAAGTTGTAACCCATTCTATTTTTTTCCTTTTCAAAAAACAACACGTTTATTATCTGTCTATAAGGCATGGCCTAGTGGGGATTCAAATACTGGTCTCCAGAGTCCTAGTCCATCCAAAGCACTACACCGTGCTATTCCTCACAATACAATTTTTACAATATTAGGTATGAATTGCTTTCTGCATCATAGTCTTCACATCTCTGAAATGTTATATTCCATAAATAGCCTTGGGTATAACAATAGGTGAAAGATATGAATATAGAGTGCTGGTGAAGCTTATTAAAAGGGGGCACATCGACTTACAAAGACATTTAGAAAGCTTTTAATTTCTTTCCACTGAGCCTGATGAATCATCTAATGAGCACTCAAAACTTCAGCATTTCTTTCTTGAGTCTCCAGTTCACACTGATGTGTTCTGTCAAGTGTGAATTGACCATAAGCCTTTTGCTATCCTTTCTATGCAGTATGACTACTCATGACAAGTGGCCACATCTTGAGATGCTTTTGTGTTGCAGTGAGATGCAACACCTTATCAGTTCACTGGGCAACTGATTAATTGGTCATCTTTGAAAGTAAGATGTAAGCGGCAAAGGGGGTATTTAAGATTTAAGATTTCCAATAAGATTTAGCCCTGCCCTTTTATAGACTGTTACATGGTGTGACTGAACTATGGGAAGAAATCTCACAGCAAGAGCAATGTCTTTTAAAGTGTGCGTGCATGCGTATGTGCGTGTGTGTGTACTAACATGTTCATACACATATTACCGTGTTGTTGTTGCCCTTGGAATGGCTGCCACAGACTCTCCACCTGACTTGTTTCTCCTCTCCTCCCTCTATTAGGCATCACTAGGGACCATTCCTAGGGCTTGGGGCTTGGGATGCTCCTGATCTGGCAACCATATTCTGAACTGACACTGCTGCTCAACAGTGGTTTATTTTACTTCTGTCCAAATGTTTCATTATTTACTGCACACAGCATGAATTTAATTCCACTGTATAATTAAGCAGTACAAACCAGGTACAAAACATTGTGCATTACTGTTTGCCCAAGGGGCCTGTTAAACAGATGAGCCAGACACTCAGAGGTAACAGAAACTCAACAGAAAGTGTGCATGAAAGAGTAACAGCATCATATATAAAAACTGTGTGCAAATATCTTATTTATATGCAATTTTTGCCCCTGTTTTTCAGTTCACCTAAATTTTTCCAACATCTATGTACTCACTCCTTTTATCAGCAAGGAGCCCAAAGTCAGAGCTGTCACTATATCAGGATGGCACTCAAAAGGTTTCCAAGCAGTGTCTCGTCAAGGAGATCTGTTTAGCCCAGCAAGATTGCTGGTGCTGTTACTTCTTTTAATTTACTTCAATATATGGTATACTCTGTCTTTGCATCTAAGACTTCAGGACAAACCACAGGAAAATACACAGCTAAAATGGCAACATGCTTGTGATGACATTTAAAGCTCTAAACAGCTTGATAGCTTGATACTTGAGGAAATGGCTCTCTCTCTATGTACCTGCTCCAGGATTAGGATCTGTTTTGTTGACTTTGCATTTGGATTAATGTTGCGTTATTTCTCATTGACACAAACATCATCTGAAAAACTACCCACTTTTATGGGTTATTTCTAATTTCTGTTTGGGCTATCCCTGAACATCATGTGAAAAACAACCCACTTTTGCAAGGGTTTTCCCACTTTAAATCAAGTTTCTGCAAGAGATCCATCCCATGTGATAAACTCCTGAGAATGCTGCAGTAGCCATGCATGGCAGATTCAAGTAGTCCAACATGTAGCTTTTTTTAAAAAGTTGAGCATGCAATGCAAATTAGACTCAGAATCATGGATGTTATTGCAGTGCACTGCATTCATTTTCTGTGTAATGTCCTCAGAACTTCAACCAGATGAGAAAGAATGATGGAACTAAAAGTATATGAAGTGATGTTTGCCAGACTTTTCAGCAGCATGTATAGCAGGCCACGAGGGTTAAGAGTTCTAGTAGTCCCTAAAATGCTTTTCCAAACTCTAGATATACAGAATATTTTCCAGCAGAACAGAGTGCCCTGAACAGAGATGTGGTATGTTGCATGGGATGAAACCCTCTTATACCCTCAGCTACTACAAGAATGTATGGAGGTTCCTGTGGTAACTATTCTTTGAATCTCAATTTTAGATAGAAATGAAGGCAGCATGGCAACAAAGTATTGACAAAGAAATTAAGAAAATTAATGAATGATAATATTCTACTTTTTAACCTGCCTGCCCCAAAATTTGGGACCCTGCAAGTCATGGTTCCTGAGAAACTAAAAATTAATAACAATTTATTTGTAAACTTTAAACAGTTGCCCACTCATGTACATTTCAACCTGTTTAACAGGGACAGTGGGCTTGGCAGAAAGATTTAATGTGATTTTTGCAGGCTTTTCAAGACAACCCAAAATCCCCTCCATGGACAGTCCTGTCTGACTCAGCTTTATTTGGCACCATTTTTTTTTTACTGGAAAAAACATTTTGTTTTGACTCATTAGCTAAATTCCTAAATCAATAATGATGTATTCATTGAAGAAAATCTATCTGGTTTGTATTACTAAGGATAATGCAGGACCTAGGGAAGACATGTTCAGAATGATTGCCCTCTCAAATTCTAAATTGGAAAAGCTCTTTAAGAGAATGAACATTAAGCTGGGTTTTACCTTGGAGATAGAAAATATGCATACCTCCAGATGTTGCAAAATTTCAACTCCCTTCATTCCCATCTTTGGCCTTTCTGGCCAGGACTCATGGGAGCTGCAGTCTAATAGCATCTGGAAGGCCACATGTGCTCCTTCTCTCTTCTTCCTAATGCTGAGGCTGCAGCTGAAAGCATGAAAAGCGGAGTGGAACAATTTCTTCCACCTCCTACTGGAGCAATTTTCTCTTCACTGAAATCCTCATGATCCTTCTTCAGAGATACACAAACACTTTCATTAAATACAGCTCTCGTGTGTTTCCTATTGTAATGATTTTCAGATGGTGAAGAATCAGCTCTTGTGTAGTTACCCTCTTGTGGTGAATAAGCACTATTAATACACTGATGATTTTTTTTTGTATTTGGAAATTGCAAGCAAATTCTGTATTGTTAACATGTAAGGACGAAAAGACACAAAGAGTAGTATCACAGCTAATGATACCACAGCACTGCTTACTAACATCACAGTTGCTATGCTACAGCAATTTCCTTTCAGACAATTAGTTTAAAGTAATGGGGAATACACAAAACACCAAATTGTTTTCCATAACCTTTTGCAATTTTTCCAACAGTGTTATGGCTACTTTTTGTACTGGTTTGTGCAAAAGCCTGTAGCTTATCTATTGAAACCAAACACTATTTGGAAGGAGAAATTATTTTTTCCTGAATATCTCATAACAGTCTCAAAAGTTGCTATACTTCAACAAAAAGGTTCAAAAGGACAGTTAACTATGAAGCTGCTAATTCATTTCTGGGCTTGACAATCTCAGATTTGTGCTCAGCTTTGTCTGGGAAAGGCTAATTCATGAGAGAGAATGTCATTGTTCTTCCTCAGGTGCTCATGTGTAATGCTTGTCTTGCTTTGCCAACTAGCAATTAGCTGCTATAGAGGTAGATTGCACATAGTTGGAGCATTTACCAAGGGGACTGGATCTCATTTTCATTTATGTTTTCCAAAAGCATGTCTTGCACCCACCTTTTGCATACTGTTGGGTCTTCTAGCTTCTCTTTGTAACACCTCCTCCTCCTGTCTGTGTTTATGTGTAATATATATATTACTATGTCTGCCAACGGAAAATAACACTTCAGGCATCTGACAAAGTAAGTTGTGGCTACAAAAGCATATGCTGATGTATTTTAGTTTTTAAGCTCTCCCCAGGCATTGTGTGTGTGTGTGTGTGTGTGTGTGTGATAACCTAAAAGGGTTGCCCCTCTGGAATCTGAGGCTATATTGGCCAAGGTATTTTTTAAATTTGCTGGTCTGATAGCTAAAATTATTCATAATGCCATTTTTAGTCATTTTATGTGTATATCTTTCCTGTGTATTGAGTTAGATGATGTCTTGTGGTCATGACAAAAGGAACTTGGATCTTCCCTGCACTGCCTCCTCTCATTTTTCCCCTATGTGGGTGTTGATATGCCCTCTCACAGAGATGGAAGCAACCAATGGTAGAAATGTCCCAACTAGATTCACTGGCTTGAAAGTAAAGGTTCAGTGCACAAAGTGTGACCTCAAGCCACATCCTCCATATCATATAATGTTTCTGCCTCCATTCATAGTTAGTAGCTACTTATCAATACTGGGTACTTTACTGTATGAGCCCCATTCTTGCAGCATTCGGGGGGGGGATTGAAACATAGCAAAATTATTCTGTTAATCTTGATCTGTGGTTTCCAATATATAAACTACCTCAGTTGCCCCTACAACCCTCTTTATGCCCGTTAAAGAGTTTGGTGACTTCAAAGTGTTTGCAACTGCCATGTTTGTCTTGTCTCTTTAAAAAAAGTGCTTCCTCCTATGAAAATCAGTATAGCTTTAAAGTTTGTACAATACAGCCTTAGCCAAAATGACTAATGTCTTTTCAATGCTTTGTTTTGTTCCTTTTATACCTAATATAGATTTCCCCCTTATGATCATGGGAAACAAATTCTAGAGCAATAGTCTTTTCAGGACTCATATTTAATACTACGCTGCGGCTTAACACCTACATCAATTTTTTGTTGCATCCACACATTTTTTTCGCCAACAAAAAAGACTCCTTGCTTTCTATATGAAGTACCTTTCCAGTATATATTTCAGAGGCAGAGGGGAGCATCTACTGTAATTTTTAATTTCAGTTCCTCCCACAGGTGTTGCTTGTTTTGAGTACAGGTGAAAAAGCTATTGTTATCGTTGTCTTCAGGTTGATTCTGAGTTATAGTGATCCTACTCTAGGGGTTTGTGGAAAGATTTATTCAAAGGACATTTGCTCTTGCTTTCCTCCAAAGCTGGGAAAACTTGCCCAAGGTTACCCCATCTGTTTTCATGGCTGACTAAGGATTCAGACCCTGATCTCCCAGAGTCCTGTGAACTTTTCACGGTACACAGTTATAGTTCTATGATACTACTTTGACTGTCATGGATGTATCCTACGGAATCCTAAGATTTGTAGTTTGGTGAGGCACTAGACATCACTGGCTGAGAATTCTAAGTACCTTACCCTAAACTGTACATCCCAAAATACCATTGCCTGCCATGGCAATTAAAGTAGAATCAAAGAGGTTTTACTGTACAGTGTACAAAAATTCCTAGGCCAATATTAAAACCACTGCCATTCTACTGAAAAAATCTAACATAGTTTATTGTCTTCTAAACTATTATCAAAGATAATAGAATCTAGTCTCTCTTGAATTTCCTCACTCTTTTTCTAACCTCTGCATTTATCCTGTTCTTGCATAAAAACAAGCACCACAAAAACTGGTGGTGTTGCTCCTGTCATTCCTTCTCTGTGAGTTCTGACCTATATGTTGGAGACCAATGGAAGCTCATTTTTTCTCAATAAATTACTTAATCTCCTCAAGACTTTTCAAAATGCTTTAGGATATGGCTCTCATGTTCCCTCAGGAATAAACATAAAGAGTGAACTTGCCAGAGAGGAACTGTGTAAGCAAATGGAGCAATATTTGACTTTCAGATCAATGTGTGTTTCCACAGGTGCACAGTATGAAGAAAACATGTCAGCTTGATGGTGATGGTTTCACATATGATTTTAATGAAGAAAAGATCTGAACAAAAGCTCCTACAATCCTTAATTTCGTTCCACAAAATAGGTCCCTTTATGTCATGAGTTTGAATTTGAAAATGATGCTTGATAGCTTGTATAAGAGAAGATAAAGTAAGTGGCAGGGAGAGAGTGGACTGCTGAAGTGAACATAGACTGGAGGAATGTTTGAGGAATGCATGAGACGGTCGGTGAATGAAAGTTTAGATTTCAGTTTGAATAGGATGTGGAGTTAGACAAGGGTTTTTATGAAGAGTGCATCTTGAGAAATGTTTTTGGGGGGGTTCAGTTAGACTAGGATTGGAATAAGTGAGTTTTGATTGGTAAGGGTATGGATTAACCTGAGAGGAGAAAATATGGTGTTTTAAATATTGTGTATAAATTACTGGCTCCATCCTAGAGAATCCTGGGATTTGTACTTTTGTGAGGCACTAACACTCTTTGGCAGAGAAAGGTAAAGACCTTGTAAAACTACAGATCCCAGGATTCTACAGGATAGAGCTAAAGCACATAAGGTGGTGTCAAACTGCATTATTTCTACAGTGTAGATGCACCCTTAGGGAACTAGGTATGTTTAGCTTGGAAACAGGAAGACTAAGAGGTGATATGATATCTATTTTTAAATATCTGATATTTAGAAGACGGAGCAAGCTTGTTTTCTGCTGCTCTGGAATCTAGAATCTGAACTAATTAATTAAAATTACAAACAACAAATTACATTGTTAGGCATTCCTTTGAAACATTAGGAAGAACCTCTGGACTGTAAGAGCTGTTCAACACTGAGAAAACTCTTCTCCGGATACTCATCAAATGTGTCTGTGATGGTGGTGGGACCAAGAGAAAGCCATCACCTGAAGATCTTAAAAGTCAGGCAGGAGATACAATAGTGTAGGCTCCAAACATATAGGGCTTAAGGTCTCTTTGAAAGCTGTCACAACTCCCCTGATACCTGGGGACTGGAGTTTATTGAAGGTGGTATCCAACATCCTCAGAAGGTTCACAAGATACTTAACCATGAAATAAAAGTAAATTATAAATGTATCATACATTTTAAAAACTACAACCAGCTGGATGCTTTGCTGGGATAGGACCCACAAATAGAGTAGCATTTACTTTAGAATAGCTATGCACAGGATCAGGCCATCAGTATTTTTTAGCATATTGTCTCTCTTTTGAAGGGCATTGGAATAAATATCACATGCTTCCTTGTAACAGCATTGACACTATGGATACTTGTCATTATGTTGCCTCCAGATAGGGTTCATATGACTTTTCAGTAGAGAAACACTAGAGCATCAGATACTCTTCTAATCATTTCCTCAAAGCGGTAATGCAAAGAAAAGAAAAGAAAAAAATTGCTATGGCAACAAAGCCCTCTTTTGCTCCGGTCCGACCAATTCTGAGTATAAAACAAAGTGGGAATACTGGAACACATACTGACCATCCAAATTAGGAAGACAGGGGTTCGGCTGATAGCTATTAAGCTAGACAAACAATACCAGCAAACCATAAGCATTTTAGTGTTGCTGCTATTAAACCCTCTGGAGCATGTTTCCAAGAGAAATGCTAGTTTTTGTGGTTGGAAGATTATGGCAAGCTTTGTGCCATGTGAGGGCCAAATGGCCCTCCCTTAGGTAAGACAGCACCTTGTTGCACTGTTCAGACAACTGTTTATTTGTTCTGCTAATATACTAATGCTCCAAATAATTCAAGGTGACATGTACAGTCTTTTCCCACCTGTCCTCCTCTCAAGAAATCTGTGAGGTAGGCTAGGCTGAGAATGTGCCTTTAGGTGGCACCTTTTGGACTACTCTTGCGAATAGTCACTGTGCTAATCTGTATACTGTATTAAATTTCACTATTTCTCCAGCAGCAAATAATGAAGAGCACAGAATGGAGAGAGATATTTTACCTGTGCCCCCTAATTTACTTGGGTGTCCCTTGGGGCAGGGCAGCAGAGGATCTTGTCTTGCAAATAGTAAAACTCACTTATCGTAAAACTCACTTATAATAATGATGATAATAATAATCAATATTTATTTATATCCCACCTCTTCTGACTGAGGATCAAGACAGGTAACAACAAAGAAAATACAATATACAACAATATTTGTCTGATTGGCTTTTGGACATGGAAGTGAGGAGTGAGGAAATGTGCCTTCTTGCCTTTTGCTATTGGAAACAAAATGGTTTGGGTTGTCCCTGATAATACTTTATTTTTATATGTGTAGTCCTCCTTATCTGAAAGTCAAAGTTCAGTAATAGGTCACCACATTGAAAGCTTCCCATTCATATTTTTATTTATTAATATAAATATGCATAGATATGAAAGCCAGAGTGGTGTTATGGTCTGAGTGTTGGGCTAGGACTCTGGGAGGCCAGGGTTCAAATCCTCACTTGTACATGGAAACCTGGTAGGTAGCCTTGGGCGTTATACTCTCTCAGCCTCAGATGAAGGGAATGACAAACCTAGTCTGAAGGTATGTTGCCAAGAAAACCCTTTGAGGCAGTCACCATATGTCAGTAAACTTGAAAGCACATACCAACAAAAATATGTACATGAGTGCATCCATTTAGATAAAAAGGCAATTGAAAGGCCTGTTTGTATGTTCAACTATTAATGTGCTCTTATGTATAGTTGTGGTGATTTAAAGAATCTAATTTACATTCATAATACTGTACTGTATTCAGAACAGACAACCAATGGGAACAAAAAACTAGTCCATTTTAAAAATACATACAAATAACAAAATAGAAAATGTTAATATAAGCAGAACTAGAATGCACACTGTTTTACAAATAACACCAGTTTGAAGGTGGGAGATCAATGGGGGTGTGTGTGTGTGTGAGAGAGAGAGAGAGAGAGAGAGAGACCATGAGTTACCACACACAGACCCTAGGGACACCACTGCATCAGAAAGTGGTGCAGCCTCCTTCTTTGGAGGTCTTTAAACAGAGGCTGAATGGCTATCTGTTCCCACCTGGTCAAAAGTGCTATTGAACTCAAGGAGACTCACATCTGAGCAAACATTCACTTTTAGTCATACATTGCTCAATATCCATTTTGTGTAACTTAATGGAGTTCAGATTTTTCAAACAGAGTTCATGATGGAATACACAGTGTAAATAGAAAGTATTTAGGGTGACATTTGTTTGTCTTCTAATTTCTTGACTACAGCATGGATGTGTGGGACTGGTTGTGTTTAGGGTGACATTGGTTTTCCTGCTGTTTTCATGGCTATAACTGTGGATGTCTGAGACTGCTGAGTGTAACAGCATGGGCTGGAAACCATACTTTTTGAGGAGAGAATTAGGGAGTTGGTGATGTTTAGCCTGGAGAAGAGAAGGTTAAGAGGTGATAGCCCTGTTTAAACATTTGAAGGGATGTCATATTGAGGAGGGAATCAGCTTGTTTTCTGCTGCTCTAGAGAATAGAACCCAGAACAAGGGATGCAAGCTAGAGGAAAAGAGATTCCATCTCAACATTAGGAGGAATGTCCTGATAGTAAGAGCTGTTTGACAGTGGAACACACTCCTCCTTCTTCATGGGATTTTTAAATATTGGGGCTGGATGGCCATTTGTTGGGTGTGTGTGTGTGTGTGTGTGCTTTGGTTGGGAGTTCCTGCATGGTAGATGGAAGGTTGAACTGGGTGGCCCTTGGGGTCTCCTCCAACTCTATGATTCTATTCTATGAAATAGCTTTGATTAAAATGGACTCACTTTCTTTGGAGGTTTTATAAACAGAGGCTGGATGGCCATCTGTTGGGGTGCTTTGATTGGGATTTCCTGTATGGCAAAAGGGAGTTGGACTGGATGGCCCTTGGGGTCTCTCTTCTAACTCTATATTTCTATAAGGTGCTGATATACTTGAATTGTTTCTAGTATGTATATTAGTGTTACTTGTTTTGTTGCTTTGATTGGGAGTTCCTGCATGGCAGAGGGGGAGTTGGACTGGATGTCCCTTGGGGGTCCCTTCCAGCCCTGGGATGCTGGGCGGTCGTGAGGGAGAAGAGCAATGGGGAGGGCTGCGGGAGATGGAAGTAGACCACCCCCTTTTCCCTCTGACACAGAGAGAGAGAGAAAGAGAGAGAGAGGCATCCCTCTCCCTGCTTCAGCTGCTGGAGGCTGCCAGGCGCTGAGTCCCCTCTGCCTGCTGCCTGCTGCCTGGCCCAGCGACCCTCCTCCTCCTCCTCCTCCTCCAGCCATTCCCTGGCCCCCGTCCCTGGCTGCAGCCAGGCTGGCTCTCGGGGGAGCCCCTCTGCGGGTGCCAGGCTCCGGGCTGGAAGCGGCTGCCTCTGCGGGCATGCAATGTGCCCTCCTGGGGCTGGCCAAGTCCCCCAGCAAGAGAGGCGGCCTTGAATGGCCCCGGAGGGAGCAGGAGGAGGAGGAGGAGGAGGAAGAGGAAGAAGAGGAGGAGGAGGAAAGGCAAGGAGGAGGAGAGCATCCCCTTCCTCCCGGCGCCAGGAGCCCTGCCCGCTCCTTGCCCAGCAGCAGCATGTTGCGGAAGGTAAGGAAGAGGAAGGCGAGGAAGAGGAGGAGGAGGTCCTGGTCCCGGTCCCTTCCCTTCCCAGCCCCAGCCAGGGGGGCCTTTGGGTCTGGAGGCTTGGAGGGAAAAGGCCAGCCAGGTTGGAGGAAGGAAGGAAGCAGCCCTGAGGGGCATTCAAGGGACTGGGCAGCCTGGGGAGAAAGGGGTCCTTGGGCGCCTTTGGGGCTCACTGAGAGAGAGAGGTTGGGAGCGGGAGGCAGGCTTGAGCCCACTTCCTCAGGTGCATTTGGGGGAGTGGGAAGCCCAGGGACAGGCTGGTGGGTCTCTCCCTGGGCTTTCCACTCCACCTGAGGAAAGCATCTGAACACCTCTTCACCAAACGCAACAGAGGAATGCAGCTGAATGTATTTCTACCAAATGTATCTCAGGAATGCATCTGGATGCATCAGAGGAAGTAGACTCAAGCCTAGGAAAGCTCAGGCTAGCAACATTCGACCCAGTTATCTGAGGAATATATTTGAGAGGAGTGCATCTGAATGTATCTCTGCCAAATCCATCTGAGGAAAGCACCTGAATGTACCTCTACAAGATATATCTGGGGAATGCATCTGAATGTACTTCTACCAAATGTATATGAGGAATGCATCTGACAGCATCTGAGGAAGTAGGCTCAGGTCTAGGAAACTGCATGCTGCCAACTTCTTTCTCCCAGTTCGTCTCCAACGGGCTGCCAGATCCCTTTCCATTGCTCCTCAGGTAAACCTGTCTCCCAGGTGAGGGCCCTTCGGAGGACCTGTGTCTCTGTGTGTGTCTTTCTGCCTGTCTCAATCCTTCCAGAGCATTTTCATGGTGGATGTATAAAATCCAGCCCAGGGATGCTCCCTCCACACGTTTTGAGCATTTATTTCATGCTCAAAGCAAAATCTGGCCTGGGGACTGTTCTCGCCGGGTTCAGTCGGAAGAGGGTGCTCTTTTCCAGCTTATGGCATCCCGGTTGGATGCAGCCCTGGAGTGATTAGGGCCACAGGCTAGATCAGGGCGAAGCGCACATCCCTCTGGAATCAATGGCCACATTCCCATTGATGCGAAGTGCACTGCTCCTGCTAAATGTCCAGCTGTGGACTGTCCTACACTTTGCTATGACAGAGACCAAAAAAATCACACTTCCACAGCATTCAGTCTACAGGATTCACACATTTCTTGCAACGTGTGTATTGTGCATTTTGGTTGGCCCCGTAAAGGTGTTGCTTTGGTTTGGTGGATTTTGTTTGTTTGGTATTATTGGACTTTGCTATACGGCCAACATAGCTAGCCCAGATATAGTTTTGTGGAAAGGGTTGTTAGCCTCAATCACTTCTTCATACATCTACATGACATGATGGTGGGAAGGAGAACTATCCTGAGCTTAACAGTGTTTTGTGGCACACAGAGGCGAGCACTTCCTTGTATCTGTGATTTTTGTTACACCATCAGAAACTACCACCATGTAATGTTAGTTCATACACTACACCAAAGTGTGTGCTGTGTGAATGTGTGCAGGGAGGTAGGGTTTTGTTTTTGCTTTTAACTTGGCTGTGCTTGATTTGGGAAGAAGGATAATCCAAAACTGAGATTTGAAACAAAATGTTGCAGCATGGAGTGCATTGTTCAGGAGCCCAGCCATGCCCTTTTCTAAAATGGCCCATACAATCCATTTCCATTTAAAAAAAATTCCCCTTCTGCAATATTAAGGCCCTGAACAGACAGGCCAAAATAAAGCTGCTTCGGGTCACTTTGGAGATATGCTGTTAAATGTCAC
The DNA here is from genome assembly GCF_019175285.1 of Sceloporus undulatus. Lineage (NCBI taxonomy): Eukaryota > Metazoa > Chordata > Lepidosauria > Squamata > Phrynosomatidae > Sceloporus > Sceloporus undulatus. The sequence continues at coordinate 45,012,635 of NC_056526.1, forward strand.
ACATATCTTAAGAGGCCAGAAGCTGCACCAAAGCTGCGGTCCAGTCCTTAAGACTAGAACATGGCTTTGGTGTGGTTTCCAGTCTCTTAGGATACATGCATCATTTAAACAGCACACTTCCAAAGTGACCCAAAACACCTTTATTTTGGCCTGTTTGTTCAGGCCCCAAGTCACTATTATGTGACCTTTGAGCATGCTTTGTTTTTCTTGACTAGGTTGAGGTGCCCCCCCCTTTCCTTTCATATAGTTACATCTACATCAACATCTACATCTACAAAACCTTGGGATCCCTCACAGTGTGCTGCTATCTCATTTATTTGTGGCCATCCTGTGTTTTGCTGATCCCAGTTTGCTTACACTCCTGTCAGCATTCTGCTGCCGAGATTGCTGTTGAGGAGTAATAAACCATCTCTTATTTCAAAAATTAAAATGCCTGAGACATTTAGTCTTATTTTGTAAATGCTTAATATTTTGACAAGAGAGTTGAAATTTTTCAGGCAAGCAGGGTTTTTTTAAAGCTCAAATGTTGCTTTGTTAAGGAGTTTGAGATGTGCCCTGAAGCCAGGGGATGCCCCATATGCTCTGTAGAGCTGAAGAGTTCGACAAAAATAGGCTGTGGCAGTTCTTGTTCTGTTATATTCTGGGATTTTTTAAATTTATTTTTTTGAGGTAAGGCCTGTGCTGTTCATCTTATCAGTACAGCGGGTATTATTTTGACGTAAAATGCCACAAAATAATAGGCACTTGGCCATCCAGAAAATTGGCAGCATTTCTGTAAATATTTTCAGCAGGGAATTCATGTTCCCCGGGAATGGTTATTTATCCTGTTATGGCATTGGTGCAGTTTTCTTTGTCCTGTGAACTTGATTGCTGAGGAAGTCTGTTGAAGATACCATAATTTTTTGTTATACATAATGTGTCTTTAATTTGACTACAGTGGCTATTACTGTGCAGTCCTTTGTTGTTGTTAACTGTCTTCAAGTGGACTTATGGGGACTCTACGAATGGGAGACCTCCATATACTTCAGCAGTCCTGCTCAGGTCTTGTAGACTCAGGGGCATTTCATCCTTGAGTGAGTCGTATCCATTTGGAATGAAGTGTTCCTTTTTTCCTACTTCCTTCCACCATACCAAGGATTATTGTCTTTTCTAGTGAATCATGTCTTCTCATGATATGTCCAAAGTATGACAGTCTCAGTTTAGTCATCTTGGCTTCTAGGGAGTGTTCAGACCTGATGCGGTCTAGGACCCATTTATTTATCTTCCTTGCAGTCCACAATATCCCCAAAACTCTTCTCTAGCACCACATCTCAGGTGATTTGATTTTCTTCCTATCAGCTTTTTTCACTGTCCAGCTTTCCAGTTTCTATGTATATTTGGAAATATTTGTACATTTCCAAATATGATGGCATAGAGTAGACAATCCTAACTTTAGTGTTCAATAATACATCTTTACACTTTAGGATCTAGGATTCTGATTTCTTGACTGCAGTCTTCATTCTGATTAACGAATGAGCCAAGGTATGAAAAATCTTTCAGTGTTTTCATCAGCTGCTTTAAAATTAGGTAAATCACCTGTGGTCATTATTTTTGTTTTCTTAATGTTCCAGTGTACATGTAAATGTGTCTTGGCACTTTCTTCCTTGACTTTCATCAATTGCTGTTCCAAGCCTTTGCTATTTTCTGCTAGTAGTATGGTATCATCTGCATATCTTAAATTGTTGATGTCCCTTCCTCCAGTTTTCATACCTCTTTCTTCTGAATTTAATCCTGCTTTGCATATGATATTTTGGATGTACAGGTTAAAAAACAAGGTGATACATTGCACCGTTGTCTATTAGAAACTGTTCTTTTTCTCTGAATTCTGCTCTAATAGTAGCCTCTTGTCTTGAGTACAGGTTATGCACCAGGATAATCAAATGTTATGGCATACCCATTTCTTTATGAGCAATCCATTTTCATGATCTGCACAAACAAAGGCTTTGCTATAATCTATAAAGCACAGGCTTTATATGCTATGTATTATCTAGTGTATGTTTACAATATGATTACATCTTTCTTTCTTGAATTCAGCTTGGACATCTGGCATTGTCGTGCCATGTATGTTAAAAAATTTTGTTGTAAAATTTTGAGCATCACTTTGCTTGCATAGAAAATTAATACAATGGTCCTGTGGTTACTGCACTTCTGGGTGTCTCCTGTCTTTGAAATTGGAAGTGCATCCATTTATCAGCCACTTATTATTTTTGTTGTTGAAGATTGTTCTCAGCTTTGTCAGGCTAGAGAGTCCTCAAATGTAGGCAAATGTATAAAGTGCAGCAATTCACAAAATTATAGCCTACAACAGGGACTGGTAGTTGTGGACTACATTGCGGGGGAGGGAACCTGGGAGACATCTTCCTTGCCATGCTCACCTATTACCAAAATATTTTTGGAAGAAAATTACATGCTAAAAATGAGCCCCATCCCAGTTTGACTTCCTAGTTAGAAAATGGTCCAGTCTAAAAATAAAAACAACATGGGAACTTGTTATAGGGCACTGGGAGCTTCAAAAGTGGTCTTGGACAGTCACACTTGACTTTCCACAACCCTGAACTGTTTCTTAATAAGACAAGAAACTCCAAACCTAAAGCCTCTATAGTGATGCATACCCAACATTTCTAAAAATCTTTCAAAGAAGAAATTCCAAAAAGTGAAGTAGGCCACATAAAGTGGGACACATAAAATCCCTATGGATGTGTCACCTGGATACCAGAAGTGAGCTTTGGGTACAAAGCAGCACGGAAACATACACAGGTATTGGGGGGGGGGGGACTGGGAAGTTGGATGTATGGAACAGAACGGGGATGGGGGGAAACTGAACTGCAATGTGATTTGCTAATTTTGAGTGCCTGCTAACAATTCCATACTTGTTAAACACTTCTGCTGTTTTTATTGTGTATTTACAGCCGATGCTGTTACACTCAATAGTCTCAGACATCCATGGTTATAGTCATGAAAACAGCAGAAAAACCAATGTCACCCTAAATACAATCAGTCACAGACATCCATGCTGTAGTCAAGAAAACAGAAGAAAAACATATGTCACCCTAAATACTTTCTATTTACACTGTGTATTCCATCATGAACTCTGTTTGAAAAATCTGAACTCCATTAAGTTACACAAAATGGATATTGAGCAATATATGATTAAAAGTTCATGTCTGCTCAGATGTGAGTCTCATTGAGTTCAATGGCACTTATGACCAGGTGGGAACCTGTGGCATCCAGATGTTGTTGGACCAAACTATGATTATCCCTCACCATTGGCTATGTTGTCCAGGCTTATGTGAGTTGTAGTCCAACAATATCTGGAGGGCTAGAGGTTTTCCATCTCATGGTGTAGCACTGCAGTAGAAGTCTATGTTGCCCTTGCAGCTATGAGGTGCTTTTTTGATGTTATGTGCCTTCAACCTTAACTTTGGGTTTTCTTGGCAAGATTTATTCAGAGGATGTTAGCCATTGCCTTCCTCTTAAGTTGAGGAATTTGAATTTTCCACAGTCATCTAGTGGGCTTTTATGGTTGAGAGGAGATTCAAGACTCTAGTCTTATGGAGTTCTCATCCAGCACTCAAACTATTTCATTATTACTATGCATTATGGTTCACAACATTATGGTTTAACTGCCTGAAATTGTTTTGTATTGGGTCCAATAAACCCTTGTGCCCTTGTCCATCTTTGTATTCTAACATTTGCTTGGAGGTAAGTGTGTAAGGTTAGACACTTAAGGCCCTGAAACTTTCCCATGCACAGCTGAAGCTTTTCACCACTGTTTGCTTTTATAATCTGGTTGCCATGGATTCCTGCACTTGAAGTAATGTCAGTTGCAATCTCTGAGTCAACCTGCTAGCACAACTTACTGTGTTGATGACTCTTGCAAAGTTTAAATAATTGAAAGGGTTATATCTCTAGGGCTTCAAGTCAGATAGAAGAAATCTCTTATACTGAAGCCAAGAATGGTCACTGACACCAGCTATCTGATAAGCAAGGTTGCTTTGATGAACCTCTTTTTGCCCTTTGCTAAGCCAAAGAATGAGGTCTGAGAAATCCTTGAGCTATCATTAAAGGGTTGTTGCTGTGTGGCAGCTCTCCTGTGCCTCTGTTGTTGTTTAGGTAGCCACAAATTATTTCAGTTAACATTTTTGTAAGTCCATGATTCAGTGTGTCTGTGTATAGACTAACAATTGGATTTATCCCAGTGGTGTGCAATGAATGAGTGGCCCTCCAGATATACAGTAGCTGGACTGCAGCTATCTCTCCACACTGTAGTTCACAGCACACCTGTGTAAGTTGCCCATACAGTACCTAATGTAGCCCATTATATTTAATTATGACAGTTAGCAGAAATGTGAAGAAAGACCTGTTGGGGTGGAAAACAGATTAGTAGGGTAGCAGCTGTCTTCTTCCATAGTGACAACTGATATATGGTGAATAGTAGCACAATTTTTCTTCTTCTTTTGGTGTCACCCTAATTCAAGGTATATGACATTCAGTTATATCATCACAGTTGCATGGTTGGGCTTGGAACTGGATCAGTCATTTTTCACTTGTGTTCATATGTGAATAACCTTTGTACAAATAAACTAACATACAGGTTGTTGAATTTAGAGACATAGCTGTGTTAGTTTGGAATATCAGTATGCAACAGTATCTTGTAGCACCTTTAAGAGTAACTGTGCAAAAGAAGTCATAGCATAAGCTTTTGTAGACTTGTCCATGGAAGCTTATGCTACAACTTCTTTCTCATAGTTACTCTCAAAGGTGCTACAAGATCCCTTTGCATACAGATTGTTACTATCATTAAATACCTTCAAGTTGATTCCAGCATATGGTGACCTTCTGACAGAGGGTTTTTTTGCCCATATTATTTATTCAAAGATGCCATTGGCTCCTTTTGAAGTCTGGAAAGTATGACTTGCCAAGATCACTCAGTGCACTTTTATGGTTGAGGGGCAGGTGGAACCTTCATCTCCCTAATCCAGTATTCAAACCACTGAACCATGCTGACTTTAACATATGGTTAAGGATGGGTTATTTCATTGCTCAGTTTATGGATTACTTTATCTCACTTAGTGGTTTTAAGCACTATACAGCACATTTGTGTGAGCCCTATTTAATTTAGCTAGTGTAAGTAAAATTCTGGAGCCAAGGGGATACCACAGATGGACCTTTTCATTTCTTCCTCAGTGCTCTGTCAAGCATCAGTACTCAGGTTGTTGAAATTTCCATGCTGAAATGTAAGCCTTCCCAAGCGCCACTCTGCTTTACGGTGATTCTAATAACACTGTTCAGAGACATTTCTTTAAGAAGACCAATTAAAAGTAGGATACTATCATTGTATATTGTAAAATACAATTGTATATTGTACTATAATTGTATGTTGTAAAAGGACTCCTAGTCCAATACTCAAACCACTGCATCATGCTGGCTCTCCAAAAAAGATGTTCCTACCATATTTGGATCTTCTAAAGTACTATCAAAGATTTTAAAAAATCTCTTTTGAATTTGTTCACAATTTTTTCCTGGTGCCCACTTTTCTTGTTGCTTGCCCAAGATTATCCAGTGGGTTTCCATGGCTATGTGGACATTTGAACTCTAGTCCCCAAGAGTCATGTGCTATCACTAAAATTATTATAACAGGCATGCTTCCTCAGCCTTATTTGCTTTGAACTTTTAAAACATCCACCATCTAGCCATGCATTTGGGCTATATCATAATATAACACCCGGCTGATAGATGGTTTTGGAAATTTCTTCATGCAGGATAATGTTTTGTTGGCAATGATACAAATGTGTGTCTTTGGGAGTGAGTGAGATGTAGGTGATGGTTCTTACAACTAAATCTAGGAAGTCTACATCTTAGTGAGCACAGACATTTTTACATTTGATCCATGAGACTGATGCTTGTGGAAATGTGAAGGCGAAGGAGAAGAAGCCTGCTGTGAAGAATTTGCACAGTACTTTGTAGATAAAATTGCTCAGATCTGTTCTGACATGTAGCTGATATAGATTCAGTAGATGTGAGTCTGGCCTCTTCTTGTCTAATAATAACAGGCCCATCCCCCAATTTGTACAGACCAAAGTTGTGGTTAAGTTTATTGGAGAGGTGAGAACCACAATGTGTGTACTAGAGCCCTTCTTGACTTATTAAAAGTAACAGGAGCAGGGGGGTAGGCTGGTTGCATTGGGGAAGGGATGTTCGGTATATGAAGTCAAATTCCAGTATGTTGAAAGGAGGCAGTTCTAAATCATCTGTTAAAAACAAATAACATTCATTGAAAACCTTAATCCTGGATATTTCTCAACCAGTCTAACATTACATTTTTGGGCAAGGCACTAGAGCACATGCTTCCCCCACAGTTTCAGGTACTCCTGAATGAAATGAATTATCAAGACACAGCTTTGGTCAACCTGGTTGGACAGTTTTGCTGTGAATTGGACAGGGAGACTATGTTCATGCCAGTCCTTCAAGAACTTTCAGCAACTTTTGTTACCATCAACCATAGTATTGTTCTAGGGTACCTTACCAGAATGTGACTTGGAGATACTATATTATAGTGGCTCCATTCCTTTCTGAAGGGGCAGACCCAGAAGGTGCTGCTGGAGAATTCCTATTTCACTCCATGGCCATTGGCCCTTAGAAGTCTGTCTTGTTCCTCATGCTAGTAAACATATACATGAAACCACTGGGAGAGATTGTCTGGAGTTTCAGTGTTTGGTGTCACCAATATGCTGATGACATTCAATTCTATTCCTCCTTTCAATCAAACTTCAGTAAAGCTTTTTTTTTATTATTCTAAACTGATGCTGGCATTAGAGGTGGATTGGATGGGACTCAATAACAATAGAGGAGCTCCTGGTCAGCTGAAAGGCAGATCAAGGGATGAGATTTCAAGTTATGCTGGATGGCACTGCACTCTCTCTGAGGACATAAATTGACAGTTTGGAAGTAGTTCAGATTCAGCCTTGAGCCTAGGGCTTCAGATTTCTGTAGTAGCTAGGAGCTCTTTTGCAAAATTAAAGCTAGTGCACCAATTTCACCCATTCCTGGAGATGTCACATTTGACTGTGGTAACACATGCCTCATGGGATTTATTCCAAAAAACTTTTGAGAGCTGAATGTATGTAAATGTGTTCTATATGGGGTTGCTTTTGAAGAAGGTTCGGAAACTCCAGTTGGTTCAGAATGTTGTAGCCAGATTGTTCATTGGAACTTGTTACAGGAAACATAGGACTTCTTCACTACAAGAGCATCATATGCTACCCGTCTGTTTCTAGCCATAATTCAAAGTGCTGGTTATGCCTGTCAAAGCTCTGTACAGCTCCAGTGAACAATCTGGCTCCCAGCTATCTTATAGATCTTATCTTTCCATGTGAGCTGAGATCTTCAGGATCTCATGCCTTGGTCCCACCACCCTTACAGGGACATCTGGTAGGAATGTGGGAGAGGGCCTTCTTGGTGGCTTCTTACTGCTGAGGAGGCAATCCCTCTTGGGAAGAAGAAAGGGGATTTAAAGTGCTTTCACCTCAGGAATTCACACACCGTTCCCATTGAAAGCAAGACTTCTTGTGTTTCCACACCTCTAATTTTCTTTTCTCCTGATTTCACTCTCAAAGTCGCTGTCTTTGTATTTTTCACTCCCTCAACCTCAAAACCCTTCAAACCTCATCACTCCATATACAGTGGAACCTCGCCATACGTGGGGGATCCATTCCGGATCCCGCCGCGTATTGTGATTTCCGCCTATGCTCGAGCCCCATTGTAAACAATGGGGCTCTTGCGCGGTGGCACGGCGGTGCGGGCGCACACGGGGCGCAACGGGTGTACGCACCCATTCAATTGAATGGGACGCGCTGCCCCTTCCGCCCCATGCGTGCGCCGCCGCTTGAGCACATATGCTGAAGGCTGCATATGGCGGGCGCGCGTATGGCGAGGTTCCACTGTATGTTCCTCCTTTTCACCACCGCACCAACATAATTGACTTTCCAAATCCTCCACTCAGCCATCCTCATCATCTAATAGCATATCAATCTCCCCACACCACCAGTTGTTAAAGTTTTCCCCCTGGCTCTCTTCTGTCTCACTGTCTCCCTGTCACACCAACACTGTGGGCTTTCTGGATCCCTTTTTCTGCTGTCTGTACCGACTTCAGCTCTAAGACTCTGCTGCTTCACCAAAAACCCTTTCCCCCTTACTTTAACCAGACCTCCATCAAGTTTACTTCTTACAGCCACTAAGAGGCTGTGATGACCACCCCTAAGGGGTGGTCTGCAGCCACCTCCAGCTGTGTTGGATTGGGGCTGCAGCACCCACACACCGTGGTCCCAATCTGGCTTTTCCAGGGCACAAAAAGGAGCCCCCCAAATGGATCCTTTTTGCATCCTACAAAGGGCACAATAGCCGTGGCACTGCAGCTTTAAGGGCTCCTCTGATGCTGTGTCATGTGGACGCAGCACCAGAGGTGTGCCATATCACCACGTGTGGTGTCACACCACATTGGGGCAGAGTCGGGGCATGTGAAATGTGGATGCCATGTCCTTACTCTGCCCCCAGGCCAATCTTTATGGCCCGTGTGCACAACCCCTACGTCATCATTTAACTCCAATCATGGAACTGGTGCTTCTGATTCCATTCAACTTAATCTCAGATCACTAACAGGTAAATGGAACGGTAATGTGATAAGAAGCATAGCCAACCTGTTTTCAATTCACAGTTGTGTGGTAATGTGATAAGAATCATTGCTGTTTCGGGTATTTAAAAACTTGCAACAGCAACAGGAGGAAAGTTTGTGCGATAATCTCCTAAATCAGACATTGGCAGTCACTGGGACTTGCATCACTGGCCAATCCCTTCGATTTCAGTGCATCTGAAATGTGACTAATTTAGAATGCAACCCACTGTTTCTTTCTAGAGTTACTCCTAGCCATTCGAAGATCACCTAGGCAATGTCATATTTTCAGTAAGAGTGTGCAGTTTAACTACATGATGAAATCACATTTTGAGTCAAGTGGTAGGAAGCACTTCTTTCTGTCTGAGAAAGATGATTCCATGCATTTACTTTTGATAAAGTTTTATAAATGAACGTAGCAATCTTGGTAGAAAAAGGCAGGTACTTTTATTATTCTGTTAAAGGATTGAAACATATGAATAAATGAGCTGTTTTAAAATGGAGTAAAACAAGTAGTGATCTATATTTGGACTAGAGTTCTTGAAGTGATTTATATTTGGACTAGAGACATTTAACATAGTCATAAATTATCAGGAGTTAGATTGAGAGAGGAAGTAAGTAAGTTAGGTAGGTGATCGAATTGTGGATGATAGCAATTTATTCTGGATGTTGAAATGCTTGACATTTTGAAAAGAACTCCACAAGTTTTTTAGTTTAGAGAAGGGAGACTTGAAGGAGGCTTCTAATATTATGATTTTATACACACACACACACACACACACACACACACACAGGGTGCTGAATAGTTCTCAGCCTAACCAAGAAGTGGATGACCTGGAGTTATGATTTCACCCCAAAGTTTGATGCACTTGGCACATTGTTTCCCAAGTTTCTTTGACCCTTTCAAAAATTCTGGTGTCTGGTTACTAAAATACTGCTCTGCTGCTACTATCACTTATGAATCATTCAAAGATTTCCTTCCTTTCAAACTCCTTTTAAGATTTGGAAACAAATAGTCAGATGGAGGAAGATCTAGGGAGCAGGGTAGATGGTCTGTGCACTCAGCTCCCCAAATTCTTCAAAACATCCATCAAAATGCTAGGCCTGGGAGTAAGGTGCACTATCCTGCAAAAGGAGAACACCTTTCTACAACTTACTTTGCCATTTTGACTTCATCTCACTTAACTGGTACAGTAAGTTAGAGTAGTATTCTGTATTAACTGTTTGGCTCTTCTAAAGATTGTCAGTCATCAAAATACTGTACTTTCCTTGTCCAAAAAACTGTGGCTGTGACCTTTCCTGCTGACCTTTGTGTCTTGAATTTGTTCAGCTGTGAAGAACCCAAGTATCCCCACTACAAGGACTGTTGTTTGGTCTTTGAATCATAGTGATGTAACCATGGGGCTTTCTATATTGCCCTTTGGGACGTCCGGAGGACGTCCCATTTTAAAAAAGGGGCGTCTCTTATAGACGCCCCTGGGCCTAGTACGGACTCCGTCCGTACAAGATGGCGCCGGCCCTTCTACAAATGCCGGCGCCATCTTTGCGTATCGGACGCTGAGCGTCCGTACGCGTCGCGTCGCTTGTGACGTAGTGAGTGCGCCCCTGGCGCCTCGCTACGTCGCAAACGCGACGGAAAAAGAAGCTCCATTTTGGAGCTTCTTTTTTCAGTCCGCAGGGGAGCCGTGCCGTATGGAGGCTCCGGCTCTGCCATGGACTAGCCGGCGGCGGCGGCAGACCGCCGCAAAGCGGCGGTCTGTACCCCGCCCATATTTCATCAACAATTCATCATTACAAAGAAATATCACTAGATCACTCAGAATGCTACAGAATCAATTTGGAGCTATCCACTCCATTTTGTTTCTGATCAGCCTTTCGCATGCACTTGACTGACAGCTTCTGCATAGCTCATGAATTGTAAACCCAATGCATTCCCAAGATATCTCTAGTGTCTCGGCAATTGTTTTAGCTGTGATTTGCTAATCTGCTAAAATCAGGTCATGGACAGATTCAACCATTTCAGGAATTGACACTGTTGAAGGCTCCCCAGACCTTGCTGCATCTTTGGTCTCAAAGTCTCCATGCCAGAAGTTGGCACACCAATATTTCACAGTTGAGTATGGCAGGCACTTGTTGCTCAGTGTTTGTATCATATACTCATGGAATTCCTTTGGAGTTTTCTTCTGCAGGAACAGGAACTTCATGACAGTCTGGACATGAAAATTCTTCACTTTTTATTGACATGGTTCTATCAATGATATGGAAAAAAACCCCAGAAATTAGAGTTACGATCCTGCAAATTAGCAGTTTACAATACAGAGGAATACTCTTTCAAGCTACAGTGACAAAATTACACTCAGATTTTGAGAAGTGGGTCAGGCTGAGTACTTTTCAGCATCCCTCATAGAAAATGGATAGAGAGGGACTTTTTTTCTCATAATATTCACAGTGATCCAATTACATTTGTTAGCAATTGTTTCTAAGGTATAATTTCAAAAATTACATAGTGTGCTTATGGAAGTTCTTATAGTTTAGATGTGTAGACTGACTGGTAGAATAGGTCAGTCAACAACTATTCACTGTGATGATGTCTCAAATGGCCCTGTTCATGAACCTTATCTGCCAGATGTTGATGGGACAACTGATGCCTTGCTAGTAAGCTTTCTGGAAGCAACTGTCTAAGTGCTGTTAGAAGTAGGATGCTGGGATATGTGAGACTTTGGTCTGAGCTAACAGTAAGTCTCTTGTGTTCTTGACTCAAGTGTTTCTTCTGTTGGCTGTGTCACAAAGAGAACTTGGCTGTAGTGCTTCATAAGAAAATGCTATATTTGGCAAGAATCATTGGCTGTGTTCTGTAGAAAATTAGAAAAACAAATCATTAAAAAAATAGAGGGCAGGGCTAGTTAAACAGTACATACTGCTGCCTTAAATATTTGTTATTTGTCCTGAAAAAAAGAAAGAAAGGAAAAGAAAATCCTAAGTCTAACAGCACTGATGCAGAACACAAAGGGCATCATGAACTCCAGCCAAACTTTGAAAAAGAGAAGGAAATTTTAGATGAATAAATGCAGTGTATGTGCCTTCAAGTTGTCTGTTGACTTATGGTGACTCCATGAATTTCAAAGGGTTTTCTTAGGCAAGGAATACTCAGTGAAATATTGTGCAAATAGGGCACTTGTTTTCAAAACAAATGGACAGAACAGTGGATGTACATTTTGTCAACTAGCTGAGCTTCTACAAGGGCTATAGACTTATTTGTTGTTGTTGTTGTTTTTAAATTAAAGACCAGAACTTGAGAAGTATGGTTTTTGGGAGGAGCACTGCTCAGTTATCCTCCTACTTGCAGTTTCCCACCATGGCTGCTGTGATAACATGCTCAATAAATATACTGTACTGGTATAAATTGTTTCCTGGTATTTCCAGATTATGAAAAGGATACTACAGTCCAGAAAATCTGGAAGCTATTGCAAGCAAGCCCATTACTCTAAAAACCATATCAACAAGAAGATCTTATTTATGCAAATATCAAAAGTGTGATGTTGTGGTTTTGGTGTTGAACTATAATTCTGGAGACCAGGGTTCAAATCCTCACTCAGTCATGGAAACTCACTAGGTGACCTTGGGCAAGTCACATTCTGTTAACTTCAGAGGATGGCAAAGGCAAACCCCCCTCTGAACAAATATTGCCAAGAAAACCCCATGATGGTTTCACCATTTGGTTGTCATAAGTCAGAAACAACTTGAAGGCACACAACAACAGAGTCCATGGGGGTTACATTATCCTTATATTTTTGAGTACCCAAATCTTACAAAATGTCACAAAAACAGCAATGTTAGATCAGCATAAACAACATATATCTGAGTTGCCTACAGGTCCAGGAAGGATCTCTTTTGAGTCCATGCAGAGAGGCCAACTCTGGCAGCTGGACTCTCAATAGGAGTTGTCTTGGCAAGCACTGTAATGCCTGATGTGCATCTGTCTGTGTGCATTAAAACAGATAAATACATTGGGATTCTTGGGGGAGCACCCACCATGACCAACCTGACTCAGATATGCTGGCCTTAGGCTAGCAGATTAGAATGGACATAAGAATAACACATTTCTCTCCCTCCCCATTGATTTCTGTGTGAAGAAAATTAACTGTTCCACATCCAGGGCTGGTGTAGTGTATCCTTCACTATTCTGTGTAAATTGAGTTTTGCTCTTTCAGATTCACAGCCTCTTTCAGAACTCCCTGGGAATGCCTCCTTTTGTGCTCTCTGTCATCTGATGTCTGATATCAAACACTGACATTTGTTCTACCCTCCAGAGATGGAAATGTTGAAAATTCCTATGGGCTTTAGAATGACCCTATAAATAATAATCTATCCTTTTCATTTCTGAGAGTCCTTTTTTAAAAAAAATATTTTAATATTAATATTATAACCTACACACAATAGTATTTTAAAATCTTTTACATAATATCTTTTCTGAGAGTACTGGGTAACAAAAGTACTCAGATTGTACACAATATATGCAGGCGATTCCCTTTTCTTCCATGTAGGCAAACCAACCGTACAGTTATCTGATGAATGTATAGCCTGTTACCTGGCAGACGTAGGACTCCCCGTCTGACACTGCTTTATGTAAAGGCTTTATTTATGATAGTGAAAAGTGGAGTAAGCTAAAATGTAACAAATTTTGATATTATAGGAAGATTTTCCAAGACATTTCATTACAATAATATAGTATATGCTTCAAATTTATAGGAATTATTTTTTACCTACAATACTGTCGATTCAGGAGATGATAATTGCCTTTTTTGTTACCGCTTTCATTGTTGTACATCAATTTGAATTCCAACAGAAAGATTTAGTATTATAGCCTGTTATAATAAAATCTGATAAATATTTTTGCTCCAATTTTCCTTAGTCTGATTCATTCAGAACACAGTGGCATGCTTAAGTAAGTCATATGTGTCATACTGTGATTTCCTATGTTTGTTCTTGTGTGCTATTCTTTGTGTTTTTTGGGTACAGCAATTACTGAAAAGGTTTGGTAGCTTATAGGAGTGCACAGGAATGAGGAGGCTCTGTTTTTCACAGTTGTTCTCACAGAGTTAATTGCATCACTACATAAATGCATTCGTAAAGCTCAGGCTGAAGTGTGACATTTTGTATTAGACAGCGCTAGTCTGGTGTCTCAGCAGGCACATGGACCCTGCTGCTCAGAAGGAATTATAGGTTTGTCTCTCCAGCAAATGTGTTTGGGTTTGCTGCAGTGCCAGTAATCTCTTTTGGGAACACAAGTCTATGGCTGGGTTTGATGGCTTTCTTTGCTAAAAGAAAAAAAAGTAGGTGGGCAGCTATAACTATTGCAGAGAAACAGAAATGTAAAGATAAGCATATTACAGGTCAAAGCGTGCTGTGATGAAGCCCTTTACTTCAAACATTTAAAAATTATTAGTTTATTATTAGTATTATTGTTAATATATAGTAAATGTAATAATTTCATAAAATCAAGCAGGTTGAATATAGCAACTGTGTTACTAAAAATCTGTAATGCTGATTGTAATTTATTCTTCATGGTTAGGGAATCTTCTCAAGATCATTAGATATGGATTCTTCAGTAAACTAGCCCAGCCCTTTGTTCATATGACCAAGTTGTGGGAAAATTATGTATGAGCTACTATATGGTTCCCCAGCCTTCCAGAACACATTTGAGTGGGGTGAAGATGGGGGCACTGTAGCCAGGAAGAGACAATCTCTACACAGATAGAAAGTTCTGACCAGGTGAGGGCAGAAGGAAATGAGTTGGATACAAGTCGGTCTTCTTCCATTTGTGTGGATTTGCAGATGGCCACTTGAAGAACTACAGTTACAGGTAAGCAACCTGTCCTTCTCCACCCTACTTATATAGAAACAACCAGCTGGTTCTGACTGTCCTAATACAGACCTTACTATCATGCATTTCCTAGCATTTTGAGTAAAGTTTTCTGTAAAAAGATAATTTCACTCATTTCAAAGGGAGACACATTTCATTAGAGGGTCCCCCCCCCCCAATGCTCTTCAAAGTTTTCAGCTTTTCAAGTGGAAAAATCGAAAGTATGTCATTGGAGAAAACCGGAAACAGTCCTCCCCTCATTTTCCTGTCTGCCCTCCCCTTCCAGGCCTTCATATCTCCAGTCAGTCTCTATTTATCCCCAGCCAATGTAGTCAGGGGTTATATTTTCTGCAGATCATGCAAGTTTTAGTTTGACACATTTAGATGATACCAATTTGACTGAGGCTCAGTTAATCCAACTGACTAATCAAAATACATTGCAGGTATGTTTTTTTAATTGGTGGCAAGGATTTTATAGCTCTTTCTAACTCATCTGTAGGGAACAGTATTGTAAGACTTCATTCAAAACTAGAAACTGTAAAAGAACTTTAATTTGAATCTGTTAAACTTTGGCCACAAAAAAACTGCACACACTTTGCCAAATTGCTAATGAGGTTAGAAGAACAGAATGAACAGCCAAATAGCTTACGGCCTAACTATATAAATATAATTGGAAACAACCCCCCCCTCAAATGTGGATTTGTTTCAGACTGTATTGTCTAAGAGTTATCAAAGATAAACCATATCAGTGTATTACATATATTTAAATGAACATAAGGCATTCATGTCTCCTTTTAATTCCAAAAGCTCTTTAAACAATTTCCTAATGAGAATAGCATTTTAAAATATGTTCCAGTTATTCATCTTGATCCTGAATATACAAGAGATAATTCACTAACCCGTGTACCATAATAGTCTCTTGAGATTGTTTTGAATCACACAAGGTGTGTGTTCAGTTTACAGGAACTAAATGCTCCTCAGTCTAAGCTTGGTCTTCTGTCATCATTGTAATCAAAATTTTATTAGACTTAAAGGAGCTATCCAGGGTGCTGAACATATTTTGGGAATAGGGTTTAATATTGTAGAGCAACGATTTGAGTGTTAGACTACAACTCTGGAGATCAGGGTTTGAGTCCTTGCTTAGTCATGGAAACACACTGGGCAAGTCACACACTCTCAGCCTCAGAAAACCCTTTTCACCTTAGGGTCACCATAAGTGAGAATAACAGAACAACAAAGTCATGTGACTGTATCACATGAGCCTCAATCTCACCATGGTCTTGCCACAATCGTGTTATTAAAAGAGAACAAAAACATAGCAGGTTTTAGAACTTTTATTACTACACCTCTCTTCAATATTGTTCTTCCCACACATGCTCTTCCTCATTCCCCCGTAACCCTGCCTCCCTACCCATTGTTCATATTCTTTCCTCCTATTTTCACTCCTCCTCCTTCTGTGTCCAAGCCTGCTTTCTTACAATAGTTCTGCATATAAGTTGAACAAGTAGGGTGATAAGATGCAGCCTTGTCTGACTCCTTTGCCAATTGGGAACCATTAACTAAGGGGCTGTACAGACAGAGGTAAGGGGCAGCTGTATGCCACTCCTAGAAGTGCTGCGTTGAGGTTGCGGCAACCGCATGCCATGCCCCCAACCCGGTGCAACCCCCCCCCCCCACAAATGGCACATTCTTTTTACGCCCCTGAAAGAGCATCATAGCTATGGCTTCACCATGATGCTGCGCGCTGTCTAGAAGGGTGCGCGCCATCATGGCGCAAAGGGGGCAGAGCCACTGCTGGTCTGTATTGCCCTAAGTAAAATTTTGGTGTTTTAAGACTGATTTTGGAGTTTTCTTTTAGCACATGCTTTAGTTTATTTACTTAGCTCTTAGAATGGACTGAATGATATTGTGATACAGCTCTTGGCCTAAAAGACAGAAAGAAAACCTTTCCAGTCATCTCAGAGTGATGATTTAAGAATAAAAAACAAACTGCATTGTAAAAAGTATAATAATTTTTTTACCCTGATTATCTAAATAAAGTAGTCTGCACACACACACACACAATAATTTTGCCATGCACTTAATTCATCAGAGCCTGTAATGAATGAAGCAGGACTCATAATAACCCATAGCCTTCATGAATTGTTCATGACAGTATCTTCTTGCTAAGTAATCATTTGACATAAACAGTTAGGCTGAGCATAAGTGGTTTAGATGATTGTAGAATAATAGCACATCTGCTAAGACTTTTTTGTTAGCACAGATACAATAGATACATAATCAAAAAGGCCTTCTTCATGAAACAGAAATGCTTTGTTAAATACATTATCTGGCTCTAGAATGTGCTTTTTAAATACTACAATTAACAATATAGCTCTTCTATAGAGGCAAAATATGCTTCAGACTTGATGCTTGGTTTTCCAAATGTTTTGGGATATGATTCCTGCAGTCTCTTATTGTTGGCTTTGGGGCGGGGGGAGGGTAATGGAAGACATAGGCCCAAATAAAAATAAAAATCTGAGTGCATAATGTTTCCTCATTCTTACTTTTATGAAACGTATGTAAACAGAATAGCAGCAAGTTGTAGAGAAAAGATGAAGAAACAGTTTCATGACTTCACAAACTAAGATCTGAAAAAGATCAGAAGAGAAATTGCCTCATTTGATTTTAAGCAGGCTGATAAATGCTGAAGCAGAGGTGGCACAGTTTTCTCATATGTCTGCACTATACTTTGGAATATGCAATGAAGGGAGAAAAGGCCATTGTTCTGCATGACAGAAGAATTTTGATGTAGAGCTATATCTGAACAAATCTCCCCATCATGATTAACTGTTCTAAGGTAGAACATTTGAACAAGTGGTGCTTCCATAGTTCATGCATTAAATAAAGTAAAATAAATATTTGAGGAGGAAAAGATCACTAGCTTCATTCCATTGTTACCACTCTTTTCACATGAAAGAGTGACTTTCTTGAGAAGAGAGTTTCCTTTATCCATGGAGATATCCATGTGATTCATTCCTTGAAAATGACCACTCTGGATTATGTGAAGGGCTGCCATGGACAGGGAAGACTTCCCTCCTCAAGTTACTCCTCACATGAGGAGCAGAGAGATAGCAAGGTGGGCACTATCTTATCTTTTGTGTTTCCCCTTCATTTTTAGCACCTGGATAGGGTCATCTTTGAATTACTTAGAGTGGTAGTAGTCAGGATTGTTACCACTGATCTTTTGCCATACTTTGGGTTAAGTTATAGTTTCCTGCCACTTTAGAGCTAATGAAATATGTGTGTAACCATATTGCTTTAAAAAATGATTTCTCTTTAAAGTACAAAAGGACCTGCTTGAACAACCCAAACCCTTTTTTGGATTAGAATATACCTGATATTTCAGTCAAGTATTGTAGCCATTTTGGTATGCAAGCTAATTTCATTACATTTTACACTGTAAAACATAAGTGTGCCTGTAAAATATTTTTTATTATTTCTAATGATTCAGTTTATTTTTATTGCTAATTGCTCTTCTAAATTTTCTTTCCCACAGTCATTGATCATAGCCTCTAGTTGGATGGACCAGATGGATAAAATAAAACATCCAAAGGAAGAAATTCAGCAGCATGAGCTGTAATTACTCAGTGAGCTTGTACTTGATTTCACATCACAGCGCTTTATTATCCCACCTGAGGAAGCTTAACATCAAGTTGAGTGCTGAGATTATGAAATAAAAGTTCTGAAATCTGTATGCAGAGCTTCATGCTTCCACTGACAGTTAATTTTTAACTTCAGATTGGTTTATATCACAATCTGTTATGCCAGAATAGAGAATTCAGAGAAGGCAGGTCTTTTCCATTAGTGATCACACACAGTTTTCATGTGAGATACTATATCAAACTAAAGCAAAATCCAAAAATCCTCAAAAGGATAATAAATTTTGTTGGCCATCCAAAATGTTCAAAGAAATTGGGTGAAAGATGTTTAGAAAATCATACAGTCACAGGCCTACATTTTTTATAGATGTTGTCTCTACTGTGATTCAGTTGGTTTGGAGGGATGTCAATGTAAGATGAAGCCACACCTTTCTTGGCCATGTAGGACTGAGACAAAGGCCGAAAAAATTTAAGCTCCATTAGAAGCAGTAAAGTAGTTCCTCTTGGGTTCCAAGTTGTTGACCTGACTTTACTTCATGAAACATCCAGAGTACATTATACGAGCATTATATTAAAGGTAGTCTAGAGATTTACAATAGAACCAAACTATCTGTCTTTCTTCAGTATCATGCACCATCAAATTTTAGCATTACAGAATCATAGAATCAGAGAGTTTGAGAGGACCACAAAGACCATCATGTTCAACTCTGCCATGCAAAAATGCTCAATCAAAGCCATCCAAAGAAGGAGACTCCATCACTGTCTGAAATAATGTGTTCTACTGTCAAACAGCTCTTACTGTCAGGACGTTCCTCCTAATGTTGAAGTGGAATCTCTTTTCCTGTAGTTTGAATCCATTGCTCTGGGTCCTATTCTCTGCAGCAGCAGAAAACAAGCTTGCTCCATCCTCAGTATGACACCCCTTCAAATACTTAAACAGGCTATCACATCACCTCTTAACTGCCTCTTCCCCAGGCTAAACATACCCAGCTCCTTAGGTCTTTCCTCATAAGGCATGGCTTCCAGAACCTTGACCATTTTGGTCACCCTCCTCCAGACAATTTTTTATGAAAAATAACATCCTGAAAGTATGGCATTTATTCAGAAAGATCTGAATAGCAGATAAAATGAAAAATTGTGACCAACATTTTAAAAATGCAGCATTTATCCTTTTGCTTCCTACATATTCTAATTAATGTCATATCAATTTAATCATAGAAGCCAAAGATTTACTATTCCTTGCATTCCCAAGCAGGTAAACAAATAATTTTTTGTAGTAGAAATATGCCATAATTATATTAAATACACAGATTTCTATCCAAAAGAATGGGAGAAGTAAGTGTTATAGTATATTTATGTCTCTTAGTGTAGTGACATAAAACACTCATGATTTGCCTACAGTTTTGATTGCCAGCACTGAAGCATTCTTATAATCATCTTGGTTTAATATTCTAGGTTGTTCCAGAACATATTTCTCAGTTCCAGAATATGCCTCCAGCTGCAACACTGTTATTTCCATACAATTGCTTTTTGAACAAACTGATGAAACTTTATTGCTCTCACTTGCCCAATTTTGCCAGTACCTATTGTTTTTCTTTGCTAAGCCTTCTGCACTGTTATCATCTTGCTGTTCACACACTGATTTACATTCCTGTGCCGTAAATAAAGAAATAAATACAATCTTCTGCTGGAAAGCTATTTATAGCTTCAAAGCAACAACTTGGGATTATCCACAGATGATCACTGTGTATTCTGCCACAGCTGTATGGTACAAGAAAAGTGGATTAGGAATGCAGCATTTAACTGAAAGGAAGAGACAATTTTATTTTTATATTGACTAATTTATATTGCTTGTTAAAAAAAACTTCCAAATAATGCTTGCTCTGTGTTGTTTAGTACCTCTCCCCTTACACATAATTGTGCTGAATGTTTTTGATAATGAAAAATTTTCCCCAGTTGTTTATTGTCCATATAAATCTGATATTTGAACCCATTCTGCAGTTTGAGATTTAGATTTATACCAGGTGAGATGCTGGGTAAACTCACAAGTTGCATCAAAGTATTGGTCACCTCTCTTCTAGATATTACCTGCACTTCTTCATCTATCTTTTTTTCGCATTTAACCTTTTCCCAAATGTCTTTACTATTACTTGGCTACTTTGAGCCCACTTTCTTGTCATCTTATATAAATGTTACATGATAGAATATCATACTTTCTTATGGGGTAGGAAAGGGGAAAGTGTGGCCCTCCAAAAGATGTTGGAGTGTGACTCCCACTCTCTGATCTCTGATCACTATGGTCCTGTTGAATGTGTATAAGGTCTTGGGATAGTAGCCTAAATCCACTTACCCTCATTCTGCCTGTTCAAGCTGCAGTTTGGAGTATTTATTGCAGATTTATATGGGGAAGCACTGTCACTTATTCTTTCATACAGCTAGACTCTGTTGCCACACACAGTTCAAGTCAATTTAATTTTAGAGAAGCATCTCGGCTGAATGCTTGAAATGACAGGTTGGAAAGCTCATTTTTGTATACTTTTTGTAATGTTGTCTATGTCTAGACTATACATTTATGAAGAGCAGCAGGTTAATGCATTTAGTAATGAGGGGCGCACTGTCGAAGAACCCTATTGTAAATTGGACTTTATACTGCTTCTGGTTATCTCTTTTTTCTCCTACATCATTGCATCATTGTTCCAGTTTTAATTTGCTTCAAGTATTTTGCCTGAACAGGATTTTTTTTAGTAGTTAAAGCAATTATTTCAAAGGAGACCATAATTTATGGTATTATAATTCTGTAGAAATTACTTCAAACAAAACAATTTTGCTCTGGTAGTTTTTATGGAGTGGTTGCTGTGCTCCCAGCAGTACCAAAAACAACAGGAGTTGACAAAGAGTAAAAGTACTCATTATGCTGTTATAACACAATATAATAGTTACAGGGCAGAATAGTTCATGGATTGTTGCACAGCATATAAAAGAGTTATGGATGTAGTTGCACCTTGCTGCACCTGCCTTAACATGAATTGCTGCTTTAGCCATCTTTGTCATATATAGCCTAAATCCAACCATAAGTCCCACACAGAGTAGACTTATTGAATCAACAGGATTTACATAATTATTAATTTACCATTATTGAGACCACCTATTTGGCTATGCCACCACAACTGTATGGCAGACTAACCCAACATAGTACCCGTCAAAGGGAATGTTACAACCACCAGTCTTTCACCATTAGCCATATTCACTGGGGTTGATGGGAGTTACAGTCCAAAACATCTGAAAGGTACAATGTTAAGTCAGGTTACGGGATAGATTGTGCTGTTCTTACTTGCTATGGAATAAAAAAGCACAAATACAAACCTGTATTGGACTGACTTTTAGAAATAAAGCCTTTGAGTTACATTAATTACTGTATATACTCAACTATAATACAGTCCCATGTATAAGTCGAGGGCAGAATTTGCGACCAAAATTATGGATTTTGATATGACCCATGGATAAACTGAGGGTAAAACTTAGGGGCATCTAACAAAGGATGTAAAGGGGAAAGCAAAGGAAAACTATGCCAATGAATTTACAAAATTTCAGCAGGCATAACCGTTTGTGCTCATACTAAAGGCTAGATGGATGAGAAATAGAGGGGTTTCACCGATTCCAGGGCAGAGGATGCTCTTGCCTTTTACCAGGGGATTGTTCCTTTTTTAATGAGACTTAAAGTACAGTACCTATACTGACCCATGGATAAGCTGATTTTTTGGGGTCAATTTTTTGACCTAAATTTCTAGACTTATACATGAGTATATACAGTATATCTTCAGACTTAGAGCTTTGTTAGAGAGAAAGAGAAAGAGGATATTAGTTTTATATGTGGAGGCTGTAGTTAAACTGGCTGAGTATTCATCCATTTTAAAAGAAAAGAGCAGAAAGCTTTTGTACAGAAACTATGACAATAGGATTATAACAGACATGACTTTTCTCAGATAAATTAGGTAAGGTCTTCTTGAGAGCATTACGTACAAATAGACTTATTACTCAAACACAAAGCTTTTTAATTTTAAATTAGCAGTGGGTCATTATGGAAAAAGCCCTCATACTGCTGTCAGAAATAAAAACGAAGCTGGATAGTGTTGTGAAAGCTAGTCACATGATAATACATTCTAATTTTGTATTTCTCTAAAAAATTAAATTTGTCCTTGATTCTGCACTGAAACTCTGAGGGCTAAATCCAACTAGAGCAGACCCACTGAATCAGTTGTAACTTGCTAAGTCAACAGTTACATAAGTTTCATTTATTCAGTGGTCTGTTCTAGTTGGAATGAGGAATTGGGCATGGCGTTTTGTAATACTTTCAAGCAGTAATACTTTTAAAAGTTATGGTTCAAATGCATGATTCATGAAAAGAGGCAAAAATGGAATGGCCTTAATTTCAAGAATTCAGGAGCTATAAATGCAGTACTAACAATGTACAACGGATTTCAAGTCCCATTAAGCTCTGCAGATTCTGATAGCTGTATATGGTGTTATTATTGTTGAGGGAGATGCCTGCTGTCTGCGTAACAGTTTCCTCTGCATTGAATGCTGGTCCACCCACTGAGCTATTTATATTAACTTCCTGTAAGAGTTTCAGAAAATGGTGTCTATACCTGTGGATATTTTGCTTGTATAGAGTAAACTGCTATGGATTCCCACCGACTAGATGAAGATAAATGAGTGAATTTTGAATCCTCAAAATAATAGCTCCATAATGCGTGTTCCATGCCAAAACTGTGTTGTCTAAAGAGTCTTGCTGTGGTAAACTGTATTAGATGTTACACCTATGATATAGAGCACTTGAGACAGTGAATTTATTTTGACAATCTCAATTACTGAATGCTTGACTGCCCTTCAATTTTACAGATGCTAAGGTAGTATACTATAGGCATGATTAAAATCGATTACAAATAGAAACAAATACAATAAAACACATTTTTATTTTTAATAAATGGCAACTAAGGCAATAGTGAAGAATAACCAATAAAACAAATATAAAATGTGCAGTGAATACAAGGAACTGTAATGTCAGTGACAATCATGCTTCTGTAGAGAGGATTTTCATAGTCGATGCTACCAAAGAGAAGGCTTTTTTCTATGTTGCTATGAGAGCTATTGTGGCATAGTGGTTTGAGTGTTTGACTACGACTCTGGAGACCAGGGTTCGATTCCTGCCCAGCCATGAAACCCACTGGTTGACTTTGGGCAAATCACATACTCTTGGCATCAGGGGAGTGCAATGGCAAACCTCTGAACAAAATCTTGCCAAAAAAACCCTATGATAGGTCACTATAAGTTGGAAATGACATAAAAGCACACAACATACACACATAAAATACTTTCTCTAATAAAGGTAAATAGATACAAGCATGAGCTGCAGATGTTAAGGCACGGATAGACTGATATACAGAGAAAGGCTTGCTTACATAGTTACTTTTTAAAAAAAGAACAGGAAGCAGAGAGTAGAAAGAAATGGACACTTCTCACCCTCAAATTATGTGAATAGTAGGGCCCTTGAGGGATCTTTGTTTGGACTGTTGCTTTTGAACTTGTTCATAAATAACTGGGAATTAGAACTAATGAGGTAGCCAAGTTTGCTGGTGTCACAGAACTCTTTAGGGTGGTGAGAATAAAAAATAGCACATGAAAAGTTCCAGAGGAATTTCTCTAAACTATGATGAATGTTGTTTCAGCAAATATATAATGATGGATATGGGAGCAAAGAATCTCAGTTTCACATATATGCAGAAAGGATCTGAGCTGATTGTAACTAACCAGGAACAGAATCTAGGAATTGGGATATCTCAATTAAAACATTGATCTAGTGCAGGTTCCCAACCTAGGGGTCGTGACCCCTTCTCGGGGGTCGCCAGGTTGGGAATCCCCCTGCCTCCCGCCTCCCCTTCTCCCCGCAGGTGCTGGCGCAGGAGCAGGCATCGGCAGGGAAAAGGGGAAGGGGCGGGGCTCCCTCCTTTCCCTTTCTCCCTGCACGTGCCCGCGCTGGCGTGGGCATGCACAAACAGAAAGGGGCAGGGGGTCCCTCCTCCTGTCCCTTCCTTCCCACGGGTGCAAGCACCCACGAGGGGGAAGGGACGGGGGGCCACCTCCTCCTCTTCTCCCCGGGGCTGCCAGGCAACCACAGGGAGAAGGGGACGGGACTGCAAGCCCCAGCAGGCTTTGCAACCGGAAGTCCTGCCCCTTTCCCCTCTGTGGCCTCCCTAATTGGTTGGGAGGCCGGGAAGGAGCGGGACTTCCTGCCGCAAAGCCCACTGGGGCTTGTTAGCAGCCGAAAGTCCCACCCCTTCCCTGCCTCTCAACCAATCAAGGAGGCCATGGGCAGCATTTTCGTCCCCAATGGGGGTCGCGGCCCAACAAAGGTTGGGAACCACTGATCTAGTGTATAGCTGCTGTAAAAAAAAAAGTCATGATATAATTAGAAAAAGCTTTGGGGGCAAAGACTGCCAATATTATATATACTTCCATTATAAGAATCCATGGTGTGACTATGCTGGAATATACTGGAGTACTGAGTATAATTCTGGTTGTCAAACCTGAAAAGTATTTTCGTGGAGCTAACAAAGGTCTAGTAAAGAGCAAAGTGAGTAACAGGACATGATAAGAGGTGTAT
Source organism: Sceloporus undulatus (assembly GCF_019175285.1). Taxonomy (NCBI): domain Eukaryota; kingdom Metazoa; phylum Chordata; class Lepidosauria; order Squamata; family Phrynosomatidae; genus Sceloporus; species Sceloporus undulatus. The sequence goes on from NC_056526.1 coordinate 45,037,507, forward strand.
AAAATTGTGTATGATGTGGAAAGAACTTTCGTTCTGCTATTATGATACTAACACCTCAGGTCATCCTTCAAGCTGAATACTGGGGAAACAGAAGGAAGCACTGCACATTGCATAAACTCTGGAATTTATTGCTAAAATATGTAGTAATGGAAGTTCTAAAAGGAGTAAATTCATGGAGATAAAGGCCACCACTGGCTACTTAGTAAGATGACTGCATGTCACCTCCAAACTGTAAGGCATTGTGTTTCTATATTCCATTCACTGAGCAATATAAGAGGCATTATTCCTGTTCTGCTCGTGGGCTTCCAATAGATCTCTGTCTGGCTACTGCATGACCAGAATGTTGGAGAAGACAGTCTCTTTGTCTGATCCAGCATGGCTCTTATATTCTATTTTTTAAATGCTATTTTATGGGGAAAGTCACTTGTTACTATTACTTGTTACAAAGATTTTCCTGTTATTGTTACATTGCTTGTGGAATGTAAGAAGATCGCATAACATTTGGAGGGAGGAAATCTCTGCAAGAATTTGCCCTGAGAAGTAATGGGGAGGGGAATTCCAAATGTTACTCATTACATGAAAAAAAAAATGATGTCACCAGTCGTGTAATTTTGCAAAAGTAGATTTGTTCTCACCTTATTACTCCCCAAAGTAACATTCCAGTATGGAACATAAAAAGTCATTTAAGGCTGCCTCCGCATGTCATGTGTACAAAAACTTGGCTCTTGTGTAAACAAAATATTCACAAAGAAATCCTGAAACGCAAATGGTCGTTAAAAGTACATAAAAACCTCCATAATTTTGTCCTGTATCCAGGAAATGTTTTAAATTATTCATTTTTGCATACAAGCAACAGTGAAATAAAGAAAGAATTACATCCTTTATATGCTCTGGCCCTTGTGTTTTGCCTTTTAAAGACCTTGTGTGCCTTTTAAAGTATGATTAAACAAAGGACAGTAATATTTAAACTCTGTTAGCACCAGTCAAATAACTCCTCTTGGGATCCAGGGTGGAAAGCAAAATGAACCCATGCTCTCAGGCTCTGTGTCTTTTTTGAAGCCACAGGCCCATTTCTTAGGCAGAGAACACTGAATTTCTCAGTAATTTTACTATCCTTTGTCTTAGTCCATATATGAACAAGAAAGAAGTGGCCTTTGCCTGCACTGAGATCCAGCAAATCAACCAAACTACAATAGGGACATTTGATATAAAATGTAGGCCTGTGACTCCAACATCATCACCTTTTTTTCCCTTCCCCCCCTCCTGTATGATATTTCAGTATCTCTTGCCTGATGAAGAAGCCAATGGAGATTTGAAAGCTAGCATGATGTGTTTTGTGCATTTTGGCTGGCCAATAAAAATATTGCTCTTTGATGGATTTTAGATTTAGTTTTATACAGTAGATGAAGTGTTAGATTTGGGGTGAATCCACATTGTGCAATTATAGTTGCTTGATGGCACATTAAGTGTCGTGGGTACTATTATTTGTCAGAAAACTCAATTGCACTCCCCTGAACTAAAACTACAAATGCAAAATCAGGGCTGGCTCTAGGTATTTGGCCACCCTAGGCGAGAAATATTTTGGCACCTCGGTTGCCCCCCTATAATAATTTTTCACCCCTTGATTTCCGCTGTTTCGTTTCTTAAAGCCAAACATGACATAAAACTTAGGTTCCAATGTCTTGTCATAGTATTGAGAATTACTCAAAATATAACGAGTTTTCACTTTAATATTATTTAATTATGCAAAAATTTATACCAAGAAAACGCTGCACCCCCTCTAAATTTTGCCGCCTTAGGCGGCTTCCTAGTTCACCTACATGGATGAGCTGGCCCTGTGCAAAACACAACTCATGGAGCAGTCACAGTTAAAGTATGACAAAATGCTATAGCTGTATAGTGGCACTTTCCTGAGCTGGAAATCTGAGTTCAAACTTTTATTAAGCTTTACAGCTTGCATGACTTAGGGCTGGAGCATCTGCAGGAAAAGCAGCTCAATCCTGGGTTTTCTGAAAGTGGGTTGAAACCCTGCTGTCTGCCTGGCCCAATCCCAAGGTGGGCTGAACAACCACAGGCTGTCCACACTACACAGCTTCAACCCATGCTGCACGGTTATTATTTTTTTGTCACCTTGCCACCCTGCATACACATCATTACATAAACACATTGTCCAATTGCCTGCATCCTCCAATTACCTCCATCCCTCCCCCCAGCTGCTATTCCATTGAACATCTGCCCATATGACCAGCCACACAATCGTACATGTGATACATTACCTGTACATGTATCGGTGCTTCGGTGAGCCCCGTGATACACTGGCAAAACACAATCATGGAGCCCCCCCAAAAAATGCCCCCTTCACCCCATGTCCTTCTGTTGGACTGTCTGGTTTGTGTATGTTGTAATCCATTGCATTATTGGAGATCACATTTTTGCTTTGCTGCAGTCCTGTAGTGGTACCTGGGCTGTTTTTATGTGGTGATGTCAGTTTTCTGCCTTGAGTTGAAACTGGAGTATTGCAGTTTTCTTTTGCTCTGGTTTGTACCCCGAGAGCATGGATTCGTTTTGCTTTCCACCCGGATTCACCTTGTGCATCATCTAAAGCAGCCAGGCTTCAAAGCAGTTAGAAGCAACTTTATTTGGCCAGTGTGGATGACCCCTAAGTTAAACAAGTGCAAACTTTCATTAAGACTGTGCAGCATGGTGTAGTGGTTTGAGAACGACTCTGGAGACCAGAGTTTGAATCTCCATTCAGCCACAGAACCATAGAAACCTTTTGGGTGGCCTTGGGCAAATCTTCAGAGGAAAGAAAATTAAACCCCCATTGGACAACTCTTGCCAAGAAACCCCTGTGATAGGTTCCCTTTTTTACTTCTCTTTAATTTGATGGCTTCATTTTTTTCTTTGTGTTTTTCTGCACTGTTTTTTAAAGTCTTGTAAACCACTCTAGAATTAATTATGCTGAGGATATTACACTTATGTTTAATAAGTAAATTAAAGGAGAATAAACAGAAATCAGCCTTCTAAAAACAGCTCTATATTGTCCATAGCTAAAGTATGGGAAGTTGAGTTTTTCTGTCATTGGTTAGTCTAATATACAGATAAATTAGAGCAAGCTAGAATAAAGGTAGGTACTATTTGACAAGCTTTGCTAATAATTACTGAGACAGAATGTTATTTAACTGTTTTAAAGATACTTACGTGGTCTGTAAGTCTAAGCACATTTACTTGGAAGCTGCTGTTAGAAATCAACAGGATTTGTGCCCTATTCAAGTTGATGTCTGTTTGCATCAGGATGCTGTTATCTACATCAAGATGGTTTAAATAGCATGACATAATGTCACAGCTTATTTGATCTTGAGAAGTACATCTTGTTTCTGTACAATCTACAACTTTACTTTTAGTTCTGAGTTATAGCCCACTCAGTATTGCAATTGCCTGTCAGAACAAGTAGTACAGTATTACCATTGAGTACCTCTTACTCTTACCTCCCCGCTATTTTGGGATTTAACATTGCTCATAGCGCATAGCATAGGAAAAATGGAAGACTAGCAAAATGCATTGAAGCAGCTGAGTCCAGACTAGTGTTGCCAGGTTTTCAATGTAAAAAATAAGGGACAGTTGAAATTCATGACATGCAGGATTGACAATTAGGAAGTAACAAGTTTGTGATCTACTATATATGCTCATGCATACGTCTAGAAATTTTAGTCAAAAAATTTACCCAAGAAACCCTAAGTCAGCTTAACCACAGATCAATGTAAGTATTGTATATTAACGCTTATATAAAAAAAAGAACCATCCCCTGGTGAAAGCCAAGACTATAATCTGTCCTGGAAGCACTGCCCCCCCCCCATTCTTGCATTCATCCAGGCTTTAATGTAAGTTCAAACAGTCATTCCTGCTGGAATTTTGTAAGTTCTTGGGAATCATTTTCCTTTTCTTTTCTTCATCCTTTAGATCCTTTGTTACATGTCCCTATGTTTCACCCTTGATTTATCCACGAGTTATATCAAAATTGTATCCCCAAAACCTGCTGTCGACTTATACATGAGGTTGACTTATTGTCGAGTATTTACGGTACCTAAATACCAAATGAAAACTTTGGTTTCTGTTAGCCATGTGTTTTTTGTAAAATTAACATATTGTCCACGTTCATAAATTATATGATATGCTCATTTCTGTCTTTATGAAGGACTAACACCCAAAAATACAGGATTTTTTTTTTTGCAACTAATTTAGTTTATATAAAAAGAAAACTTTCCAATTTCCAAATAGGAGACATTTCTTCTTATAAGGGACACCTTTCAGCCATATAAGGGACAAGCTTTCTGGCTCTCAAATAAGGGACATCTATCTGACAACCCTAGTCTGGACCTGGTGCATATGCAATGAGCTTTCTTGCTTCTATGCTTTCCCCTTTCTTCCCGGTTAACAAGCCAGCATCAGAAACAATTTTATCTTGGGTTTTGTGGGATTTTCAGGCTATGTGGCCATGATCTAGAAGAGTTTATTCCTGATGTTTCACCAGCATCTGTGGCTGGTATCTTCAGAGAATGCATAGCCTGAAAAACCACACAAAAATCTATGGAGGCTGGCTATGAAAGTATATCTAATACTAATTTACACTAGATACAAAGAGAGGACATATGTTTTGTAAGCTATGATTAACCATTCTTCCACTGCCTCTTCTTCCTACTCATAGGTGTTTGTTCAACTTGGAGTGGTTAAGTCACTGATATGCAAGAGAGGAGAAATCCAGTCAGTGAGAAATAGATCAGAATGCTATCTGCTGTGCCTCTAGCTTTGACAACTAATGTGTGCTTTCTTTGTGAATGAATATGAATTATAAGTATTTTATAGGGCTAAGCATGGGAAACTAATACAAGTAATAAAAATTCAGTCTTACGGGGACTGGAACATAATACAATTATTTGCTGGAATGAAGAGCTACTTGGCTAAAAACAGTGAAGCTGCCAAAGTCAGAGCAAAAATATTTATCAGACTGATTTTCCTATTTCTCCTGCAGCTCTTTTTCTGTAGCCAAAGAAGAGAGAAATCTTTTCTGATGACTACCTCAGGGTATGAACAGACAACTTTTACTTTGAGAATATTTATACACGTATTCTTTCCTGGCGAAGATATTAAAAGCCTACTGGTCTGTGGGATGATCCATGCATAAAATGGAGGCAGTTATAGAGATGAAAATGAAGCCCAAACCGAAGCATACATTTAGCATGCCATTAGAAGCAGAACTTCCTTAAGTGGTAAAAGATGTATGTTTATCCTAATACAAGCTTGCTCCTGCCTCAAATTGCAAATAAGTTTTCTTTTGTTTTGTGATTAGTCATTAGAAAAAGTAAGCACAGGTTTCAATGGTAAGTCAGATGGCTGAGTGATGGGGCTCTGAAAATATTGTAATATGCAGAAAATAAGTAAACATGTGATTTGATTCTCTCTGATATGTTTTATTAGAGCACCCATACTTGCAAAGGAGAATGGGATATGTAGCTTTCCTTTCCCTACATGCAATAGGGAGTGTACTTACTCCAGGCTTCATCCAGTCTTGTCCTGTTGATTGCTGAGTAGTAAGGAAGATGGGGGGGGGGGGAGTTTCAAAAATGACAAAGGGCTAAAATGATTATTTTCTGCATAATGATAGGTTTCTTCTGCTTTGTTTTATAGTAGCAGAGGACCAGGCCTTAACTTGAGCATTTTGTAGCTGCATAATAGAGGAAATCATGAAGTTTTGAAGACAGTGTAGTACAGGGAGGATTATTTTAACTACATGGTATCAATACCCCTGAAGACCAGCATGGTGTAGTGGTTTGACTGTTGGACATAGACACTGGAAGACCAGGGTTGGAATGCCTGCTTGGCCATGGAAACCCACTGGTGACTTTGGGTGCAGGTCACTCTCTCATCATCAGAGTTAGGCAAGGGCAACATTCCTCTGAACAAGTTCTGCCAAGAAAACACCATGATACATTCATCTTAGGGTCACCATTGTGTTGAAGGCACACAAGAACAAGAATCAACAGCCCAAGATTTAATCCTTCCTCTTGTAAATTCTTGGTAAGTTGTCAGAGTTGGTTGAGTGAACCAATTCTCTCTCTTCTGCCTGTTCTCTTAGGCCTTCTTTTTTGGAGGCTGTTCTGAACTGGCAGCCTAACATTTAGTATCTCTTCTACTTTCAAACATAAACTTAACTGATAGATTTTCAGAGGCTTTCTGACTTCTGTTTTGTTTATGCTCCTTTTCTCCCTCTCTGTATAGGTCAACTGCCAAGAGCATTCTGTTCACTCATAGGTTGTTGTCAGGCAGGTTTTTTTCCCCTTTTAAGTACTAGCATCTATTCTTCAGTATATAGAAACCACTACTCTACTTTTTGGATAGCTCCATTTTGCCTCCAGACATCACAGGTATTCCACAACTTGTGAGGGAGCAATATGCTGATAGCATATTTCTGTGTTCTTGAATTGTTTCACCATTGCCAATTTTCCTCATGTACCTGCTGTAACTTCTATACATGCCTCTTATAACTGTGTGTTATGCAGTCAATTTCCTACACTCTAATTTTTATGTTGATCAACTGTTTTCAGACTAATTAAGACTGAGAAACATTAACCCCCCCCTCTCTAAGTGCTTGAATATGGCTAGCTATATATTATGTATATATTGTGTGTATGTCTAGCTATATATTGTGTGAATATTCAACACATTATAAACAGTGCAGAGTGTCTGATTGCATGGACATGGTTGTGCTACAATCATTATTTCCTTTGGTAACACCAGCACACGAGGTCCTTTATGTGGTAAGGAATCACTCATTCCAAAGTTCTCAATAACAACTTTCAGATGACTTGCATCACCCCCCCCCCAACTTAAAGGCACTGTTTCTATTGCTTGTTTGCAAATTTAATAATGTTGTGAATGGGATGTGCAATCCGTATGCACTGGGTTGCAGGTATACCTTGCCATTCATTGCATGTATTATGTATGTATGCATTTATAATATTGATATGTTGCTCATTGGCTTAAACAAACTAGAACCTTTAGGGCCGTTCACTGATAGTGCCTAATTAGCAATTAAGCACATCTATTCAAATTAGCACGCCAGTGGTTGTGAATAATGAATTATTTGATTGTGTCATTATTATTTTTTTGCACTCTACTTAGATGTCCACTTCCAATCAGCTAGGCAAGTTTACCTAATCATATTAACTGTACATTTCTCCATGTTCTGTACTCTATCCAAAAATATCTGGTGGTGTTTGGGATACAATTCTGCCAACTATGTGAGTATTCTCATACAAACAACAAAAATTAAGGGTTTCTGTACTGGGCACATTGTTCAGAGCGACAGATCAGGGCAACATAAACTTGAACAGTACTGTAGAACCTCTACTTGTGGCCAAGGGTGGGAGTAGACAAAGATGTTAGAGTGAATTTATTCTGCTTTACCACTATTGTTGTCCCAAGTAGATCAAAGGTGAGTTCTAGTTGTGTAATATTCCTAGAGTCTATGGCCCCATACAGACTGCCAAAATAAAGCTGCTTCAGGTCACTTTGGAGGTATGCTGTTTAAATGTTGCATGCATCCTAAGATTCCGGAAGCTGCGCCAAAGCTGCACTCAAGTCCTTAGGATTGGATTGTGGCTTTGGCGCAGCTTCCAGACTCTTAGGACGCATGCAACATTTAAACAGCAAACCTCCAAAGTGACCCGAAGCAGCTTTATTTTGGCCTGTCTGTATGGGGCCTATAGAAGCTGAGTGTGAAAGGAGAGTATCCTTCCCTCTCTTGCCTGCGGAGACAGAACAACAAGAAAAGAAAAGGCTCATTCTCATAATTAGATGTTGGACAGTTGCTGAGATTGAAAGAGTAGTGGTGGAGGCTGAGAAACTGTAAACTTATTTAAACTATGTATAATCTGAAGGGCAGCTAGTATCCCAGAAGTTTGCTGCTGCTTGAACAAGAGATTAGATTGCAGAGAGAGGCTCTCATCTGAGTTTTTCTTCCTTACATCTATAACAGCATTCTGAAGAAGAAACAAAGTTCCAAGAATTCAAAAATAATAATCTGCCAACACTGTGAGAAAGCAGTAAGTTGCTGAACTGGATTTATCCCAGTATTGCTGCCTGTGCTGTGATGTTCATCAGTTCCCCATGCTATCTTCTCCTGGTAAACTTGACAACATTCCTAGAATCACTTTCTAACAGAGGGCAAACAATTTTTTTAAAAGAGAAACTTCATTTTATAAAGGCTGCCAACATTCTTACTAAACAAGTTCTTCCAGTTGCTGTATTGCCTATTTATACAAGTGACCAGCCTTTATTAGGCCAGGTTTTTTAGGTTTGGCTGGGCACCATACTTAGCATGATTCAGAGCTGGGCTAGTGTTTGCCACACCTGTGTATTACTGCCTGTGAATCAGCTAGCCGGCATGAGTTTAATAGATATCTCTCAGCCACTTTTGCAGAGATGCAGTTTGTTAGACCATCAATTACCAATGCTAGCTGTGGACTTTGTTACCTAAGGAAAGCAGAGTTCATGTTTTGTTTTATCAGGCATGCTGGGTTGAGATAATTGTGATTACTAAAGGGGCAGTGCTGGCATAAGTCATGGCCCAGTCTGATGTATAGGCTGTCTGTGAAACAAGCACAACATCTTGAAATAGTTTTTAGACCAAGTAAATGGCAGATTTAGTCTTGGACGTGGAAGAGGGCATGAAATGTGAGCCGTATACCCGCAGAGACCTGCAAGTAAGTGTTTAAGAAATGCTAACAGTTTAGCTTCTTTAAGAATAATGACGATTCTTAAATCTTAGTCATAAAGTAATGACTCTGATTTGCATGACTTTGCTGAATAAACTGGGCATTTGGTTAAGCATTTTAGTACTTTCAGTCTGCTTATAGCTTGTATAAGCAAAACAGAAACAGGAAGAATGTTAAATGCTGCATGAAGATATGCTTAATTGAGGATTTTTTAATATATATAAATGCAATGGGAAGATCCCATTTTGTTATTTTTGTGGTTTTCCTAGAAATTACCTGTCTATCTGCCCATATTTAAAGTATGTATAGGTTATAGTGGGATCGGTTTCCTCCCTCCAAAAAAAGTTGCAAACCAAATTAATCTGTCTTCTTTTTTTATCATGCAAAAGTAGTAATGACTTGCTAGTGGACAAAATAGTGTATCATAGTGTGTGAACGTTGAATTGATTTTTAATATCTTTCATTCAGCATTTTGTGTGTGTGTGTGTGTGTGCTGGAGTCTCCAGTATGGATTCCTCTTGTAGCCTCTAGTACACACCAGACTTTATGTCCCTTCTGTTTTTGCTTCTCTTTAAATATTTATTTTATTTCAGTTTAGTTTATTTGGAGACTGATATTTCAAAGTGAAGCACCAGCCTCCAGCCTTGTCTATACATCTAAAAAAGCCTTTTGAGTTCCAAAGGCATTCTCAGAAGATAAATATGACGGGTAGTCATAGCACAGTCCTTCCTATTGAAACAGAGGTTACCCAGAGGTTACCCAGAAACAGAGGTTATTTTATATGAGTTGCTGATAATGGTGATGGTAGGGAGTATTTTGCTGGGCTGGGTGGAGCAGGTTGTTGTGTGTGTGTGTGTGGCTGGTTTTGGGGCAGTCAGCTGTTCTTTCATTTTACATTAGTATGGTGTGTATTTTGTCAGAAAATACTTTCATATGTGTGATATGTTTCATTGATTATCACCACTTTCGCCTTGTGTTAAAACAGCATTAAGTTCTGTTTTGTGGGACTGTATATATGTGAAGTCGAAGGCTTCCATGGCTGGCATCCATAGCTTTTTGTGGGGGTTTCAGGCTATGTGGCCATGTTCTAGAAGAGTTTCTTCCTGACATTTCGCCAGCATCTGTGGCTGGCATCTTCAGAGAATGCTTGCCTGGAATGGAGTTGGGTATATATATATATACTGTGTGAACCTGGGAAGGCAGGAGTGATTTTCATGTTTATTGTTCTGTTGCTAATGGCAGGCCTCAGGGTGGGAGGATATGCAAAGGAGGATTAGTGTCTGCTTGATTAGTGCTCATTGTCTGCTGGGAAACCCCTGACCCTGGAAGATTTCTCATTTGCATCTGTTGAGTCTTCATCTTGCTATTTCTCAGGACTGGTATATATGATTTGACATATAGTGCTTAGATACCACCTCATTTTCTTGGCTAAGTGATTTGTCCCTAAGCCTTTTCAGCTTGTCTTCTGTAAAATGCATATTGGAACAGAGCAGCTGAATTCCAAGCAAAAGACAAAATAAGGCGTTGGAAAGTAAGACCCTACCTCTATTTTATGCTTAGGTATGGAGCATTTCTTTTAGTTTCATCCACTGATATACTGAGAAATGGGTGCTTTGTAACTGGCCAAAGCCAGCATGACTGTCATTTTGCAAATTGACATGCCGTTCCATAACAGCCATCCTGTGAGTGTGCCTGTGATGCTTTCTCAGAATTGAAATGACCGGCCCAGAAAGACTGGGAACCCTTGATCCAACTTAACGTTTGAACTACCACTTTCATAATGTAACATCTTTATTTAAAATAATAAAATGGGAAAAAAGCTTTTTAAAACAGTACAGTTAAAACAAAAAGTACAGCACTCCCTAACTCATTATTTTAAAATGTCTGAATGAAAAGGACAACAAGGAGGCAGCTCTTCTGGCATTTCTAAGCTGTCTTGGAAGAAGCTGATTATCTGGACCCATTTCAAACCTACTTCAGAGCGGGATACAGAGTTGAGACTGCCATAGTCACCTTAGTCAAAGATCTCCATCTGGGCATCAACAGGGGAAGTGTGACCCTACTGGTGCTCTTGGACATCTCAGTGGTCTTCGATATCATCGACCATGGTATCCTTCTGGAACGCCTGAGGGAGTTAGGTATTGGGGGGCACTGCGCTCCAGTGGCTCCGTTCCTACCTCTCAGGCAGATTCCAGATGGTGAGGCTGGGGGGCAGTTGCTCTTCTAAAAGAGAGCTGACATCTGGCATCCTTCAGGGCTCCATTCTGTCCCCCATGCTGTTTAACATTTACATGAAGCCCCTGGGTGAGATCATCCGGAGACATGGGGTGCAGAGTTATCAGTATGCTGATGACACCCAAATCTATTTCTCTATGTCTCTGACTACTGCAGTAACTAAGGATGGCATCTCTCCTCTGGATGCCTGCCTTGGGTCGGTAATGGGCTGGATGAGGGGGAAAAAACTCAAGGTGAATCCAGAGAAAATGGAGGTACTCGCGATAGGTACCCCAAGTCTGGGGAAGGAGATTTGTCAACCAGTCCTAGACGGGGTCATACTGCCCCTAAAGAATGAGGTTTGCAGATTGGGAGTACTCTTGGATTTGTCCCTACAGTTGTCATCTCAGATGCGACGGCCAGGAGTGCTTGGTACCAACTTCGGTTGATACGCCAACTACGACCTACCCAGACCAAAAGGACCTTGAAGCAGTGGTACATGCACTGGTAATCTCTCGCTTAGATTTCTGTAATGCGCTCTACATGGGGCTACCCTTATACCAAGATTGGAAGCTTCAGTTGGTTCAAAATGCGGCAATTATGAAACAGCCTCCTTATTACCTCCTTGAAGACTTTTAGGAAGGCAGTTAAGACAGATCTCTTCTGGTGAGCTTATCCATCTGACCTTATATAAGAAATACTGTTCCTTCCTTCCTTGAATCTGTACATTTCCATTCCACTGTTGATTGTTGATAGAACTGTTTTTAACGAAATTATTAGTTAACTTTTACTGTAGTTTATTGTTGTGTCTTGTATATTTTATTGAGTTGTAATCCTGCCTTGATCCACCTAGGAGAGGTGGGAAATATAAATAATTTTATTTATTTATTTATTTATTTATTTATTTATTTATTATTTCTGAGAAGAGTTCCAGAGTCTAGGAGTAGCCACCAAGAAGACCTTCTCTCAAGCACCAACTGTGCTTGCGATGGTGGTGAGATTGAGAGAAGGGACTCTCTTGATGGTTACAGAGCCTGGGCTAACTCATACTGGGAGATAAGGCCTCCTAGAAAACCTTTATCTGAGGCACATAGGGCTTTATCGGTCATAAAATTTGAATTATGCCTGGAAATAACCAGTGGAGCTGTTTAAACAGGGACATAGTATGGACTCTGTAACCTGCCCCAGTTAACAGTCACAGTAGGCAGATCTGATATCTCATGAGATAGATACAATTGGCACACAAGCATTTAAATGTGTAAAAGCAATCCTAGCCACTCCAAAAATCTGGGCCTCCAGTTTCAAAGCTGAGTCAAGGAGCTTTATTGCACCGGGTTCTCAGCCCGGCCCGGCAGGAAACAGAAATGAGTGGGGGACGGATTTTACCACACACACCCATCCCTCACTCGTTCCGTTCCCCCTCTCTTCCCTGCCCATTCCGTTCCAGAGGGAACGCTTTTTGAGAACTGTTCAGAACAGTTCTCAAAAATTTCCCCCTCTGGAACGGATTAAGAATGGAAGAGAGGGGGAACAGAACGAATGAGGGACGGGTGCATGTGGTAAAATCCGTCCCCCCACTTGTTCCGCACTCGTCCCTACTCCTTCCGTTCCGTGCTCAGAACGGAACGGAAGGAACGCAGTGCGATAAAGCTCAAGGAGTACACCCGAACTACAAACCTGTTTCTTCAAGGGGAATGTAATCCAGTCTAACAGAGGCTGAATCCCTATTCCCTGATCTGCCTTCTGAGTGACCAAGAACACCTCTGTCTTGTCTGGATTTTGGTTTGTTTGTCCTCATCCAGTCTATTACTGATGACAGACACTGGTTTAGGACCAAGACAGCCATGGATTGGGGTGGGAAGGAGTAGCATAGCTGGATCTCATCTGCGTGTTGATAGCACTGCACCCCCAAATTTCATATTATCACTTCCGATGTTTTCATGCATATGTAAAATAGCATAGGGGACAAAACAAACCCCTGAGGGACCCCACAGGCCAATGCCCAGGAAGTTGAACACAAGTCCTCCAGCACCATCTTCTGAGTTTCCTCCTTCAGGAAGAAACAAAGCTACTGTAAAACAGTGCCACCAAGTCCCATACCAGCAAGATAGTCCAGAAAGATAACATGGTTGGTGGTTTCAAAAACTGCTGAAAGATCCAGCAGAACCAACAGGGACACTCCTTCATCCAGTTCCTGCATAGGTCATCCACCATCTCTGCCCCACAGCCAGTGCTGAAACCAGCACAGTCAGTCCTCCTTATCCCACAGATTTTTATCCATGGATTCAAACATCCACAGCTATATATATGAATATCAATAGGCAAACCTTGATTTTGCATTTTATATAAATATACCATGTTACTCTGCCATTGTATATAATGGGACTTGAGCATCCATGGATTTTGGTATCCCCGGAGGGTGCTGGAACCAAATTCCAGTGGATACCAAGGGACCACTGTACCAATCTCTGTATCTTTTTTTTATGAAAGTGTGCACATGTCTGTCCTTGTTATTATGAAAAAGACAAAAAGATCTTTAACATATTGTCAGAAGAGATACAGTCTGCATAATAAGTAATATATATATATATATATATATATATATATATATATATATATATATGGTGTTATTTCCTCATGTGTATTGACTATCAACTGATATAGATGCATAGTCACTGGTATTCTGATGACATGCAGCTCTGTGTTTGTCCTTTTCTTTAAAAGTAAATCAGCTAAATGCAGCTTTATATAGATGGAGTTGCTGTTTTGGCTTCAGTGTTAGTCTCAGGCAGGATTAGGTAACAGTGAATCCATCCCCTCCAGCACAACTTTGTTGAAAGTTGTGACCTTTCAGGAAAAACCAAAAGCAACTTTAGCTTGTGTGTGTGTGTGCGCACGCACACATGATATTATTATAAATATATTATTATTGTCACTTCTGACATTTGAAAATGGAACTTGTTTCACTCCAAACAGAAGCACATGCACTTTCATGCACTTCTGGAACTAACAATACTTTCTATTTTCTCCATGATAGAAGTAATGCAACTTCCCATTTCAAGCTTAGCAATGTGTCAAAATGAAAGCACCAAATATGCATCACATGTTCTCTATGCATCAGTTGAAAGCCATTCATAGTGAGAAATTAATTTTTGCAGGTGAATGTCAGATATGTAGAGCTAAAGCAAATTAGCTGGTAAGGTTGTTACATTGCAGATATGGTTGACAGCAAATGAAATTACCTTGAATGTGACCAGTCAGATCTGCCCAGGGGGTCTCTGTGGGTGATGACATTATAATATGACATTTGATTCGGTTGGTTAATTTTTGTTCTTCTTGAGGTCCCGATATAGAATCTAATAATGATACTTTTCTCCTGCCGTGGCAGAAATATAAAAATGTTGTTTACCAAAACACCACCTGTTGTCAAACACTTTAGTTTTAATCTCTTTTGTTTTGATTAAGGTTCTCATGCATTTGTGTCTATTTAATTGTTTAAATTAAGAACAATATATTTTCTTCCAGGGAAAGTTTTGTAATGTGCTTGTCTGTATGATAGCTCCATCTCTGTATCAGCCAGGGCATTATGGCAGTGATTACGATATACAGTACTGTATTGATAATGCCATTTTAAAACAGAGTGTATTCCAAACACAAGGAGGAGCTCCAGACCCAGTGCAGACTCCATTCTGCATCCTATTAGTGCCTGCTTTTCAGACTCAAAGTAATTACATTTTAATTCCACAGTTATTTTCTTAAATAATTGGGTTTGGGGCTTTTTTTTTTACCTTCAAAGAACAGCTATGTTTGAATATCTTTTGTCAGGAGAGATGCCATCTCCTACAATCTTTTTTAAATATATATTGCACTTGAAACAACTTTTTCACATTGTGCGTTTCTGTGCATTCATGGGTAGCTTTTAATATTAGCTTTCAGTATAGAAGGCAGGGAGGTTGTGAACCCCAGCAAAATATCCATATTCACTTCGTTTCCAGTTCTGTATGAACACAGGATGTACATCTCTTTTACAGTGAAATATCTTCTTTAATGCTTTTAATACAAATTTTAAAAACTCACTTTTTAATCTGCAGTTTTAGGAAAACCTGGATCTTTTTACACATCTGTCAGGATTGAGGAGGAATTGGGATGGGTGGAATAAATGGAGGGTAGGACTAGTCTGGCAAGCTTGGTGTGTGTCTCCATTTAAAAAAAAAATAATTTTTATTGATGTTGTTTTTAAAACAAAAATTAATTTTAAAAAACACATTTATACAGCCAGCATACCCATTACACGATAATAAACAATGACATATACATCGATACGTCATGCAGTACTTCCTTATTTATGGCTATTGATAGGCTTTTAGAATAAGACTAAATAAGTAAAACTATCTCATACTGAAAATATGTTTCCTTTTCTTTCTTTACTTTAACAGTGTTATCACCAAAACATATTAATTTCTCAACAAAAGTGAATCTACACTTGACTTCCATTTATACCTTTTCTGTTTGCATTTTAATCCAAATTTAAACCCATAGTTTCTATATCTCCCCATTTCTGGGTTAAATTATCAAGAACTTTTTCCCCATCTTCAATGTGTTTTTTAGAATGTTCATTTTTTAAATCCTTCTGTCAGTTTATCAATTTCTAATATATATGCAATAGCTTTAATAGACAGTCATTAATCGCTGGAATATTATCTTGTTTCCACTTTGGGGCATAGACTATTCTTACCACTGATAACATATGGAATACGATTCTTCCAATCCCTCCAATTCTTCTTCTCGTCAGTGTAGGCAACTCCTTATACTTGTGAAAGAGAATGAAAGCATATGGTACTTTTGTTGCTTAAAAGACATCAAGGGATCAAGACTAAAATAAGATGAAGAATGATGCAGATACCTTTCACATGCGCCACTTGAAAGGCTTTTGAAGCTCTCTTGTGCTGTCAGAGTGCATATTTGCAAAAGAAAAATTCAGTATTAAATGCACATGATTCACTTTTAAAATGTATTAGTGGTTACACAAGCAGCTAGATTTACCATCACTGTCTTTCAGCCTCTCTGTGTTTTATGTGTACATGTGAAGAAACATATTTCTCCTTCCTTTGTTTGCCCCCAATAAAAGTGTTTGTTTATGGATGTAGTGTTTTTCATACTTAACCTTTTGCTCTTGTCTGGAGAGCCTTAACCACTTCCCATGTTTCATTTTAAGATTCTGTATAATTTTAAAAGCAACTTTATAACTTTATATGAAATGTTTTTTTGAAAAACAAACTAGCTGGAGAGTTTGTGGCTAAAACAGGAAACATTCATAACTTATGAATGATAACAATATGCATCAATAACAAAAGCAAGAGAAGATTTCCTGAGTAATACTAAATTGTTTTGTATGTTTGGGCAAAGTGATTGTGACTCATCTAGAAAAACAGAAGTTGGGTAGAGCAAAAGTTAGATAGACTTCATCTCTTACATACTCCAGCCCCCTAAAACACCTGGGAGGAGTGCTCTGCTCTGCTGCTGTGAGGGAGGATTATCCCTTTACCACCCAGCTGCTGTCCTGAAGGGAGGAGGGGCCGGTGAGAGAGGCTCCCTCCTTCAAATGCCGGCTTGCCAGGCCCCTGAAGACGCCGACTCCAGCCCCCTAAAACACCTCGGAGGAGTGCTCTGCTCTGCTGCTGCTGTGAGGGAGGACTGTCCCTTTACCATCTGTGGTAGGGGCACGCCATAAAGCCCAGTTGCTGGGGAAACTCCCCGTCCTGCTCCCTTAAGGCCCTGAGGACTTTGTGCCACTGCCGCCGCTGCCGGAGCGGTTCCCTGGGTGAAGCTACACCTGCGCAGCTGCACACTCACCCAGGACATATCTCCACTCTACGGACGTTTACAGCTGCGCAATTGCGCATGGCCACAGGGCTGGGGCAGGTTTTTTGTGGCTGCATGCACAGCAGAGGAATGGTTTTGAGAGCTCTGTTCCTCTGCTGCAGCCTTGTCACCTTGTTGGGGAGATTCTTTGGTGTCATGGGGGATGTTCAGCTTGGCGAGGGGGTTGTGGATTGTTCCATTCCATGTGGTGCTCCTATTGATGTAGTGTGGGGCAGGGGGAGATATAGCGGTAGGAGAGTGGAGTTACATCGGAAGGGAAGGCGGGAAAGATGCATAATATCTATCTCTCCTTCCTTCCACTCTCCTAGCCAAAGAGATCTGTGGGTCAGTCCAACTGTACCACAAACCCTCTTTCTGCTCCTATGTAATGCCAGGTCCGTAAAGAACAAGTCCCACATTATATACGATCTCTTGGAAGAAAAGTGTTGTGACCTGGCATGCATCACTGAGACCTGGCTTGGGCCTGAATCTGAAGCTGTGTGGGCTCAGGCCCTTCCAGCTGGGTACTCAGTAAAGGACCAGTGCTGGTTAGGTGGGCGGGGTGTGTGTGTGTGTGGCCTTGATCCATAAAAATAACATCATCCTGACCAGGAACCATTTACGTCAGACAGATTATATCGAGTGCATTTACCTGATCCTGAAGGACAAGGACAATCTGGGAATTCTGCTAGTTTACTGGCTGCCCCGTGCACTAGCAGACTCCCTAGCCGAGCTCACACAGCTGGTCTCGGAGCTGGTGCTGGAGTCCCCCAGGCTTCTTGTCCTGGGGGACTTCAACATTCCTTTCGAGCCCAGCTGTGGTTTAACTGGGGTAGCTTGGGAGTTCATGACTACCATGACAGCCATGGGCCTGTCCCAATTAGTCTCGGGGTCCACACATTCGGCTGGTAATGCACTCGATCTTATCTTCTGTACGGATTTGGAAGCTCCGTGGGCAGAGGTTACTCAAATCTCTCCCTTGTCATGGACGGATCATTTTCTGGTCGAGGCAGGTATCAAGGCTTCTACCCAAATCCCTCCCGGGGGTGGTGGACCTATTCGCATGGTCCACCCTTGCAGGCTGATGGAACCCAAAAGGTTCCAAGAAGCCCTAGAGGGGTTTATAGTTGGAACTGACGGTGATGCTGTTGATGCCCTGACTAACATCTGGGATACTGATCTCTCCAGGGCTATACACAGCATTGCTCCCAAGCGTCCTTTCAGGCCTGCTCCCAAAAAACAACCTTGGTATACGGAAGATCTCAGGTTGTGGAAGCGGGCTCTGCAATGACTAGAGCGCTGCTGGTGGAAACACCAGCGCTTATCCGACAAGACACTCCTAGAATCTCAATTGAAGGCCTACGGAGTGGCGATAGGTGCAGCGAAGCATTCTTTCTCCTCTGCACGTATCGCGTCCACAGAGTCCCGTCCAGCAGAGCTGTTCAGGGTAGTGAGGGAGTGTACTCTGCTACCCCCTGCCCCGAACCCTATTCTGGAACCATCTAAAGCCTGCTGTGACGAATTTAACAACTTCTTTGCGGATAAAATCTCTCAGATAAGGGCTGATCTTGATGCCAGCATTAGTTCAGAATCTAGAGTAGAGGTGTCCGGAGCTTGGTTAAACTGGATCACTTTGAGTCTGTCTGTACTGAGGATGTGGACAGGATTCTGCGAAGTGTTAGGAAGATGACTTGCTCTCTCGATCCCTGTCCTTCATGGCTGACAGCTCAAGGGGGAATGGTTGTGACTAGTATGTTACACTGAATTATCAATACATCTTTCAGGGATGGGCAATTTCCATCTGCATTAAGGACGGCCATAGTAAAACCTCTATTAAAAAAGCCCTCCCTTGACCCCTTAATTTGGAATAATTATCGGCCTGTCTCGCTGCTGCCATTTTTAGGGAAGGTGATCGAGAGGGCAGTCGCCTTTCAGCTTCAGGGACTCCTGGATGAAACGGATTATCTGGACTCATTTCAAACCGGGTTCCGGGCGGGCTATGGAGTTGAGACTGCCATGGTCGCCTTAGTTGATGATCTCCGTCTGGGCATGGACAGGGGAAGCGTGTCCCTGTTAGTGCTTTGGACATCTCAGCGGCCTTCGATACCACCGACCATAGTATCCTTCTGGATCGCCTGAGAGAGTTAGGTATCGGGGGCTCTGCTTTGCAGTGGTTCCGTTCCTACCTCTCGGGCAGATTCCAGATGTTGGAGCTGGGGGACTGTCGTTCCGACAAGAGGGCCCTTACATCTGGGGTCCCTTAGGGAGCGATTTTGTCCCCTATGCTATTTAACATTTACATGAAGCTGCTGGGAGAGATCATCCGGAGACATGGGGCGCGGTGTTATCAGTACGCTGATGACACCCAAATAGTCTTCTCTATGTCTCCGACTGATGCAGTAACTAAGGATGGCATCTCTCCTCTTGATGCCTGCTTGGAGTTGGTAATGGGCTGGATGAGGGAAAACAGACTCAGTGTGAATCCAGAGAAAACGGAAGTACTGGTGATAGGTTCTCCTGGTCCAGGCAAGAAAGTTTTTCCACCTGTCCTGAATGGGGTCACGCTCCCTGTGAAGGACTCGGTTCGCAGTTTGGGGGTGCTCCTTGACTCGTCGCTCCACCTTACATCTCAGGTGGATGCGACGGTTAGGAGCACCTGTTATCAGCTTCGGCTGATACGCCAACTGCGACCCTTCTTGGACCGGGGGGACCTTGAAACCGTTGTACATGCTCTGGTAACCTCTCGACTAGATTTCTGTAATGCGCTTTACATGGGGCAACCCTTGTACCAATCTCGGAAGCTTCAATTAGTGCAGAATATGGCAGCAAGGCTGGTCACTGGTTGCTCCAGGGCCAGCCATATAACACCTGTTCTGAAAGATCTCCATTGGCTGCCTATTCGCTTCCGGGCCGAATACAAGGTGTTGGTTATCACCTATAAAGCCCTATATGGCTTGGGCCCAGGGTACTTGGAGGACTGCCTCTCCCCATATAGTCCGCCCCGCACTCTTAGATCAGGAGAAAGACATCTGTTGACGGTTCCAGATGTCTGCTATGCTGTTACGAGGAGGGCTTATTCTGTCTCAGCCCCTAGACTCTGGAACGCACTCCCTAATGAGCTCCGCATGTCCACTTCCCTTGACGTTTTCAAGAAAAACTTGAAGACTTACCTTTTTCGTCAGGCATTCCCCCCATGAACGTTGGTGTTATTTTTCTCCCCCTGAATGTGACGTTTCTCTATTCTGTCAGCCTTGTAATTGTATTGTTGTTTTTATCTTATTTTATTGTATATTGTGTTTTTAAATTGTTTTTACTATGCTGTAAACCGCTATGATCCATGGAATAGTGGTATATAAATAATTATTATTATTATTATTATTATTATTATTATTATTATTATTATTACTAGTGTTCTTTTTAGAAAAAAAAAATTCCAGAAAAATCTGAGATAACATTCTTAGCATTTTTGAAAGTCTGTTTGAAGGGCATGTAGGGACATGTAAACCTGTTCTTTAGTCATTATACCTATGCAAAGAGATAATACTCTTTGATAAGGACGCAGTTCCAAGGCAAGTAAGTAAAAAAAAATGTTTACACTACAGACATAGAAGAAAATGTCCACATTAATAAAGGCAAATCGTTGGAAAATACATACCTGAGCCATATATTGTTTCAAAGCCCCATCTAATCCAATATTCTGTACACACAAATGGCCAGTCAACTGACTATGGGGCAAAACAAACCAACAGTAAGTGCTGGGTTGAAGGCGGTGTCTGAGCATGGCGTTTAGATGCTGCACACTCTGATGCTGCCCCCATGCTGCTGGGAAGCCACATGGCTGACTGCACGTGTGGCGGCTTGATGGCGTTTTGGTGGCACAGCGTTTAGGCATGCCACACCACTGAAAAGCTGTGGTGGCAGTGGCAAGAGTGCCCTTTTTCTGTCCCCCAAAGGAGTGGCATTTTGCTGTTTCTTTTTGAGCCAGAATAATGCCAGATTGGGGTGGTGGCATGCAGTTGCTTTAGGGCTATCTGTTTTGGCCCTATGAGAAGACTACCAGCAGAATAGGAGTGTAGTTGCATCATCTGTCACAGACAATGGACAGAATATCAGAAAAATTCTGCCTCTGATACAGATAGTATTCATTGATGACACTATCCTCCATGAATTTATCTAATCTTCTCTTAAAGTCACTCAAATTGGCAGCTATGCATGCATCCTATGACAGTGAGGTCTACAGTTTAATTATGTATTGGGTGAATACATACATCCTTTTGTTGTTGTTGCGTGCCTTAAAGTTGTTTTCAACGTATTGTGACCCTATGGTGAACCTATCACAGTGTTGGATTGGGACACTTACAGCTCTTCCACACTGCAGAAATAAGGCCATTTGACATTATTTTAATTGTCATGATGCAATCCTGTGGAATGCTAGGATTTGTAATTTGGTGAGATATTCAGCCTGGTTTATCAGAGATCTCTGGTGCTTCATAAAACTAAAATCCCATGATTCTGTCGGATAGAGTCATGGCAGCTAAAGTGGTGTCAAACTGCTTTATTTCTGCAATGCGCTTACACCCTGAGAAGTCAGGGTTTGAATCTCCACTCGGCCATGAAAACCCACTGGGTGATCTTGAGCAAGTCACACTCTCTCAGCTTCAGAGGATGGAAGTGACTAAGGCAAACTCCCTCTGAAGAAACATACCAAGAAAAACCTATTATAGGGTCACCATAAGTAAAAAATTACTTGGAGACACACAACAACAAACACACACATACAGCTGAATGGATATTTAGTGATATTCCTCACATGCTGTCAACAGTAGTGTCATCTATTCTGTCACTCTTTCCTGCCCCATTCTTCTCAGTAGAAACTAAAAGATAACAGAAAAGGAGAAGCTATTGTTTCTCCTTTTTTCCATTTCTTTTTCCTCTGGGAAACTGGTCTGTCTGTAATATTGTCTATGCTACCTGATATTACATCTTCAGGCAACATGCTTTTCTAAGCCTACCTGGAGATGCTGCGGATTCAAGCTTAGGACCTTCTGTGTGAATAATATGTGCTCTACCACTGAGCCACTCATCAAAACTATACTCCTTAAGATGTGAAAATAACTCAAAATCTTGCTTGCTGAGAATTCTGAAGGATTCTCAGTCTATCTCAATTTTTTGTCTACTTAGCAGGTCATTTTTCCAATTGGAAAGTGAAGAACCAAGGGCAAAGGATTCTCAGGGGGCAGTGAAGACAAAGGAAGGATGCAAGTCTTTACTAGCAATCCTGTATTTGTATGTGTATTGTTACAACATTTTTCAGCTTCCCCTCTCAGTGAGGGACCCTTATTTCTCAATAGGAAGAGCTGTCAGTCTCATAATGTGGTAAGCCATAACCTGTAGTCTGATACTTTGTGTAAAGTCAAATGTACAGTACAAGTAGTTTCAATGAGATTCAATAGGATTCAATGATCTGCAACATTCCTTGATCAAATGTACGGTCTTGGACTTTCAGCTTCTGCTGTGCAAATTATCTGGATGGGCTATGAAAGAAAAAAGTGAAAGTAGAACAATGTGTACTTTAAACAAACACCAAACACCCCACCACCACCACAAAAGAAGAATACTTGCCAACTAAGTAATGGAGGGAGTTTTGAAAATTTAGGTGGGATACACGGTACACCAGGTTTGACTTAAGAAGTGTTTGACCTAAGAAGTGTTTTGTTTTTTAGTGTCAATCCTGGTACATGTAACTGAATAATTAGCTGTAAAGTTAATTGTTTTTTATAATATGTCCACAGTGCAACCACAATCTACCACAGCACACATATGGGGCAAGGAGAAAATCCTTTCAACACAGTCAACATAGGTTCTAGGCAGGGACATTCTCTGTGCTTTGGTATTTAGCAGTAGGAAGAAAGAGTCTTGTATGTTTTATTTAGTTATACAAGTTGCATGGTAATACATGCATAATTACTTTTTGTTAATAACCAGTGTTAAGATAATGATCACTGTGTGGACTTTAGACCTAGCAATTCCTTCTCACTCTGATACCACTCATTTACCTACATATGTATGTGTATGCTAATTTGTCAACAGATGAGACTGTGCATCTGACGAAGTGACACAGCTACTTAGTTTTATTAAGGAAATTTTTTGGAATGTGCTGTCTCTCCTTTTAATCTCGTGGAAAAGAATTAGGCTTTTCTAATGGGTGCAAAAGAATCCAATCCCTTTGTCTCATTTGCAAGAGCCTGAGAACTAGAGGCAAAGAGTCATCAATCTTTCGAATGTTCAGCATGTGTTTTATTACCTGGCAGCTTGTCCTGAGCATTAAAAATTGGAAACCACTACTTAAAAACTAGTTTTTGGATAGCTTCTGCATCTTCTCACTATCACTGAGGGTATATACTTATCTGCCACAGAGGAACACAGTGGAATATAATTATTACTGTAGAGCGCTTTGCAGACTGTGGTGTGCTATTTATGGGCTAACCTGATTCATTCTCCCATTCTCTTTCGACTGCTGTGAAAGTCCTATTGTCCCAAACAGGACAGAAGCTTCTTTCATCTTCATCAACACAAAGAAAATAATTCTTTCCTACTGATCTTATGCCTTGAATTGCTTTCTGCTTGTTCAGGTTTGACCCACTTTACAAAGGAACACTTCACTTTCATCTGAAAGAGCCTTACAAAACTTCTATACTACATTACAGTTATGATCAAACACCTTTGACTAAGTGACTGTTTGTTCTGTAGTATATAGAATTACAAATATGCTTAAATAGGTTCTGCTACCTTTTTAACAAGGGTTCAGAAACTTATGTTTTGAAAATATCTTGCAAAATATCCACCTCCTCAAACCTCATAGGAGGAAAGTCATATGGGCTGAAGGCTTGGAATAGAAGTGTGGTGAACACATAAGCAGATTTATTCACCATATTATTTCTGAAATGGGAACTAGCTACTTCAAAAA
>NC_056526.1:45064323-45068732 GCF_019175285.1 Sceloporus undulatus
CCAGCATGTAAACCAGCATACTAGCTTTTAGAAGTGTAACTAAAAATGACACAGGAAGGCAAGGACTAGGAGAATTAGCATTCACCAAATAATCAAACTGAAGTACTGTATCACTATGCAGGTAAAAGACAGGATACTGGAGGGCTGTGTCACCAAGGAATTTAGAGGATGGTGGTGCTAGCAGGAAATAGGTAGTTTTAAGAAGAAAGAAAAAAACAGGGCAGCAATTACCAAATTTCCAAAGAAAGGAAGCCCAAAGGATTTCAATTCCAAGCTAATTGCAAAACACTGGGAAAATGCTGCAGGCACAACTTCCCTCAGATTTTGCAGCTAGTTCCAAATTCAAAAGTAGGATGATAGCCTACAGTTGCTTAAGGCATTTCAGAACACCCTCTGAACCAGGAAGAATGAGAAGAATTACTTCTGAACAACCAAGAGACAGACAAATGGGAGCTTAAGCTGTTATTTGGAACTCCAAATTCCCCATAGGCATGGGTGAAAGTTGATTGTTGTTTTGCCTTCTCCCTAGTTTCCCCTTCCAAAAATCAGAATTGTTCATTCTGTTTTCAATATTTTTATTTTTTTACCTGCGTGATCTCACAGATCAAATTGCAATCCTGTATACATGGAAAGCTCGTAAATATTGTTCTAGTTAGACTCTAACCATTGACCATGCTGGCTGGCAGATACTGGGAGCTGTAGTCTAAAAAAGTAACTTTCCCAAGCTCTGAGTATGTGCCAAAGTAGAACAGAACATAATCTTGCTAGGAAAGAATCTGAATAAAAGTAAAAGGTCCAAGTTATTTCAGCATGAGTGATCCATTCCTCCCTACAATAAATAGAAAAATTCTCTGTTGAGTCTCCAGGACTTTTGTATTATTGAAATTCATGCTTTTAATGTTTTAGCTGGCTCTTTTAAAATTAGTTTAGGCCACCTTGATTCCCATTTTGGGAAAAAGTGGGATACAATTTCAATAAATAAAAAAAGCAAAGAAATTGTCTGTAAGGGTGAAAAGAGATTGATGATTCTAAGGCTAGACCCAGGAAGGGCAAAATGCAGCAAACAGGTTTGATTTTAAAAACATAATAAAAAGCTCAGAGAGTTGTCTTTCCCCAGATTAATTTTACATCTAGTTAATAATGAGGAAGAAGAATTAAATGTTGAAAATGGTGCCATCAAGGTTACTGAGATAGTGCTTAACCTCACTGGTGCAATGGATAGGAGCTTAGGAGGAGACACTTCAGGGTTGGATCATTTTTCCTGCTAGGTATTTTGAATGGCCAGTTCAAAGTTACCTTCTTCTGTTGGGTGATGATATGGTAACCGGACAGGGATTTGTTTGTTTGCCACAGTCATAGGAGACAGCTCCCTTTAATCAAGCAGAGAGTGGAAGCTTGTACACTCTGTGTCTCTTACAGGTCTATGGCATTCCAGAACCTCACTAATCACATTCTTGGAAGCTTTTTAGGTTGTACCTGCCAGAACAAAATGGATTTTTGCATCCTGGTAATGCCCAGTAAATACATATCACACAATTAATACATCAAAGAGTCCTAGGGTATTCAAAGTTTCTCTACAGTACAGTAGTTCATGTTTGTTAGTTGAAAAAAGGGTACCGTGCTCTCTGTTAAACTATTCAAGATGTGAAAATATTTAATGCTTTCTTTCAAATAAGTGATACTTTGGTAAGTTTATGCTAGATAAATTGTCAAAAGTTTCTTCAGCAGGATAAATTGTGAGAACTGAAAAATCAGAAAGCTTCCAAGAATGAAAATCTGATAATGTAAGTAATGTTACCTTTAGAATCCTATAAGGATGTACAACTGTTAACATGTGATCTAATAAATTTGATTCTGTACCCTTTTTTTGACAACAAAACAATCTCCTGAGTGATCTTAACTAATATAATAATAATAATAGGTTTTATTTATATCTCGCTTCTCCAGAAGGATCTAGGTGGGTATAAAGATAGCTCCCTAGTAGCAACTCTCCTAAAGTGATGTCTCTCTCTAGAGTACCATAAATCTGGCAAGTTTATATGTGTGCATGTGAAAGATTAAGTGCCGATTATCTCCAAGGAATACTTTGAATATCTCATTTAATTTCACACGTGTCAAAGTACAATTGGGAGGCAGCAAGGGCTTTTTTAATACACTTCAAACTATATGGAAGAGGAGAACCAGATGACCACTTATATTGGCCATCCAGTATGTGTCTCTTTTCCAAATAAGAAGAGTTTGCATGTCCCCTTTTCAAAATAGCATATTCCTGTAATTGTATGGTAAGTTTTCATTTTGCATAATATGTCTTGTATGTTAGGAATCCTTCATTAGAGTTAAAAAGTTCCTTGAAAAAAAAATAGCTGGGTGGCAAGAGATAAAATCAGGGAAGGAAACACTGGTTTTGAAATATTGCAGCACTTTATTGCACCTCTTCTCTACATAAACCTGCTTCATGCTTTTGGCTTTATCTCTCGAGAATGACCTACATCCTAGCCATAGGTTAGTTGTTATCACTTCAAGTTTGTGCAGCCTGCTATGACAATTTAATCTAAACAGGTCCCAATGAATTCAGTGAAACCCATTCCCATCCATAACATTGCAATCTTAGCTCTTGATATATGTGCAAGGTACACACAGTGGGTTCTTGGTATCCTCTGGGGTTTGGTTACAGGACCCCCTGTGGATACTAAAATCTGTGGATGCTCAGGTCTCATTATATACAATGGGATAGTAAAATTATGTCTCTTATATAAAATGGCAAAATCATGGTTTGCTTTTGGGATTTTGTGTTTGAATATTTAAAAGCTGTGGATGGTTCAATCCATGGATGTGGTGGATGCCAACTGTAGCTAAAATTTGGTGAACTCAAAAATCATTTGTGTTCTAGTAATTTGTGTATTGTGATCTCATGCCTGTTTGCTAACAAATCCTACTGAATCAATCAGATCTGATCCTCATAGTGTTGTGCTTATGATTGTAGTTTTACTCTTACTAACAGAAAAATATTACTGAAAAAAGATGTAAAGTTGTAAAGTTGGTTCTCTGTTGTCTTCACTCTGTGGAGTTGTGCTTTTACAAGAATTTTTGGTGTCTTGTTAGTGTAACATGAAATGGCCCATATGAACAGATTTTGATATTCTAATATGATTAAAGATTCAGTTACCTTCTAAAATGTTATGGGAATCAAATGACTGAGTATGTGAACTGTGGATTCTTGCTTAATGCTTGTTAGAATTGTTGTAAAGCATCCTTCATTTGCAAAGTCCTGTTTTGGGGGATTTTATTTCTTTGGAGAATAGCTGAAGAAACTGAATGATGTGATCCCTGAGAACACTGGGAATCAATGCAAAAAAGCAATGCAGTTTTAAAAAAGATTCAAATAACTTAAATAACTTAGCAAATCATCAATAAACAAGAGTTTTACAAACCTTGGGTAAGCAGGACACTCAGATGATTGAGGAGACTGTGTCTGTAAAATTGACTGCAAGGACACCTAATCACAGTCTT
Organism: Sceloporus undulatus; assembly: GCF_019175285.1. Taxonomy (NCBI): domain Eukaryota; kingdom Metazoa; phylum Chordata; class Lepidosauria; order Squamata; family Phrynosomatidae; genus Sceloporus; species Sceloporus undulatus. The sequence continues at coordinate 45,067,834 of NC_056526.1, forward strand.
TAAACTGGATGGCAATCATTGGCATGGTTTAGTTGTAGAGATATGAGAATTGATAAAGAGGTAAGGTCAGGATTACATTGGATAATGCTTTCTTCAACAAATGACAATAAGATATATTGAGCAGGCACCACTGACTGTTATCTAAATTGTACTTTAACTATGTGGCTAACATACAAAATAGAAATGGCTGGAAAATAAATGTTTGTATAGATTTTAAAAAATAATCATTGTTTTAAGCTAGATATTGCATAAAATTGTTTGAGGGACAACTGTGAACTGATACCACATAAGGGAGTAGAAGTCACTACTGCTTCTTCTTTGTTGCAATGATTGTGTGGCCATTATTGTTGCTTTCTGAGCCTGTTATGAGATCAATGTGGGGCCCAATCCCCCTGGTCTTTCTTTCTTTCTTTCTTTCTTTCTTTCTTTCTTTCTTTCTTTTGGTTCCCTGAAGCATAAGATAAACAGCTGTCAAACAATCTATATGTGTCAGATCATCAAGGGAGGACTTTTTCTCTGTCCCACCACCATCCCAGGTTCGCCTGGTGAGGACACCAGAGAGAGCCTTCTCTGTGGCTGCTCCCACTCTCTGGAATGTCTTTCCATGTAAAGCTAGGCTGGCCCCCCTCCATATTTTCCTTTTGCCTAGTGGCAAAAACATTTTTGTTCAAGCAGAATTTTGATATATAATCATTGTCAGGGAGGCTTTTATATGAGCTGTGTGTTCTATTTATGTTTTTTAAACTTTTGTATATTTAATGTAACTTTATACCATTTTAATGAGATCATTTTAATTGTTTTAAATTTTTATTGTTATATTTTTTATCAGTTTTATTCATGAACCACCTTGAGTCCTTTCTGGGAGAAAGGTGGCATATAAATAAAAAGAATAAAACAGA
>NC_056526.1:45071732-45131676 GCF_019175285.1 Sceloporus undulatus
TTGCAGTTCCACAAATGGCACTAAAACAACAAGCATCCCAGTGGGCCACTGGCTCTGGTAGACAACAAGGGTACAGCAGCTGCTTTTCTCCTCACCATTTTGCCTTTTCTCAGGCCTGAAGCAGACAGGAATGGGGAAGGGACTTCTGTCTCTGAAGAAGGGAAAGGGAAGAGATGCCAATGCAATGTTTATAAAGGAGCCCACACCTCTTCTGCTCACCTGCATTGGCACCACCAGTGACTGTGTGTAAGGGCATGAAGAGTGAGAAATGTGTGTATTCTTCAGACCTTTGCAGACCCCCTGTGGGGATACTGTTCCCCCCCCCCCACGGGTCTGCGGACCACAGATTAAGAACCGCTGCCTTAAAGCATTGACTTGTGCCTACTTGGAGCAGCTGAACTTTCCATCACTTTAAATGTGCAAGAGTCCATGTAATAATAGAAAAATGTTGCCTTAAAAGGAGATGTTTGACCCACCTTGTTGCTTACTGTTGCTATCAATAATTTCCAAGTACAGTATATGAATCATCTTATTACATCAGATAAGGTGTGCCTTTAAGCAAATTATATCTAAGTCCAACAATTTACCACTAGATTTATTGAAGTTTTGAGTTTCAAGTTCTTATCAAGTCTAAAAAGTTGAATTGGTCAGTGTTTCATTTTCAGAATGTTTCAGTTACAGTAATCAAGGTGAGCTAACACAAACAATACCTTGCACTTTTAACTTTCACCTTATGAATATCCATTAACTAGACCTAGGTTCACTAGAATCAATTTATGACTCTTTGCATATCCAGATAATCTGCTAGTCATGTTTTTTGTTGTTGTGTGCCTTCAAGTTCCATCTTATATCTTAAGGTGAACTTGTCATGGGGTTTTCTTGGCGAGATTCATTCAGAAGGGGTTTGCCTTTGCCTTCCTTTAAGGCTGAGAGAGTGTGACTTGCCCAAGGTGACTTGCCAAAGTGTTTCCATGGCTCAGTGGGTATCTGAATCCTGGTCTCCAGAGTCATAATCCAATACTGAAACTACCACACCATGCTAGTTTTCTCATCATGTTTTAGTGCCATTAAAATCAGTTACACTTAAGATATGGCAAATTTACTGTGTAATCTTATATATACACACACAGAGAAGTAAGCTGTATTGAATCTGATGCTGCTTACTCTTGTAACTGCATGTAGAAATGCAGCCGTAGTCTGAACGTAACCCAGTATGCTTAGTTGGTGTGTTATGTATATGTATATACATGGAAATCACCTGATGATGTATGGTGACCCCATGTATTTAATGCTAACTAATTAGATGACTGATTTTCATTTTGGGTTTTGGTAAGGAAAAGGAGACTGTAGTTTTTCTTGCTATGTATCTATGTAATACTTTATGATGTAGCTGCTTCTGGTGTAATATTTGGACAATTTTGGACTGGCCTACAATCAACAGAGTGCAAACAGATTTTCCTTTGCACAGTGTTTCCCTCTCTTTGGCACCTGCCACAAATGTCCTAGATCTGATCCAGAGGATCCCTCAGTTCTCCACAGCAAATGTGAGGGGAATAGTTGCAGTGCACTCATAGTATCTATTCCACTGGAAGAAGTTTACAGTTGGATGTGATCCAGAGTGTTTCAGGCAGTGAAAATTGAACATTATGTTAACATAGTACAAAGCAGTTCAGTACCACAGTATGAATGAATGTGGGATCCCATTAAAATTGATTTTGTATACATCTTTTAATTTTAAAGGTATTCTATTTTGCTTAAGTTTACCTTATTACAAATGGATTTTCTCTCTCCTCTCTCTCTTTTTTTTTTTACTAATTTGAAATTCAGACAAACAGGTTTCTCACACAAATGTAGACCCAAATAAAATATTGTGTTACCTAAAATAAGATGTGGAAAATAATAGATAGGAAAGAGAAACAGAATGGTTAGAATCTACACACTTCAAATTTGGCGTACTTTGATCTTCCTAGTTTTATGTTTCTTGTGTGATGTATGCCATATGGTGATGCATTCACTTAAGGGTGCTTAAGATTTCTTTTTGATACAAAGACTTGGATAATTACCTTCAGGTGTTTTCTAGCTCTGTGCTACTTTGATTTAAATTAAATGATTTAAATGTTTGAGTGCTGCCAGTAGACTTTGTTCGCATTTTTATTTTATGTTAAGCTAATGATTTCCCAATATTGGGTATAGATTTCTTTTCATGAAAATTTTGAGGAAGTCTTATGTGTATTTTCCTTAAAGAAACAGCCTTCTTCACCAGAAACCTGTTATCTATCTCTTGCAACTGCCTGGTAATTTTGCAACATGTTTAAGCATGCAAGCCATGTTAAAGAGGAAGGAGGAAAAGGAAGATATGATTCACAGATCTTGTGCTTCTCAAGCCTTCCTTGTCACAGACAAATATTTATTATGTCAGTGAACACTCAACATATCATGCACTATTTTGTATGGATCACATGTATTAATCATGGCATCTCATCATGGTTTTATTGGTAAGTCTAAATATGTCTTAGATCTTTCTTTGGACTCTCCACTCCTTCTCATGTAAGGAAAGAGACCCAAGTCTACAAAAGCTCATGCTACCAGCTTCTTTCTTTCAGTCAGTCTCAAAGGTACCACAAGATCCCTTTGCATACTGATTCTCCAGACTAATATGGCTGTGCCTTTGAATATCTTTATACAGTTCCACTTGATTCGAAGAATGCAGATCTATTCATTGTCACAAATGCTTTAGTTAGATTAGGTAGCATATGTGCCAGGAGCAGTACTGTATATGAGTCTGTCTTTGAAGTACATTTGCAAACTACTGTATTACTGATCACTGCTATAAAATTGAGATTTTTGTTGTGTGCCTCCAAGTAGTTTCTGACTTATGGCGACCCTAAGACGAACTTATCATGGGGGCTTCCTGGGACTGATAGTGTGGGGCCATAAAGGCTGTCCTGGGGGCATGGCATCTGCATGACGCACTCCCCAACTCTGCCCCCAGAGCAGCGTGACGCCTCTCACCATTCCACATGGTGCACAGCATCACAGCTCCCCTCTGGCATGGTGTCTACATGACACAGCACCAAAGGAGCACCTTAAAGTCATGGCTATCGCACTCTTTTTGCGACTCTTTTTTGCACCCAGAAAGGCCAGATCAGGGCTGCCCTTTAGGATCGGTCTGCACAGCCTCTATGTGACTCAAAGTGGCTTTCCATGGCCAAGTAGGGAATTGAACCCTGGTCCCCAGAGTCATAATCCAACACTCAAACCACTACACTACCTTGACTGTCACAAAACTAGGACCCTGCTAAGAGTATACCATGCCAATACTATTCAGTGGCCATTGGTTCCTGGTATATTTTTAGCTGCAATTTAGTCTCCTCATCATAATCTTTAAAAAACCTCCACCTGTTCTTGAATAATACACTTGATCTGTTTCAATCATCAGCGAAAGTTGTCAAATCTTGCCTCCTCAAGAGGTTCCTTTGCCCCACTGGTTCCACAGCCAAACACATACACAAAATGCCTGTACTTGTGGTTCCTCTCATACTAAATAGGATTATACTCACAACAATTGATGCTATTTTTAGGAGGGATCCTGACTTAGAGGGAAAGTATTAAACAGCTGTCTCTCAGTCTTTGGTTCAGACAGATAGACTCTTCTGGCTTTAAAAGAAAAGAAAAAAGACTGGGTTACTGTTACATATGAATGCTTACCATATGGGGAGGTCAGAGTCTCACATTTTTTTATATTTGTTTAATGTATTTTAATTGTATTCTCACATATATTTAACATTAAGTTCCTATACTGGTTAACCAAAAGAATGAAAAGGTTACACCATGAAGCTATGATTCTATAAGGAATGCAGACCATGTATTTAAATGTCACATCATAATATAAGTAGTATAATCCAGCAGGACTAAAATTTCATTTAAACAGCTGGGGGCGGGGGCGGGAATCTTTCCCTTGCACTGAAATGGCAATAAGGTGAATCTCTCTGGAGGGGTGTTCCACAAGTAGGCCACCACCACCATGAAAGTCCTCTCTCACACCTTGTTTTAGGTGAGAATGGTAGGGCTTCCTTGGGAGCTGCTCCACTGAATATCTTAATACATCGCTAGGTAGCGCTTGAGGTACTTTGGTCATAAGTTACAAATGGCTTAAAATGCACCCAAAGCAATTGGAATTGGATCACATTTTCAAATGTACCCTTCAGGCGTATTCATTCAGTATATCTCTAACTTTCTCTGCTTGTAAGCAAGCAATCTGAGTGGTAGTATAGACGGACGGCTCTGTGCTGCCCATTTTTGCCCCATGTCTGTGCTGCAACATCTCCATGCTACAGCACAGATGTGCCGCAAAAAAAGAGCCGCCTAGAGCGGCTTCTTTTTTGCGATGCTGGAAGCAGGAAGGGGCACCACCATGATGCCACTTCTGGCCAGCGATGTCTGGTTGCTGTATGGTGGCTGTGGTATCATGGCAGCCTCCGTATGGACCATGATTCCGGAGTCTGTACATATTAGGATTTGGGAGCATTTGGTTGCTGCACACTCCCAAACCCTAAAATTGTTGCCGCCACACCACAAAGCGCTGTGTGTACTGGGCCTAAGTTTACTTTGAAGTGGAAAAAAGTCAGAAGTAGAGTGAAAATCTCATCTTCTATTATATTCAATAAAATATGCCATTACCATTGGGTCATTGACCCGGTACATACCTCCTTGTTCACGCTGGGCTGGAGGTGTCCGGTTTACATGTTCAAGCAGTGCAGGAGTGAATCAGAAATTGAAGTGAGCTGGAAAAGAATCAGCAAGCCTTAACAAGATCAGAAACTCTTGACTCAGACTTTGTGCAGTCAATTGGTTTTCAAAGATCTGAGACTATCAGCAGTAGCACGCTTGGAAAACTTATTTTGTGTGTGTGTGTATACTACTGTTTGTTTTGTTTTTGCATGGCATTCCAAGTGGTTCCCAAATTAACCATTAGAAAAATAACAATTCTGCTGTAATGTATATATACACTTGGCCCTTCATGTTTGTAGCTTTGACTTTTGAGCATTTGATTATTTGTGGTTTTGATAAATATGTTCTTTCTAAGAATTGCTAGGTCCTCTAGCACAACTTTGTTAGACAATGACCATAGAGTTGTGCTGGAGATCCTAGAAGTCCCTAGAGAAAACACTTTTCCAAGCATTTGTAGATCTTCCAACATGATTCTGTAATCAACTTCTAGAAGATGTTGACCAGAAAGAGGCTCTGTAGCCACCCCTTGTAGCCTCGGATTGGTGGTGCAGTAGCTGCACGCAGTGGCAGTGGCACCAATCTGCTCCCCATAGGGAGCAAAAAGAAGCTGCTCTAGGCAGCTTTCTGGAAGAGGTGCCATAGGTTTGTGCCATAGAATCATAGAATCATAAAGTTGGAAGAGACTGCGAGGGCCCTCCAGTCCAACCCCCCTGCAATGCAGGAAATCGAAATCAAAGCATGCCCGACAGATGGCCATCTAACCTCTGTTAAAAGACCTCTAAGAAAGGAGACGCCACTACACTCCGAGAGAGTTTGTTCCACTGTTGAATTAAGAGTCTGTGCCAAGATGGTGCCCGGGCAGCACGGCGAGGGCTCGGAGAGTACAGATGCTCTCCCCTCACCACACCTAGAGACCAGCACAAAGTGCTGGTCTGTACAGCCCCAAAGTCAGGAGGAGTTGGAGATTCTTAGAGAAGTGTTCTAAAAGAATAGCATATTTTTATTTGCATTTTTTTCAAATTAATGCCATTCCTTCACCCCTAACGCCAGCGAATTGCAGGGACCACTGTATACGGTATGTAAGGAAGTCCGTAAATGCCTTTAGCCAGTAGATGGCTACAGGAAAGACAATAACTGAAGTTGAATCCTGACAGGATGGAAGACCTGTGAATAGATGATTCTCACAAATTTGGTCTAGATAGGGTAGTCCTCACCATAAAAGGCAGAGGTGGACCTTAGGAATATTTGTTTGAGCAAATCCAGTCACTTACAGCTCAGATAGTGTCAGTAACTGGAGTACTTTTTATTACAGCTGCAATATGCAGCTCAAAGGCTGCAAGAAGCCCCAAGGCAGTATTCAAATCCCTCCTAGCTGGCCTGAAAGAACACACAATATTGTGTAGCTTGGTTTGGACCAGTCACAGTATAGCTATATCTATTTTGACCAATGAATATCTGGAGCAAACTAGTGGGAACTATGGAGGCCTGCATTACAATATGTAAGCCCTTCACCTTTTTGGTGCTACTTTTATGCAGATGTCTTCAGCATTGTACCCTGTAGACATTTTGGACTACAATTTCCAACATTCCTGAGCATTGGGTGATGCTGGATAGAGTTGATGAAAGTTGAAGTCCAAAGCATTTGGAAAACACCAGACTGGGATAGGCTGCTCTTATTGTTCTTAGGCTAAACTAAGAATCTAACTCTGACAGCTGCAAAATTATTAAATGATCTGTTCTGTGTAAAGGGGAAGATGCTATCACTACGGTGTCATACATCTGAGCTGTAATTACAGTCAGACCAGCCGAAGCTAGTCTGTAAACAGCAAAATATGTAAACATCAAAATAGTGAAGCAGCCACAATTTCATGTAATGTATTTATTATAACTATTTGCAACTATTTGACACTGGAGGAAGAGAGAAGAGAATAAAAAAGAGTAAATAGTGCTTAAAATTTATTTATAGATCTAACATGTGTATGCATCTATTCATTGGTTATAGATATACAGTGGCATTGTGAGTTATAGAAATACAGAATATTGGTGAAATTCAAAATTGAAATCCACAACCGTTACTTGAAAATCAGTTCTGCCAGATCCGAGCCCTGTTTTAAGTTATATATAAATGTTCTGACACAGAAATATAAGAATATAATTCAAATTTCTCTGCAATCTGTTGAATGTTCATATTTCCTAATGATTAAACTGACAAGAAAGCGATTTCAACATCAACTCACAACATTTTTCTTCAGTACTGCACTTTCTGTAGTTGTACTGACAACTGATGATAGCTAATTTGGGTCATGTACTTTTTAAAATAGTTATTGGGCAACATTTGTGGTTTAATACATAAGAAAAAGTTATTTTGATTGCAGTGATCCACATAAACAAGAAAAGATGTCTGCAAGCATTCTTGAGGCATATGCAACTTTCTGTGTTTAGTTCCATCACTGTGTTAAAATGTTTCCCTGCTATCTGTCACGTATATATTAATTTTACAATTCATGTAGTCACTATTTCTATTTCACATTAAAACTGAAGGGTATTAAAATGTAGTGCTAGGATTTGAAGCATGTTCTGTCTGATGTTTCAGCCAATAAAAATGGCTCAAATATATTGATATTTTTAGTATTTTTATTTTTCAAGTAATGGAAGCAACAGTAATTGGTGTTAGTTTTTTATATAAAAATTCTTCTATAAATAATTAATGTGTACCATCCTATGCCCAGTTGCACATAATTATCCCCTAAAGTCAACATTATGAAATAGCGAGTGCAAGATTACAACATCAACAGTGTTGTGAAATGTCACCATGTTGGCATTTCTTCAGATTTATCCATGGATGTGTATCTTTGTGCTCTTACTAAAATATCTATTTTCAGTCTACAAATCTTCAGGGTGATGACTTCATTCTTCAGCAAATGCTAGTAGATAGAATTATAGGTTTGAGAGCCAGTGTAGAGTAGTGATTTGAGTGTTGAACTATGACTCTGGAGACCAGGGTTCAATTCCCGCTCAGCCATGAAACCCAGTGGATGACCTTCAAGTTACATGCTCTCAGCCTCAGGGGAAGGCAATGCTAAACCTCTGAATTTCATCTTAGGGTCGCTTGATGTCGGAAATTACTTGAAAGCACACAACATGCAGACACAAACACACAAAATGATAGCTGAACATTTTAGGTGTTCAGTATTTATTTTGGAGAGCTCTTACTGGAAATATGATTCAGCTTTTAATGATAAAGCAATACACTTTTATGTCCCAGGAAAGATGCTGCTTTTGCATACTATTAGGAAAAATCTAGATAGTGGATTTTCTCTGGCTCCAAAGAGTTAAAGTCTTTTGATTCTATGTTTTAAACATAGAAACAAACATTCTCAAACTTGCAACACAAGTTTATTGTATTTACTCACAAACCAAAAGTCCATTGATCATTTTAAGGGCATTCTTGTGGTATGTGACTGTTATAATAACTATTTTAAATCTAAAATATTACATTAGCTATATGATCAGTATTTTTTGTTGAAGCGGTTTATTTCCCAAGAGCCCACGGCAATGTTTAGCTAGGGAATGAGATTACTAACTTTATATTTACAGAACCCTTGATTTCTTCCAAAGGTTGGACAGGCCAGCAATTTTTCCCCTCAGGTAACCTTCCAGTTCATGTTGGTAGAATGTGGAAATGTTTAATATATCTTCTATGCAAAAGCAAAAAATGAATGTTCTTATAAAGACCAGAGCATCAAAATTTAATTATTACAGTCAGTCAGCATCTAAATTATTCTGTTCAACAGACATGCCCAGTATCAATAGTGTAACAGCAAATGTAAACAGAAATCCAGGATATTTCCTTTGCATATATTAATTCATGTTGAAAGGTTTTGCAAACAGCATTTAAAAAGGTGGGACAGAGGTAATGTTTTACATAACAAATACTGATAGACATGCAGTTTATTAGCAAATTGCATCTTAAATTAGTTCTGTACTTTGATGTGTGTAGGTAAGTTGTCTCTGAATTATTACACTGTAACAGAAAATAGGCACTGCTGTGTTTTTTCCACAGTTCTGCAGTCCGTCAAAGCAGTACAGACAAGCCACCTCGAGGGAAATCAATACACTTGACTGGAAAGTAAGAAATGGATTATTGACCAGGATAGAGAAATGTAGAATATGAACAGTTTCCCTCTGAATTGTGAAGTCCACTTAGACTTAGGCAGGCAAAATCACATTTTTGTTCACTAATTATAATTTTTTTGTGCACTAATTATAAAAAATGGGACGTGGATTTTGCACCTGAGACTTGGTAGCTCATTATCAGAGAAGATGCCCTTGGCTCATTTAAAAACTAAATGTGCAAAGCCTGAAGTTGACTAGCCACTGTTTTCAATTTAATGGTTAATTGAATGTTTGGACCATGAAATTGACTGTGATTGGAAGCTTGACACTTTTTAAACATGTTGAACACCCCCCCCCCCATCATTTCTATGAGATTCAGAAAAATGCCTATAGTATACCTTGTGGGCTTTAGCTATTTGAGAGCTTTTAAGTATTGAGGAGCATGCTGAATTGTCCTCTCTGATTATTCCTTTTTAATAGCTATTATACAAGAGTACTAAATGCATCATTACCATCCTATTAACTAGTTTAGATGACATAGTCACAGCTACAGTGTTCCAGTAATGTTTAAACTCTGCAATTTGCCATACTATGGAGAAAGCTGCTAGAAAACACTTAATAGAAATGGACTATGCACATGTTTGCTAATCCAGAAAATCTGGATAATAGACTGTAAAGTAAAAGTAACATTAAACTTTAAGATCAAACACATGATTGGCAAACCGGGTAAAGTTAATGTGTAGGGCTCTAAAAAGATCACACTTGCCTGCTCTGACTTGTACTCAATGTGTTTTTTGGGACAGCTAGATGGTGTGTATAAATGCAGAGTGCTATGTGTGTACATTGAGTAAGTAATACTGTATTTGCCCTGATTTGGGACGATGATCCATTATCAGCCATATGTGCACAAGACACCTTGTAGTTTGCAGAAATATCGTGCCAGACAGGGATGATTGTTAGGCAGGTCGACATGATTGAATGCTCCATAATTTATTGACCATATCCATGTTAATCATACCCATTTTTGGCTTGAGCTAAAAGATAAATGTATTCAACTGTTCATTTTTTAAAAATCCTATATTTTATGTAGCAGCTTATACTTTTATTCCTAAATATATAAGATTAAAATCTGAGATATTCTGTAGTAAATATAGATTACAAAAGTGACTAGTTGAACTGGTTACAGGTTGAGTATCCTGTATCCTTATCTGAAGTGCTTCAGACTGGAAGTGTTTTGGATTTCAGGGTTGTTGGGTTTGTTTTGTTTTTTTCATTTTAGAAGAACTGTATTTGCATATTAGTACAAAATACCAAAGGCTAAAAATTTGGTAACATTCATTTATGTTTCAGATACCCTTGTACACATAGACTGAAGATAATTTTATAGAGTGTTTTTAATAATTTTGTGCATGAAACAAAGTTTATGTACACTAAACCATCAGAAAGCAAAGGTGTCACTATCTCAGCCACCCATGAGACTGGGTTTGGATTTCTGAAGTATTTTGGATTTTGGAATTCAGACTAAAGAAGATTCAACCTGTATCTTTAAAATAGGTAGGGGTGTGCTAGTGCATGTAATTGAAACTGTGCCTTCTTGAACACCTGTATCATCATACCTTCTCCTTCCTCTTATTTTAAGTATCCCCTCAAAACACATCTCATGTAGCCTGTGGTACAGGCCTCTACTTCTCTTGCTTTACTGTAACACATTATATAATTAAGCCTAAGCACGTACAACAGACAGTGGCATATCGCTTCGTTGTTTGTTCCTACCTCTACATCTTCCACATTCCTTGGTTCCCACTGCATGAGATCTTACATTTGCTATGTTCATGTATCCAGAAATCTTACTCTTGTGCTCTGTAAAATGCTATACCCACTTAAGTGTAATTATTATGTGATGAATGATCAATAATATGTAATGTATGTCAGAGCAGAATGGTGATTAGTCGACATGATAGATGGATTTTTTAAAATCTCCTCTCAACTTTTATTCTCCATACAGAGGAAATTTTTTACTTTCTAATAATGGAGGAAATCTAAAAACAGGTTTTTGTACAGTTTTCTAAGCAACGCTAACTACCTGAGCAAGTATAGTGTAGTTGTATCACATTCGCCACTAAAGTTTTGTATCAGCTGTGATGGGGGAAAGAAGCGTGTGTCTGAGCAGTTGGAATAGTTCATTGTGGGTGATTATGAAATGCTGGCAGTAACTTGCAGCATTCATTGAGAGTGTTCTTGTGAAAAACATTATGTCCTGTGTAAAAGAGCTGTGTCTTTCATTTCTTGGCAATGATTACTGCTGCACTGTATTGCTATTTACATGATGGGCTAAATAGCATTTGTGGGGTGGGGGGAGAATTGCTTTTGATACCATGTTGCCTAAAGTTTGTAATGTACTGAGTAATGAGAAAAGCATGGATAGTCTTTTGATTTTGTGCACAATGACTGTTAATTGTAATACAAGCTTAAAATGATACGGTCCAAAATGTTTTCTCTATTAATAGCTAAATTGTAATCATCATCATCATCAGTCATGCAATACATTATAAATTACTGGGTTAAATTACTTTGAGAGAGAAGCATCACTGTACATTTTACAGACAAGGACAAACAATGGGAATGCACAGAAAAGGCCAAAATATTGTACACAAATGCTCTTACACACATATGTGTATGTGTATGTGTATAATATTCTGGTTTAACTACGTGTATGATAGTCTGGGTGTAGACTTAACAGACACCATATTTAGTACATATTTGATGCCTCCTGAATACAGGGATGGAGATCAGGAGACATTCCATAAAATGTGTACCATGATGGAGAAAGTTTGTTTTTGGTTTGCCACTAGATGGATACCTGGAAGCTGTGGCAGGTGATTTCCTAAGGCCTCCTTAAAAGATCCCAATGATGATAACAGGTCTGTACTGGAGAAGAGGATCCACTTGGTAACGTGGTCCCAAGCAGAGTAGGGATTTATGTGCCAACAAAGGACATTGCACATGGCTCAGAAGTTGATAGAAGCCAGTGCAAGTGCAGTTGCTTCCACACTAATGCAAAATGGGTGCAGTTTTCCAGTGCTTTATTTTTAAATGGAGAATGTCTATATAATGCACACATACATACATACATGCATATGTGCACACACCACACACACACACACATTTTTTATCTATAGTCATCTGGACTAAAGTATAGTAAATCTGAAAGAAAGGGAGAGCAAACCTATTACAGTCATCCCTCCCGATTCGCAGGAGATCTGTTCCAGATTCCCCTCCCCCCGCGAATCTGGAAAAAAGCAAATATTTGAGTCCCCATTGGCTACAGTGGTTGTGCGCTCCCTTGTGCGCCACTGCATGTGCACCTCAGGAGCATGTGCCTCAGGCGCACTCACCATTTTCCCCCTCTCCACTTACCGTCCGTAAAGGAGCAAGACTGCGGACTCCAAGTCTACAAACAGGGAGGGATGAGTATATGTTACTTTCATCAAACATTTTTCTTTTCCCTTTCCCTTAAACTGGCTGTCTTAAGAGGGCAACCGCCGATGTCACTAGCTGAAAAAAAGCCTTGCAGAACAAAATTCATATGCTTAGTCACAAATACAAGTTGTCAAGACAAAATGTAGTATGTTCCTGAGTCCACAGACTCGCATCCATCCTTTAGTACAATACAACAAGTACTGAATCAGGTTTTCCTCAATGTGAAATGGAACCGATGAGTAATGCAGAGAATGAGTGAGTGAAACTGAAGGTACTAAAGTTCTATTTTGATAAAGATAAACTGTTGATGCAGCAGGTACATCTCTGTTTAGACATATTTGGTTTAAAAAGATAGTTCTCTTTCAGGTGTAGCCTTTTTTTTTTTTTTTTTTTGCTACATATAAGGAAAGTGTATACTTTAATCCTTCTATTATTATAAATATTCCAATAAAATAATTTCCATATAAAACTTTGATCATTTTTGAATAGAATACATATTTAAACCAAATAACTTTCTTTATTGTATGGGGAAATTGTCTGGAAAAGTTATACTTTTTCAGGAAGAGATCCACAGCAGCAGGTACAGCCAAGCCACAGCTCCCATACCAAAAACAAGGGTAATCTCATACAAGGCACAATACAGTGAACATGATGTAACCAATACATGGAGGCCAGACTATTCCCTTCCAAGAAAGGGTGTAGTTGGCATACCAACCAAAGGTGCTAAGAGGTTTTTCTTGCCAGATAGGTCACTTGGGCTTCACTGGATTCAATGAAGCATCCAAGAGCACTCTGACATAACCTATTTGTTTTTCAGAAAGTGCATCCTCATCTAGAACAGGCAAACTTCCAGTGTCTGTACCCAGGAACCTCCCACACACAGAATTTAAAACGTATTAGGATTTAATATTTGTTTTTGATCCAGCGCATGACTGCTTCCAAGTACTGGTTCAAATCGTGCGTGGCTTCTCCTGATTAAGATGTTGCAAATAATAAGAGTTTTGTATCATCAGTGTACTCTGGTTGTTGAGTAATAGTGAAAAACATTGAGAAATCCAAGTAAAACAAACAAAGCACAATCTTCCTATTCAACTCCCATAACCCAAGGAACCTAAACTACATATTAACAAGCGGCATGTGTATCTTGCTGGCAGCTGTTTTTGGGTGTGGTACAAAATGCATGCATATTTCTGATAAAAAAATACATGCATACTTCTGTCTCTTTCATGGCATCTATAGTAAAGCCTGTTTCTCAAAAGATGCATGCAGGATGGCAAACCATGTTTGAATGGTATCACCTCACATTGCAGCTGAAAACTTGGATTTCAAGTTGTAGCTTAGATTGCAGCTGGGAACTGATTGGAAGACCCCCTTTACAAAAAAAAAAAAAAGCTTTCTGAATATTATATTAGAACTAGCATTCTATCAAATAATGGAGACAAAATTTTCTCCTTCTTCACACCTAGTGTTACTTTATTTTTCTCTTTGACACTGAGTGCATTATTTTTTTCTCCATAAGGAAACATTTTGTCATGTGAGTTCATACCTGTGACTAAAAGTGTTATGGTTCATGTGCAGATTTACCATCTCAGTTGCTGTTTGTGAGAACTAGCCCTAAAATTCCTGTGGTCTAGGATGTACTTCTAAGTAAACAGAGTACACAGTATACAGAGAAGAATTATATTGCCTAGTCACAATATAATGGTTTTCTCAGGATGAGGCATTAGAATAATCATATGGAAAACTTACAAAGGTATGCTAGTAGCACTCTCAAGTAGCTTACTTAATAGTTTAATGTTGTACAGTTAAACCTTTTCCAAGATATTTCATCAGTGCAGAAAGCTTTAATAAATATGGTAAATTATTATGGGAATACTGTCTTTGAAAACCAGAATTAAAACCCCTGGGTATTTGCAGGTGCAATGATCTTTCTATATAGAGTATGCATATGTCTCATGGGTGCTGTTATTTGAAGCTTGAAAACATAGAAGTGCAGTTCAACTTATTTGTTTCTGCTTCTGTTTATAAAGAGCATTTCGTTTGGACAATCTTATTGCATGACAGGGAACAGGGCTAAATGTCCTTCAGTCTTTCTAGACCATTTCTGCGGATATGTTAGGCACATGTGTGCCACAGATGAAAAGAGTGAATAAATTCAGCAGCTATTTCTGATTCTGAACTCCTGATTCTCATATCTCAGGATCCTCAAAGTAACTGTATGTGAGCAAGAGGTTTTCATTATTTAAGGAATATTAACTATGTTTGATGTAACTGCGAACAAGGAGCCATGGTGGCACAGTGCCAATGCCAATACTGCAGTCACAAGCTTGTAACTTTGATCCCAGGCAGGGCTCCAGGGTCCACTCAGCTTTTCATCTTTTCGTAGGCTGATAAAATGAGTACCTAACTTGTTGGGGTCAATTGGCTTACACATTGTAAACTGCCTAGGGAGTGCTAGTCTACTGATAAGTGATATAGAACTGTAGTTGCTATTGCTGTTGCTATTACTATTGCTATAACATTAACATTAGTTAATCAGCAGCTTTCTCTGACCCCTGGTTTGTTTATCATCACACTAGAGATAAAACGAAAAACATGTCAATATTTGTTAAAATTCCATATTTATTTTAAAATGTGTTAAAATTTATCTAGAGCATGCCTTGTACTTCATAACCCATATATAGTGATGTTACTAAATTCATTTTAACAGTGCATCTCTTATATCTCATCTTAAAATCTCTCATAGTTTTCCAATCCTTTCTGATTTGCACAGTGATCCTTCTCTGTTTTGTATAGCAAGTAGTAGTGAATATTACTACTTCTAGGGGCAGGAGGCATTGGGATGAGTTGTGAAGGCATACCAGTTCTGTGGCAAGCACAAAGAAAGTTACATGATATGGCTTAACATCTCCATGTCATTGCTGAAGCCTCCATGTCTCTATGGAATAAATGCCTATATGTTTTTTTTTTAATGTTAGTTATGTAGACTGCTAGTTGGGTGTCCTTGTAGTCCTGGGCCGGATTCAAAACTAAAGCAAAAAGGACTGGTAAACCCCACTATATGTGATATGGAAAAGAGACTGGGGGTGCCTCTATACAGTAGAAAAATGTGGTTTGACGCCACTTAAAAGTGTTGTAGCTCCATTCTGTGGAATCATTGGATTTGTAGTTTTGCAGGGTCTTTAGCCTTCTCTGTCAGAGAGTACTGGTGCCTCACAAAACTACAAATCCCAATATTCTGTAGGATGGAGCCATGACAGTTAAAGTGATGTCAAACTGCATTATTTCTACAATGTAGATGCCCTCAGGTCTCCAGGTGTTGAAAAGAAAGATGATTTTATTATTTGCTATTTTTTGCATCCTAAGACTTTGTCTCTTTTCCACATCAAACCCAAAATTCAAATGGACACTAGAGCACATGAGTTGAAATTGACTCGAAGGTAGTTAACAGCAACAAACTCTAATAGAAATGTGAGAAATGTAGTGTGTATGTTCTGGACAGATGCACAAAAATGTTCTGCACAGGCTTTGAAGGACATTTAGTTCTGTTTCCTGTTGATATTTTTAGCAATCAAAGAAGACATGCTCCCTTGGCCAATTTACATTCATTGGGTCAGGAAACAGGGTGATAAAGGAATGGAAGAGAATAAGAGACTGGATTCTTATGTGTGGTAAGACCCCATGTTACAGCACCAATAAAGATAATTCAAAGGCACTTTATGGAGTTAGGTATCAACTATTGTTTTCTAACATTAGAAATAATATCCTATTTTTTATAAGTATTTAGATTTCCTGGAATCTGCCAAGTTGCTGTGTGAAACCATACTGATTCCAAGGACTCCACAGGTTTGAAAGTGCAATAAAGATTCACTATTGAGAGGTTCTGAAATTGCTATTCTGTTCATGTCATGCTGCCATTATGACTTCAGAAAAATCACTGCATGATTCTTTTTTCAAAATGTAGGGTTTTACTTCAGTTACCCACAGAGCACAGACAGCCTTTGAAGAAAAAGGAAAGGAAGGCACAAAGGCAGGAGGGCAGTCTCCCTGCATCATTTCTATGCCTAGAAAAATACCATTCACTTTCAAGAACAATAATTGAGACACACAGTCTGGTAATTTCTGAGAGAAATAGAAAAGCTGTCATCTTTTGTATGAGAAGGAAGAAATTAGAGATGGGAATGAGGAATAATAAAAACAGAATGTCCAACATGATCTCCTGAGAGATCTTATTCTGCTCATTTAGGTGTTATTTGTGAGTGAAATATGAAGTGTTCAGTGCAGTAGAGACTAATACAAGCTATATCCTGCAAATGTTTCTTTAGCTTTTGGGTATCGGTGGCTGGTTGGCTACATGCCTAAATTGATTATGTACCTCATGGTCAAAATAGGGCAGTGATCAGTAGCTCAGATGACTTTTTTTTTAAAGCAATGGATAAATTCAGTATTTATATCAATAGCTATTTCCTATGATTATGAAATAGAAAGTAAAAGATGAGTCCTGCAAAATCTTATCTTGTCCCAACATCCTGTTTTTCCACAATGGCCGGCCAGATACCTAAGGGAAAGCCCTCAGGAATGGTGTGAAGGAAACAGCTGTACTACATTTATTTTTATTTCACCAGCAATCCATATATTCACTGCTCTCTCTGATCTTTAAGGTTCAATTCAGCTGCCCTACAGAGACTAGATATGCTACTTTCTACTCCCATGCTGCTGGGGAAGTCTGAGACTCTCAAAAATAACATTTATCTGTGCTGTTCATTATAGATAACAGCAGTTAATGGACCCTTTAGACGTTTTGGACCATAACTCCCACCTGGCCATTGGTCAAAAAAGAAGAAACTTGCAAACTCAAACACCTGGAGTATTTCAGGTTAGGGGAGGCTGCAGTGGCCCTGTCCTCTCTAAAAGATCTTATCACCTTGATGCAGAAACAGCCATCATAACAGCATTTCCATTCTATACGTTATCTATTGTGTGATGACATATCTTCTGCATAATCTTATTATAATTGGATTTCAGTGGGACTCTTAATAATTCTTTATTGGCTTATACCCTTTATTCACTTTGATTCTACTGACAATTAATTTAGTGACTTGGAGTTCTAGCATTATGAAAGAGAGAGAGAGAGAGAGAGAGAGAGAGAGAGAGTATTTCTCTCCTCACTTTTTCTGCACTATGAAATATGTAAAAATATCATGTTTCCCTCTTAGTTGTCTCTAAAAGGTCTCAGTTGGTTGTTTGTCCTGAAGAAGTCACTCTTTCTGGCATTTTGGTTTTCTTTTGGTTTTTACTGTGGAAGAAGCTTTCCCATATACACTAATAAGGTCTTCAGCCTCTGTGGTACATTAGAATGTACAGCAGGAATTAAAATAAGTAATTTCATTATGCTTTTACAATGAAGCCAGTTCTTTCTGGGAAATCTTAGCACTAAGATTAATCGGATTCCTAATGAAAATTGGTTCAGCTCAACACAGTTTGGGCTGCCCGAGACAGGGAAGCAAATTCTTCCCCAATCAAGACAGAAAATCCCATTCAACAATTTTTTGGTTAACTGCCTTCAAGTCGATCTCGACTCATGGCGACCCTATGGATGAGATGTCTCCAAGACGCCTTCCCTCCACTGGCCTGCTTAGGTCCTGTAAACTCAGAATAGAGTCTGTAAACCCATGAATAGAGTCCATTCATCTGGCATGTGGCCTTCCTCTCTTCCCATCTCTCCTCCTGCTCTTATTGCAGGATGACCAGGTGTACATATTTTCCAAGATGTGACCTACATTTCAACCTTGTGTCCGGAAGGAATTGCAAAATGCCCTCCGTTTTGAGCATGACTAAGAAGCCCATTGAGTAACATCAGGTTTGCTGTTCCTCTTCCAGAAATTTGTTTACTTGGTAACAAGTTCTTCCTGCAAATAGGGAGACAGGATGGATCCATTTAAAGTTCTTTTTTCCTAGGAGAAGCAGCAGCCAAGATTTGCATGTCTAGAGCATATTTGTTTCTTGGAGAGGAAAAGGACAGCAAAGGTGTCAGGCAATGGGCTGCTTGAGGATGCAAGTGTTCAAAGGGGGTTTTCCCTCTTTAATTTCAGCACATTGGACAAATGGCCATCTGTTTTTGTTTTTGTTGTCGTGTGCATTCAAGTTGTTTCCGACTTATTGTGACCCTAAAGTGAACCTATCATAGGACCTTATCACACAAGATGAATCCCACTTAGAAACGGGATTTAAAAGTAGAAAAAAACACTGCAAATGCAGGAGGTGTTTCAGATGATGTTTCTCCCAAACTGAAATAACATGAAAATAAAGTGAACGGAAAGTGGACAAAAATGACACCTTTTGTACTTTCGGGAACTTCTATTCTGAGCGGGATTTGTCTCGTGTGATGCGGCTCATAGGGTTTTCTTGGCAGTATTTGTTCAGAAAAGGGAACCCCTCTCTAGGACTCTCTAGGTCCTCCAGGGCAACTCTGTGGCAACATCTGCCAGGCATTGATCATGGAATTGCGCTGGAGGACCCAGGGATTCCTAGAGAGGTGTCCTCTGAGGTAAAAGCATAGTGCTTTTGTTATTTGCGGTTTTTCCACATCCACTAACTCCAGCAAATGTAGAGGGACAAATGTATTGCAAGCCACCAAGGCATGTCAATGGAAGACACAAATTCACCAGAAAACACACAGCGTGTGCCATACTGCTGTTAATAAACCATCTGAAATGAACATATATTCATATGCGTGTTTTTGAGTTTTCTTTTGTAATGGCTCGCATTTTTTAACGCCCTACATTTTGAGGCGCCTTGTCCTCCTTTATAAGCAGAGGCAAAGCATTGGACTATGGCTCCGGAGACCAGGGTTTGAATCCCAGCTCGACCATTTAATCCCACTTGGGGTGACCCTGGGCAAGTCCCACTCTCTCAGCCTCCAAGTTGACAATAGCAATAACAGTTTCTGCCACAAGTGGCCATTACGCCTTGTTGACTGAAGCCAGCCTGGCACAGCAGGGCTTTGAGGGTGGGACTGTCTATGACTCTGGAGGCCTGGGAGCCACTGGGGTGACCCTGGGCAAGTCCCACTCTCTCAGCCTCAGAGGATGCCCAGGGCAACCCTCCCCTGACAAGGCCCAAAGCAGACTGAGGAATAGGATGCAACCCTCGGGGCTCTCTGAAGAAGGCTCTCCAACTTTGCTCTGCCTCAGTCTGGGCGTTCCTCCTCCTCCTCCTCCTCGGGGCTTCTGCCTTGGCGAAGGTGGGGCTGCCTTCCCTGCCAGTCCCTCTGGCGGAGGCTCCCGGAGGCAGAGGAGGAAGGGGAGCCCAGGCTGGAGGCACCGGAGAGCCAAGGCAGGCGCAGTCAGGGGCCATGCCTGGCAGCGACACCGCCTTGGCGGTGGACAGGACCTACTCCGACCCCGAGGGCCACCGGCGCCGCTCCAAGACCCGGGTGAGCAGCACGCCTTGCCTCGCCTCTCTTTCCCTTCCCTTCCCTTCCTTCTCTTTCCCCTCCTTTCCTTTCCTTTCTTCCCCGCTTTTCCTTTCCTTTAATTCTCTTTCCTCTCCTTTGCTCCCCTTCCCTTCCTTTGCCTTTCCCTTCCATATCCATTCCTTCTCTTTCCTCTCTTTCCCTTTCCTTCCCTCTCCTCTCCTTTCCCCTCTTTCCCTTCCCTCTCCTCTTTACTTTATTTTCCTCCCTTTACCTTCCCTTCCGTTCCTTCTCTTTCTTCTCCTTCCCTTCCCTTTCTTTTCCTCCTATTTCCTCTCTTCCCTTTCCCCACTCCTTTCCTTCTCTTCCCCCTTTCCCTTCCTTCTCTTTCCCTCTTCTTTCCCTCCTCTCTCCTTCCCTTTCCCCCTTTCCTGCTGGGAGACAGTGAGTCTCTGCTTTTCCCGCCCTTTCTGGGCCCATTGCTGGGGGACCAGAGAGTGGGGGAGTCCCCTTCCCTGGAGGTTTTGAAACGGAGGCTGGAGGGCCATTATCTGTCTGGGATGCTCTGACTGAGAGTTCCTGCATGGCAGAATGGGGTTGGACTGGGTGGCCCTCCTTGGGGTCTCTTCCAACTCTGTGATTCTATGATTCTGTGTCCTCAGAGCAAAGGAGGAGAAGGCTCCTCAAAATGGGGGGCATTCCAAGAAAAAAATGGAGGACATGGCCAAAGGAAAGCTTAAAACACACATATCAAAGTCATGGAAATAGAGGAGGACATTCCCAAAAATGTAGAATGTGACCAGATTTCACAAACCCTTCTATAAATGTAAATTCATGCTTCTTGGGCATGCATGGAAATGGAGGACATTCCCGAAAAAATGTAGGACACAACCAACTTGCTTCTTGGCCATGCTCAAAATGGAGTATATTTTTGACAGGGGACCAGATGTCATCCTTTTCCAGCAGGACATGGCCTTCATTTCAGCCGTCTGTTCAGGAACAAGTCCAAAATATCCCCCCTTTTCAGCATGGCTACGAAGCATGAATTTATACTTAGATGAGTGTATTTAACTTTTATTTGGCCATGCCCCACATGTTTTCTTGAATGCTTTGCCCTCCTTTGTGGTGAGGACATCATTGAGACACCCTGATTTTGGAAGTTGAAATGGAGGGCATGTCTGGGAAAAGGAGGATGGCTGGTCACCCTGGCCAGGTGTTTTGGGGAGGTGCCTTTGGCAGCACCTGAGTGTTGTTGACAGAGGAGAAGCTGATCCTTGTCCCGCATCCTCCGAAACCGGCTCCAGTCTGGCAGCCAGAGGTGCTGCTTTTGCTGCTTCTGTGATTTGTCAAGTTTCAGGTTTCCGTTGGCCTTGGCCAGGCAGAGCTGCCTCCATGGGGAGAGCTTCTCTATTCTTGTCTGAACTTGTGCTTCATCCAGTTTTCTGCTCGCTTTCTGGACTTCAGTCCAAGGTGGCTGTGCTTGGGAGATGTTGCAGTTATTGTGTGCCTTCAAGCCATTTCTAATTTATGGCGACCCTAAGGTGAACCTATCATAGTGTTTTCATGGTGAGTTTCTTCAGAAGGGGTTTGCCTTTGCCAAGAGAATGTGACTTGCCCACGGTCACCCAGTGGGTTTCTGTGGCTGAGCCAGGATTTGAACCCTAGTCTCCCAGTGTCCTAGGACCTTATCACACGGATGAAAATTGGAAGTTTAAATGGGGTTTATCCAGATACTACTAAATCGCAATTAAGATTGTCAGACAAAGCGCGATAAAAGAGCCATTATCCTAGGAATAACCAGGCAATAAACAGCATTTTTGGGATTTTCCCATTTGTTGCTGTTTATTGCCTGGTTATTCACAGCTTAATGCCACTTTAATCACTTTTCAATGCAACATCATTTGAAAAGCTTTATCACAATTGTGCGATATCCCTGAGAAGGATAATGGCTGTTTAATTGCAATGTCTGTGAAAATCTTAATTGCAAATGTGCAATTTTCACAGGATAATCCCCATTTATACTTCCAATTGTCCCACTGTGGTAAAGTCCCTAGTCCAACATTCAGACCATCACACCACACGCCTGGGAGAGGCTTCTCTTAAGAAGAGCTTTTATCTTTCCTCTTCAGGGATTTGATGCAGGAGTTTGAACTTCTGTTCCTGGGCACAAATGCCCTGGTGGCTGTAAGTTTTCCCCACTGCCCCCACATTTTTCCCACTGCCCCCCACAATCTGGTGAGAATGTAACTTAGCAAATACCTTAAAATGGGTGGCCAGTATCTTGCACTCTCCATGTATTTTGCAGAATGCTTTAAGTTTACAGTGTGGGACAGTTTGTATGCTGAAATATGCAGTGCACTTGTACTGTATGCAGTGCACTTGCAACTTTAGAGGCCAGTCTGTTTTGATCTTGGCAAGCCTTGTTCAGATTCAGCTCATACAGCATCTTCAGGGAAATGACGTACATCAGGGTGGAAATCATGCAGTTTTCCAGATGTTGGACTGCAACTGCCAGCATTTTTCACCATTGGCTTTGCTTGTTAGGGGCAGTCAAGTGGTTTCCAAACGTTGGCCTTCCAGATGTTTTGGACTTCGGCTCCCAGAATTTCTGACTGCTGGCCAAGCAGGCTACAGCTTCTGGGAGTTGAAGTCCAAAAACCTAAAGGACCAAAGTCTAGGAATCACTGGGGTAGTCCAACATCTGGAGGACTATGTGATTTCTATCCTTGCATTACATTCACGTATCCCTATTTTCTCAGTGTTGATAAAAACCAAAACTCAGACATGCCAGTAGGCCTGTTTTAAAGTGAAGTTGAGACATTCCACTTGTTTCTGTGGCACTGTCTCTGATCTTACTACAGCAAGAGTTTTGCTACCTAAGTGCAAGAGCTGCTCTTTAAAAATTTCTTGCAGTTCATATGAAGCCATTGCCATTTAACTATTAAAAGCCTTGATGTACAAAGTACAAAGGACAAAGATACAGCATGAATAAAGAGAAGCAGTCAAAAAGCAGAGGTTAAATTTAAACCTGCTAAAGTATAAAAGCAAACCAGGTGTTTAATTCTTGGAATATCTGAAGTGCTGTCTGACTTGCCATTTACATGCAGGACTGGTAATATGAAGGTTGTTACACAGTAGGAAGTATTGTAGAGCACCCTTTCTCCTATTAAATATAATGAAATTAGAAATGTACATTACACAGATACTTTTATGAGGCCAACCAAAGAGGGCAAAATTAAAGTTTTTAACTGAGATTTTAAAACAATGAGGGAAGGAGCAGTCTGCAAATTGTTTTCGAGTGAAAAAAGAGGAAGCTGAGCCAAGGAACTGCAAACCCTAAATTGGGTGAGAAGGCATTCTAGAGTTCCTAGAATGCAGATCTTGAGCCTGCTGGTAAAAAAGAAATCAGGGCTGAAAGAGAGCAGGGAGCTAGGTTGTGTAGAGCTTTTGAAAGTTAAAACAAGAAGTTTGTACTGAATCCTAGAAGGAATGGGTAATGCAAGAAGAGATGTTAAAAGGGGGATAACATGATCAAAATGACACAAAAAGATCATCTTGAGCAGGAGAATGTTGAGTGGAAACCAGAGGACTAAGGGACAATAATGGAAGACCAGACAAAAGAAGATTACAATAATCAAAGCAAGTGATGACCAAGGCATGAACTAAGGTCTTAGCAGAGGAAGCACAAAAAAAGGTCTGATTTTGGCAATGTAATAAAGAAAAAAGCAACCTGACTTTGGTAATCCTCAGTGTGAGGAACAAAGGACAAAGAAGAGTAAAAAAAATAAAACCAAGGTCCAAAACACACTGCAGAAATGAGACTGCTTTAACTGCCCTGGCTTAGTGCTTGGAAATCCTGGGAATTGTAGTTTATTGTGACACCAAAACTCTTAGACAGACAAGGCTAAATGTCTCACAGAAGTACAGTTCGCAGAATTCCCTAGCATTGTGTCAGAGCAATTAAAGTGGTCTCAAAATGGATTATTTCTGCAGTGTGTTTTAGACCCAAGACTATGTGCTTCTTTCACAGGATAAATGAGAACATTATTAACAGTGATGGAGAATGTATGCTGTAAATAAAGTTTTGCAGAAAAATAAGTAGTTCTATCTTTGCCAAGTTTGAGTGATGTTGAAGTCTCCATGCTATCTGAGATAGCTGAAAGATGTGCTGCATTGTGGCAGCATACTTATTGCATCTGGGCTAACATTAATCTGGTGTTTGCTTTACAAACAACTACAAACATCACAAAAGTTTGGCTATGTTGTACATATTTTATCCAGTGAGCTAAGAGTTAGTAAAGTCAAAGCAAGAAGCAAGGGAAGTCTCTCTTGATTATTTATATTCAGATTTACCATCACTGGTGTTTGCTGCAGGCGAAACAAGTTCTTCTTTCCTCCTTCTTGGATAGATTTTTAGTCTTCAGAATAAACGAACTGCACAAGTTGAAGCAATTGTAATCTTCCTATAAAGAATATGAGGTTTTCTGCTCTTCAGAAGAAAACTGTCTCTTCAATTACATGGGTTTGCTAAACAGAGGGCATGCTTCTGATTGTTTCTGCACAATTAAATGTCTTAAAATAAATAAATTCATTTGCTGAAGCTTTGATGGCTGCCCTGTTGCAGATTAACTTTACTCAACATTTCTCTACAAATGGCAATTGAAACAGTGGCTTCCACATGGGATAATTTCCCATCACCACCCTTACAACACTTAATACAGAATGATTCATAGGGAGTGGTTCCCCCCCTATTTTGATGGCTGATACTTGATGATAGAATCATAGAGTTGGAAGGGGCCTCATGGGCCATCCGGACCAAATCTCTGTTCAATGCTAAATCTTCAGCTAAAGCATTCCCAGGAGGTAGCTGTCCATATCTTCTTGAAAACATCCAAAGAAGGAGACCCCATCACCTCTCTACACAGTTGGTTCCATTGTCGAACTGTTCTTACTGTCAAGAAGTTCCTTCTAATGTTCAATCAAAATCTACTCTCCTGTAACTTCAAACCATCAGAGAACAGGCCTGCCCTCTCTGCTCTATGACATCCCTTGTGGTAATTTTTTAACTATCTAACCCTTGAGATAGTTTAAGAGGACAGTCATGTCACTCCTCAGTCTTGTCTTCACCAAGCTGAACATGCCCAGCTCCTTCAATCTTTCCTCATATCTTTTGTTGTTCATACCTGTAATCATTCTTATTGCCTTTCTCTGAACTTGCTTCAACTGATCTATATCTTTCTTAAATGAGGTGCCCAGAACTAAATGCAGTACTCCAAATGAGACCTGGCCAACGCAGAATATAGTGGGACTATTACTTCCCTCAGCTTGGAAACCATGCTTCTATTAATGTAGACTAAAATAGCAGTTGCCTTTTTTGCTGCAGCATCATAGTGTTGGGTTATGTTCAACTTATGTTCAACAATAATTGCAAGGTATATTTTGCACATAGTACTGCTGAGCCATTTATCCCCCATCCTATATATGTGCATTTGGTTTTTGTGGACTAAATGTAGAATTTTGTAAAAGTTTCTATTGAATTTCATTTTATTAATTTCTGCCCAGTATTCTAATTTAAATAGGTTCTTTTGAATTCTGTTCCTAACTTCCAATGTGTTAGCAACCCCTCCCTGTTTTGAGTCATCTGGAAATGTCATCAAAGTCATTTATAAAAAAAATCGAAGAGTAATAGTGCTACGATAGACTGCTGAGGCACCGTACTCAAGACTTCCTTCCTGTTTGGAGCACAGCCATTGATGATGGCACTTTGAGTACAGTTTGGGTTATGGACCCATCTATTCATCCATCCATCTGTTCCTATCTATTCACATTTAATCAGTCTGCTAATCAAAAGGTCTGTCTGTTGATTCCCCTGAGCTGCACACAAATGGAATACAGAATAAGAATATGTGAGACTTTCAAGTCTAACAAAATTATATGAGCTTTCATGGACACAATAGGCCACTTGTTTGTGCCCATGAAATGGAATTTTGAAGATTGAAATATATATGCAGTATTGAGAGACCAACAGCAAATGCCAGGTCTTGTAAAGAATTTGGTGAATCCATCTCTAAGTATTCCTTGCTTAAGAAAACCCTATGAAATCCATGGAGTTGCCATAAGTTGCAGGGTGATTTGAAGGCACATAAACATGCATGTTGGAGGCGGATGTACACAGTGAAGTAAAAGGCAAGGTTCAGAGGATAACTTTAACAATCCAGCTTTTTAAATTGTCCCATTATTATCTCACAGATGTCTTTTTTAAAGCACCTCTTAAAAATAGCTTTCCTAAGTTATACGCCAATTGGTATGCTGCTACTGGCAACATTATCTGTAGTGAAGGCATGAGTGCTCCTCTCCATCATGTGCTTCTGATAAATTGTGTGCTGAGACCTCACTTGGGTCTGATCTATTACAAGTCCTGTTCATGTATATTTTAAATTATGTGAATGGACTTCAGCACAATCAGCTATTGGCATGGGAGCCCTAGTTCATGTATTTTTGCATACAAGAATTAAGGTGGCTGAATTTTATAAGATTAGGTGACTGAATTGTAGCCTGCCTTTATTGGAATTAAAGTTCCTGGTCCAATTCTTTCAGAGTCAAAAGCTTTGTGGAACAGACAAGAGAAATGTAGGCAAGGAGTTCACAAACATAAATATGTGGTTAATAGAGATCAGATGACAACACAGAGACTTCCCCAAGATAGTACTGTACTCCTTCAATAGGGGGGTGTTGTTCCATCCAGAATAGGGGCAAACACAGTTCTCAGAGGGTGGTACTTTGTAAGGTTTTTTTTTTTTGGTTTTTTTTTTTTGGGGGGGGCTATGTGGCCATGTTCAAGAAGATTTTCTTGCTGACGTTTCGCCAGCATCTGTGGCTGGCATCTTCAGAGAATCATGGATGCCGGCCATGAAAGTCTTTGACGGTACTTTGTAACTTCAAATAGTATTCTCAGTACTTTTCTCCAGCACCACATCTCTTATGAGTTGATTTTCTTTCTATTGTTTTTTCTTTTACTGTCCAGCTCTCGCATCCATACATGGTGATGGAGAATTCAATGGTGTGGACAATCCTCACTTTAGTGTTCAGAGTTATAGCTTTACACTTTATTGCTCCAGCAGAAAAAAAACAAGTCCTGTTTTTTATAGCTGCCTTTTTCAGCCTTAGTCTTCTTCTGGTTTCTTGTTCTAATAAATATTTGAACCAAAGTATAGGAACTCTTTCACTCTTAAAAGCATGCTGTATTTTGCATCTTTTGCAAGGTGATTTGGTGATGTACTTTTCTCTTTCTGCTGTAACAGCTAACAGTCTCCTGCTAAAAGTAGATTGTGAGTTTTAAGAAAGAAACTGACTTGCTCAAGGCCTGTGTTCCATTGTTCCCTGTGTGTAATTATGAGTAACAAGTCGGTATATGACACAGTATGACTTGGAAAAGTTTAATCTCTGAAACACCCAGAAGTTCAGGTGTTTTTAACAGCCATATTTGCCAAACCACTGCTTCAGCAAACTTGATTCCTTCTTTAGATATACATTTTTTGTGTATAATTAAGACGTCAAAATGGTATTTCCATAAGCCATAAAACTCCAGGGTGCTGCTATAGTTCTTTTCCATATTGAGAAATAGAGGATTGCCTGTAATACAACAGTCACCGAGTCCACAATGATTATGTAGGTGAAACAACTCCTGAAGACTCTTGTGTTGCTGTATTATTTCAGTCTTCTGGTTTATGTTTTGACCTTTTTCTCTATAAGGGGTTGAAAACTGGGTAATTTGAAGTAGCCAGATGCTCGGTAATCAGGTTATTGGCAATAGCAGATACTGACAGTGCCTATCTATCTTGTTGGATTAATTGTCTTATTTGTCTCTCACATTCCAAAAGGTAGTTTACAGTAAATTTGTTTTGAACAAAACAAAAAGGGCTGGAAATGACTACTTCTAGAAATTGTGGAGATGTTGAGGGGAGAAATTCCCACCTCATTCTGATCTGAGTTGTGGGAATCTTACAGAAATGGAAATGCCAGTAGTGGTATTTTCTTATTAAGCCAAACTTAAGTTACTGCTTTAAAGGACAATCCTACACAAATTTACTAAGCATCAACAATGCTATGCAAAAATACCTGGAAATGACCCCAGTGAACACAGTTGACATTGCAAGTACATGAAATCCGGTGGTTTAGATCAGGGTAGGAAATCTTTGGCTATTTTGATGTTTTCTTCTACACATGAAACTCACATTTCAAGTCTCACCAGTGAAAGAAATTTTATAGAAAACAGCTTTGTTGTCCCATCCTCTACTCTGCACCTTCCAAAAAAACAAGCTTGTCAGCCTTCTTCCTTCAGTCCCTTCTGCTTCATCTCTAAACTGTTCAGGAGGCCACTCAAACCTCCTTAGGGGCTTTAGAAAGGTGCAAAGAGGAAGGAAAACAAATCCCTTCAGATGAAATTCCGTTGTTTACAGATCTCAGGATCTCTGTATGGGGAAGGTTGGCCCTCCAAATGTTTGCACTTCAATTCCCATGGTGTATTTTATCATTGGCCGTGGAAGATGAAGATGATGTATAACTTCATCAAGAATCCACTCAAACAGTAGCAGTGCTGTCATCGGTCCAAATATCTTTGTATTATGAGTAATATAAGAAATCTACAGTTTCATTATGGCTAGCTGGAACAAAATTATTGTGAAACACTGCTTTAGAAAAATTTCATTCATCTGTTTCAAGGGGGGAGGGTAGCCAGATTAGTCCATTGCAGAAAAAAAGCTTGTGGTATACTGACAATTGTTTTGTGCTGGGTGTAACCAATTATGATGCTTCATGAATAAAATGTTTAGTTTTCATATAGCCTGAAGTCCCAAACACCTATTAAACTGGTGTATTAATTGGATGAAGCCGATGTGGCAGAAGAACCTGAATTGTGAAAGTTTTTTCTTTCATTTTTTTTAGTATTAGAGCATGGGGAATTAACGTTTTTGGACCTCAACTGCTAAAGTACCTCCAAGCTCTGATTAGGAGTAGGATGAAATTTATAATTTTTTATTCAGTGACTTTAATAATCTTTTAAACTCACATTTAACAACTTTTAAATAGCCTTGAGAATGCATGAATTTGGATCTTGAGTGCTCCCTGAAATTTGCAGACAGTCCAAGCCAGCCATCTTAATTGGGTCCTTGCTGTTTTGACTTGGTTATTGAGATTCTATGTGACCAAATATCTACCTAGAAATAAGTAACATATTAAACATGTGTACATTTTCTCAATTACAGCAAGGATGTGCAGTGTGGAGTCCTCATCTGGGGGTAACTAGTAAGTGTACTTCCCACCCTCTCAGTGCCCATTGAGTTGTTTTTAGGGTTCTCTCATTAATGGCTGTGGTACTTCTACACCTGTCAGGGGTTATCCAGATCTTCTGGTACTTCCTTTTTTTTTTTTTTTTTTTTGTATGGTGAAATTTGGCTACAGGAAGACCACTACCTGGAAAATTCAGATTTTTCTTTATATATCTGTATGGTTTCTGTTGAGAATTCATAAGTTGTTGATTCTGGAAAACTTTGAAGGACATGTAATTGTCCTTCTGCCAGTTTGGCATTTCCCTTGTGGGATGCAAGAGTACAAGTTTGCTTCCCTTATCATTGCTGCTGTCTCTGTGCAGAATGTTCAGATGTGATGCCAGCTGGCATGATGTCGTTGCAGTCTAGAGACTGTCAGGTTCATTTTTGTAGCAGACTTTGATTTGTTACTCAGTACTAAACTATAGGTCAGAAATCATCTTGGCATTGTTGGGGTATCCACTTTCATCTTCTTTACTCAACTAGAAAATGCCCTTTTTTCTGTATTACCTTCTAACATGTAACTTTCCATCCTGGCACCCACTGCAGCCATCTAAGATATAACATGGCAAATAAAGTTCCTCTCAGTCTGCTTCTGCGTTGGACCATCCTCAACTACATCTGGGAGGAAGAACAGTACATGATAAGCCATCCATTATATCTCCCCTATGTAGCCTTGTACAGATCAGTGTACATGTCAGAAAGGTAAGAAGACAACAGGGCATCAACATGCCCAGTTATAGAAGATAACTTTAAATTGTGTTGGGCAACTGTAGGAGCCTTTTTTCTCTCCCTGAACCATTTAGAGCAGTGATTCCCAGAGCGGGCAGTGTTCTGTGGAAATATCTAGGTGAGCGGTGAAGGGGGAAAGACAGTTAGGGCGGAAAAATGAAATGCACAGATATAGGATGGTTTACACCTGGCTGAACGACACTACATGTGAAAGGGATCTGGGAGTCCAAGTAGACCACAAATTGAGCATGAGTCAACAGTGTGATGCGGCAGCTAAAAAGGCCAATGCAATTTTAGGCTGCACCAATAGAAGGGAAGTAATACTGCCACTGTATTCTGCTCTGGTCAGGCCACACCTGGAATACTGTGACCAATTCTGGGCACCACAATTCAAAAAGGATGTTGAAAAACTGGAGCATGTCCAAAGAAGGGTGACTAAAATGGTGAAGGGTCTGGAAACCATGTCCTATGAGGAACGACTGAGGGAGCTGGGGATGTTTAGCTTGGAGGAGAGAAGGTTAAGAGGTGATATGATAGCCCTGTTTAGATATTTGAAGGGATTTCATATTGAGGAGGGAGCAAGCTTGTTTTCTGCTGCTCCAGAGAACAGGACCCAGAACAATGGATGCAAGCTACAGGCAGAGATTCCACCTCAACATTAGGAAGAACTTCCTGACAGTAAGGCCTGTCCGACAGTGGAACACACTCCCTTGGAGTGTGGTGGAGTCTCCCTCCTTGGAGGTCTTTAAACAGAGGCTGGATGGCCATCTGTCAGGGATGCTTTGATTGAGATTTCCTGCATGGCAGAGGGTTGGACTGGATGGCCCTTGCGGTCTCTTTCAACTCTATGATTCTATGACAGGGCAGTGGGGGAAGAGGAAACGGGTTGAGGGACCTTCAGTCAAAGTAGTGGGGTGCAAGGAAGACAATAGGAACCAGCAGCCTATAGGCTAAATTGACTGCCAAAAATTACAACCCTCCCCCTCAAAGTGACCAAAGTGAATTTCTCTTGACAAACAGTACAGTACAGAGGGATTCTGCCAGATATTTAAAAGGTGCGTCACCATTCTCAGGGGTTTACAGGAGAGGCAAATTATCCTGTTTTTGGCCAGAAAAGGATAGTTCAGGGGATCTGGTAGTTAAAAGCCTGCAAAAACAATCTGGAGGTGGACCAGGGGAGCACTTTGCCTACCCTTACTCTAGAAGCATCTGTGTGGCTCGATGGGCGAGTGAGTGAACTGGAGCATGCCAGTGCTTCACTCCATTGCCATTTTTTAAATGTATAATAGTGATTGCGAGATGCTCAATCAGGGTGGCCTCATTTATTGAGGTTGTATCCAAAATACCTAGGGAGACTAAGATTTTGCATACCTTTGTTAAATATTTAATAATTATACTGCCATGTCAATGTAAGGAAGGGCCTCAGGTGTGAAACCAGGAATTAGTTGGGTCTGTCTATTGCTGACTTCCCCTTCCCTACTAGTTGTGATGGGCACCAACTCTAATTCATTTTCATTACTTTCTGCTTTTGCTTTTGACATTAAGGTACAAGTGGACCTTTCTTTCTGTGGATTCTGTATCTATGGATTCAACCATCCATGGATTGCAAATATTTTTTAAAAATTCAAAAGGCAAAACTTGATTTTGCCATTTTATATAAGTGACACCATTTTACTGTGCAATTGTATATAATGGGACTTGAGATTTGCTGGTTTTGTTATCACTGTGGGTCTTGGAACAAATCCCAGTGGATACTGAGGGCCCACTGTAATTTTAAACAGCCATTAAACTTGTAATGTAAAACTGGTTAGACTCAGGGCTGTAATGATTGGAAAAAACTATCCAAACCTCTAACAAAAAAACAAAAACAAAACATCATCATAACAATTGATTCGAATAAATGTATTATTTGTGCTATTCATTGCATATGTTAAGAAAGATAAACCAGAAGTCACAAGACAAGTTAAATTTATGATTGTACAGCATGCTGTTTGTTATGTTGTTAAACTTAGAAAATGACCTTTCAGGCTAACAAGATTAAACAAACCACACTAAACCCTCCAGTTCCTATTAATCATTTGACTTGACCCTGTTTCTTCCTGTTAGTAAAATTATGTGGTTTAGCACCATAAGCTGTCATGTAAAAATAAGCAAAGTTTTACTTTCACTGTTGCAAAGTGTTCACTTGAAAATATGAATTACAGTGCACGCCTGTTGAAAAATGCAGAAAAAGTATCTCTGACCACTTGCGCATGGAGGATGGAGTCACTAATGCTTAATAATCTACCTTAGTTCAGTTTTAGATATCATAAGAGAAGCAGGAAGATAGTTTCAACTGGATTAAACACTGACAGTTTTTAAACTCCTAAATGAAAGACTGAAAGTCTCTAGACCCTTAAATAACATAATCATAGCTAGTCATAATTATAGCTAAAATAAGTGATGATGCAATATTTTATTTTTATTATATATTAATCAATTATTATATAATTGCTTAATAATAAACATGTAACATATTAGATTCTTATTTATAAACACTAGGACATTTATCCATCATTGTCCAGTTGAAGTTAATAGTTCTTCTTATATCTTAAATCAATTTTTAAAAATCCTGGTACCACCTGCAATTTGTTTAACACTAAATTCCATGCAAATGGATCGCAAACACTAAACGTCTCAAGTATGTGGAGAACTATGGCCATATACCCAATAACAGAATCTTCAATTATTACTCTCAAGTAGTACAAATAATTATTACCAACAAGTCCAAATAGCTAGTAAATAGCACTTAGAGCTAATTGCTTAGCTAGATTTGCTAAACATGAGCACTCTAAGGGACTTTAAACCAGTTTTAAAGGCTCATATTGCCCCATACCAGGTATAACTATTTTAGTAACACTTGTAATAAAATAAAACATAGTTTATTAGGCTTATGAGTACTGGGAATGCACTTCACCTCCTCCTGCTTTTCACACTCCAAAATTTCTCCTGGGCTTTCTCAATTACATTTGATCCAGGAAATTGTGGTTTAATTCTTGACTACAAGTAATTATATGAAACAACAAGCACACATCTTAGCAGTATTAATATAATTAAATTACATAGTACCAGACACTCTTATATGAATACAGACAGAGGTCATATATTCAGGGCAGAAGCTATGAAGTGGGATAGTCAAAGCCTGCTGGAAAGTATTAAAACCAGCTATAATCAGACTTTTTCCAACTTGAAAATAACAATTCCATTCCATAACGAAACTCAGCTCATGGAGGATTCTGGGAGTCACAGAAGATTTTCACACGGCATTGCTATATCATTCCTTTAACGTCCCAAAGTGTAGTGGAATCGTCATAACAGATAGATGATTCCAAAAGATTTTCACATGAGGCTGTTAGTGTTCTTAAAACGTTGATATATCAGAATTCAGCAATAAATTATTACAAAACGATTTCAAAACAGTTGAATTTCTGAATTCTGATATATCAACGTTTTAAGAACACTAACAGCCTCATGTGAAAATCTTTTGAAATCGTCTATCTGTTATGACGATTCCACTACACTTTGGGATGATAAAGGAACAATATAACGATGTCTTGTGAAAATCTTCACAGTCTGAGACAGGAACTTCTTCACATGCAGCATTTGGACTTACAGTGCAGGACTTTAAATGTCTGAGAAGAGGTAGATTTCATGAAATTCAGTGAGACACGCTTCTACACTAACACGTTGATTGCACCAATTACCAAGGATTTACATTTTAAAATTACAGCGAAGAAAAAAATATCACCACATGGTACAGGAGTGCTGAAAATCCCTGCATAGTTTCAGAGTAGCCAGACATGTTGACAACTTGTATATAAATAGTCATACAAAAATAGTTACAGAGAACGATTGGTCACACAGTTTGCTGAAACAGAATCAACAGAGACAGACAGCCAATAATGCACAAGAAAGTATCCCTCCACATGTGTGTTTGTTCTGCCTTAGTTTCTAGCCCAAAGTGCTCAGGTTAGTAAAGTGGGCCCTTGGCATCTGCTGAGGTTTGGTTCCAGGACCCCCGTGAATATCAAAATCCATGGATGCTCAAGTCCCATTAAATACAGTAGCATAGTAATATGATGTCCCTTATATAAAATGGCAAAATCAAAGTTTGTTTTTTTGTAATTTATATAGTTTAACAATGTTTTCAAGCCATGCATGCTTGAATCCATAGATTAAAAAAATCCATTGACATGGAGGGCTAACTGTTTCTAGCAACTTTAGGTAAGAACAGGGGAGGTGATGGCAGCCCACCACTAATATCTATTCTAGCCTCCTTTAAGTCTGTAGCACATTTTAGTTTCCCATAGTCCCCCAAAGAGTGTTGCTCAATGGCACTGTGATAAATTTAACCAAAACCCAGGACTAACCACAGAGCACTGACATCCACTAGAGAGCATGTTTGTAAGGGGCCCTTCAAACCCGAAGCCAACCCTACTAGTCAGACAAGTTCTGGGACTGGAAAACCCATCAACAGTACTTTGCCCAATCATTCTCTGCAACTGTTTTTGTATGACTATTTATACACAAATTGCCAACATGTCTGGCTACTCTGAAACTATGCAAGGATTTTCAGCACTTCCCGTACCACGTGGTAATATTTTTTTCTTCACTGTAATTTTAAAATGTGAATCTTTGCTGTACTTAGGTAGGTTTCTATAAGTGGTTAGAATGTGTGTAAAGAATTCTAACTTTACAAGCTACCTCTCATTTGTAAGTAAACTGGGATTGCATTTTTAATATATAGTAATCAGAAATCTGTGACATAGATGTACTATCAGAATCTGGAGAATTCTATAAACCATAGTGATCCATTTCATCAGTGCATTGTTACCAGCTCTGAAACAAACCAGAAGCATGGTTTGAAGTTTAATGCCTAAATTCAGTTGCTGGTCCTGACCAGTGTAGATTTATTGTTTCAATTGCTGAAAGTCAAGTTGATGCTTATTTAAATCACAGTGACTAGACTCAGTGACTAGACTCAGTGAAAGATCTACAGTCACTGGGACTAGCAATTGGATTCAGGTCTAATATTCTAGTTGTTCTGGAGGTAGTAACCATAATTTCCTGATACAGATTTAATGGGAAATATGGTTAACTGACAATTTCTCCATAAATTTATCATAAAAAAGGGGAGGGGATTGCATGCCTTGGCAAAAAGTTCATTTTTTCCATTTTATTTTAATCAAAGTTAACATAACAACAACAAAAAAGAGTACATGATGGTAGGTAATCACTCAGTGAAAGATATAGCCTATCAGAAGACAACAGGTTAAGTCTAAGACAATCAGAAGGGATTCTTTCAGTACATCAGATTGGCAGATTGCAGTTTGTATGATGATGACTCAGTACCAAATATTCACAAATTTGTTTCCTCTGACTAGTCATTTGGAATGGTAATTAATAAAGACACTTTCTCTTTAAGTACTAGTGTCTGTCAAGCTGTCCTGAGAAAGTTAGTCAGTCTAGGGCACACCAGTGTTTAGTGATTTTCAGCAATACAGCTGTCAGAAGAAGTAAAATCAAGTCATTATTCATCAAGTCTTGTTGATTCTATTGACAATCAAGAGCCATAATACAGCCCCACAGAATGGCAATTGTTGATATATGTTATACAGACAAAAAAAATTAAACCTTCCTCCAAAAGCGCTCAGTTTTGGGAAAAACAGCTGTATATGGTAAAAATAAACCAAACTTTCTGCATCCCCTTGAAGAATGGGGTGAGATACCAATGGTGTAATAATCTAAACCCAAGTTCTCTATTTGAGACCAAAAACTGATTTAAAAGGTTTTATTCATATATTTACTTACTAACCTAGTTATAATAATTTAAACTGGTCCATTTTCTTTTAAGGGTAAAAAAAAAAAAAAACCATAGGTGACAAACAAGACCTGTTTTGTGGATGGGAAAAAGAAATAACTCATGTTCCAAGTTAAGGAAAGTGCAGAACTTTAAAAACATGAAGCTAGTCAAACTGTCATCAGATACTCAAGAATCAATGTGCAAATGTTTTAAGACCCATATTGCTATATTATTTTACTCAGTGACAAATGCTGACTAATAGGCTGGCTAGACAGATAAATATATATTCTGTGACTAATTTTTTTTTGGGAAGGTAGTCAAAGTGTTTAAAGGTAGTTTTTCAGCCTCTTGAGGTAAGGTAGCTTCTTGCCATAGCTGACAAAATGAATCATTAGATCAATTTTAGTTCCATAGTACATAATTAGAGCTGCAATTTTATGTCTGAGGTTATTTGTTTTTTAAAAACCACTCAGCCATGCTACATTACTTCATGGCTAGTCTTATCACCTCCGCTAACAATTGAGAAGCTGCAATACAACTTTACTTTTTGTGGTATGACTAGCAGTGTGCCTAGTATATTTGACACCCAGTGCAGATCATTTTTTTTAATAAGCCCCCTTCTCTCTACAACAAAATTGTTTTTAGTTATAATAATGAAATGAAATGAATAATAATGACAAGAAAAGAAACATAGTGAGAATGCTCTTTTATTGAACTTTGAACAGTACATTATACAATCATGCCAGCAAAAATAAATCAATAAACAGTAACTCTGTCTTTAGAGAGCCAGCATGGTGTAATGGTTTGAGCATTGGACAGCCACCTGAATACCAGGGTTCAGTTTCCTGTTCAACCATGGAAACCTACTGGACAAACCTTGGACAAGTCACACTCCTTCAGGGGATAGATTTGCATTAGGGACACCGTATATCAGAAATGATTTGAAGGCATACAACAGCAACCCTCTCTTTGCACTTTCTTCCTCCCTTTCTTCAATAGTTTTCCAAGTCTTTGCTGTTTTTTTAATAGTATAGTGCTGTGTGCACATCTTGATGTTCCTTCCTTCAATTTTCACATTTCAGCCCTTCAAGTCCAGTCCAGCTTTCCTGACCCCTTTGCAAATGGCAAACTGTTCTGTTTCTCCCTATTCTGCTGATCTTTGTAGTGTAAAAGCTTATAATTTTAGTTAGTATTTTTGTAACTCAGTTTTCAATTGAAATAAAAAGACAATACAGTTAACCAAAACAGCACATTTGTTTAAAACTAAACTACAAAGGCCAAACATCCAGATTCATTTCTATGTCTAAATAGAATAGTGAGCCTGCTCTTTCTGTTCTTATTTCTGCATAACTATTTAACATGCTAGAATCCACACAGCTTCTTCCTACATACCTGAATAATCTCTGTGACCTTTGTTTAGCTTTTTCTTCTTGAAAAATATGCAACATGATAGCTCTGAAGGCCAGTGCTCCTCTGATACAGAATTTAGTTTATCCTAGTTTGACGTAGCCCTTCTTTTTCAATTTAAAAATCATGTACAAACCGGTATAGAGACACAGCATTGTTGTACTAGCAAAATAACATCTTAAGGGGAAAAATATAATTCCATTTCTAAGTGCTGCTTTGTTGCAATTTCTGTCCAGGATACAGCCTTGTAAGTTGCTTTTCAATTGAATGTCCATTGCCCCTTTGCATATTGACAGTAATGTTTATACTCTTAGTTTTTCATTGCTTTCATAAACAATAGAAAATCTACTTAAGATAAAAGTCAGAATTGGGAAATGTTATGTTTTGGACTGTACTTCCCAGAATCCCTAGTCCACTTTCCCAAGTTCTAGTAAAACTAGAGAAAGCAAGCCAGTATGTTATGAAAGATAAACCTTACTCTAAACAACTCAGATTAGATAAGTCCACATCAGGATGTCATTGAGAGGCTCACTCTGGCTGAAACTTTAACCTGAGGTTCTATATTTATCTTTTGAGCAACTGTCTTTGGTATAAATCCAACCTAAGGTTACCAGAGGAAAAAGGTTGCTGGTACAGTTCAGTTGGTTTTTCCAGTTGTGTAGGTAGTGCTTTTGCTTCTCTGGCACCTAGGTGTGTTCATGATTGTGCAGATGGGTGCACAATGAGCATCACAACAGGAAACTGTGTTTGATTTCAGGAGATAAACCAGAGCTAGATGTCTATGGGCACAACATTAATTACACTGGTGGAATGATTGTGTTGGGAAGGAATGTAGGGCTACTTCCACCCCAACTTTTTATCTGTTTTGTAAACTGGTTTAGCTAGGTTTCCACAGTTTTTCCTACTATATTTTCAGTTAAATTTGTTCCTAAATCATGGGGAAATCAAAATCTCTCAAAGGGCACAGTTGTGGGACCACTGCTTTAGAGGGACGTTAGAAAAATTGTATCAATTCCTCAGAACTATTTCCCCCACCCTGTTCTGCCTTTCTTGATTGTCAGACTGTTTAGGGTTGTGGTTTTTTTGCCAGTTCCCATGTTTTTAACTGTGTGCCTGTCCTGTCAGCTTCTCAACCATTTTCTGTTCTGTCCCATAAACAGTGAGAAGGTGGCACTCTGATGGCTGCATTTTTGCTAGCTGTTTTGGGAGGCTGCCACAGCATATAAGACAAAGAACCACACAGTTATCTAGAAAATTTCTGCTTGGAAGAGGGTCAGAGGTTTGACTGTTGAACAGGAAAGCCACGTCTGTTGGAGGAAGAACATTAACCCACAGAACTGAATAGCTCCAGATGTCGGAGTGCCTTTTAAAGCCTAATTCAGATAACTGATGTTGCTTTTACAGTTTTATCTCTGCTTTGAAAAATGGTATTGTTCCTCATCCATATATACATATTCAAATCTGTTGTGTGCTTTTCTTCATTAGAGCAAATTCCCTAGGAAACATTTATACATCCTGAATTTTTAAATATTTTACAGGAAAACAGTATATTTATATAGGCTCAGTACAGACTGGTGCTTTGCACTGGTCTGGGGCTGATTTTAGGGTTTTGTAGGGCTGGGCGTCTAGACACGCCCAGCTCTACAATTGCCACACAGGCGCCATGGTTGTGTGTGCCTGTCCGTACGGGGGAGGGGGTGCAACGATGATGTCTGCATAATGACCAAACAGCACCGCGCCATGCAGACATCATAATTGCACACGAGGGTGCCAATGGTGCCTCGTGCATCGCCAG
The DNA here is from genome assembly GCF_019175285.1 of Sceloporus undulatus. Lineage (NCBI taxonomy): Eukaryota > Metazoa > Chordata > Lepidosauria > Squamata > Phrynosomatidae > Sceloporus > Sceloporus undulatus. Next base: position 45,110,576 of record NC_056526.1, read on the forward strand.
AAACAGGTTCTTTTTAGGCCTACTGGAGGCTGCACTGTTTGGTCATTCTGTCTCCATCCGGGGCAGAAAGGGGCAGCCCATCTGTATCCTCCCATAGTAATCTAATATTGGGAACAACCTTGTAATACATGTTGGCTTCCAATAAATTGAATGTTGCTTTTGTTATTATTAACTGTTGTCAAGTTGACTTTGACTTATGGTGACCCTATGAATGAGAGACCTCCAAGTCATCAACAGTCCTGCTCAGGTCTTGCAAACTCAGGGACAATCAGAAAAGAATACTATCAGACAAAACCTTCAAGTACCTGAAAGAATAAATGTGTGTGTACATTATAATCAATAGGGTACCGATTGGAAAGCCAGCATGGTGTAGTGGTTTGAGCATTGGACTACGACTCTGGAAACCAGGGTTCAATTCCCACTCTGCCATGAAACTCACTGGTGACCTTAGGCAAGGTACATTCTCTCAACCTCAGGAGAAGGCAATGGCAAACTTCCTCTGAACAAATTTTGCCAAGAAACCCCCGTGGTAGGATTGCCTTAGGGTTGCCATAAGTCAGAAAAGACTTGAAGGGATACAACACACACACACAATTGAAGGTCGTGTGGTCTCTCCCTAGTAGGAATAATCATGTGTAAAGAGCACTTGGGGTTAGCAGGATGCCATAAGAAGTTCATTCCTGGCAAGATATCCTTTAAAAAACACATCACAAATTCCAATATAATTACTAAAGAACCAAAAGTTCACATTGGTCCCTAGAGTGTCAGGAAACTTTCTGAAAATCATTAGAATTTTGTCTCCAAAGCTTGTCCTCAAAGGGTCTGACCTGAACGCCTTTTGTTTTGTGAATGGATGTTGGGCCTGAGAACATTATTGTTTTTGGAGGAAGCACAGATTGTTCTTCAGCAGGAAGTTGGATATGAGCAAGATATATGCATAACAGTTAATGACAAATTTAAATCTAAGCTGATTTAAGCCTCATGATTAGAGAGAGACTTAGAGAGGAAGGGGGCAAGATAATATGGAACACACCACAATAGAATGTGGGAGTTAAATTTTTGATTTTGTCAGGCTAAGCATATTGTAAAGAAAGAGTGAAATTCTTATAACTGCTAATATATAATGATATACACACTTAGAAAGAGCAAGGGCATAAAATTATTTTTAAATAAATAACATATCAAATGTTATTCGAAAAGGCATTATTTTCTCACAGTAGACTTTTCCATGCCTACCTTTGTTGTTTCTTTTCTGAAACTCTTTCTTTGGTATGATTATATATTCCAGAAATTACTGGCCATTAATCTCAAATGCAATAATTCCGTTTTTCTCTCTACACAAGTCCTTAATCACCTTCATTTATAATTTATGAGAAGTTGTTGGCTTTAAATGTTGTCACCTGAGGAGAAACCATAGTAGGTTAACAATAGGGTTTACATTAATCTCTCTCCCTGAACAATGTGCTTTATTTTAAAAGAAATGTACTACTATAGTCAATAGGTACATTTTACCAAGGTGTTAGAATTAGACATATTATAGTTTTTCCAGACGATAGCACGAGTGATTTTTAAAATTGTATTTATGCTGCAATGTAAGCTTGTTGCATCGCTCTTTTATTTATCTAATGCCCTTTAGAGCAGGACTTTTGAGAATTGGCTTTAGACCCAGGGCAAGAGACTTGCTTGCCCATCCTTCCATTTTGCAACAATCATTATAGCCACTCCCAGGGCTCCTGAGATGCCACAATTTATGGTCTGTTTTTTCACTGTCTAGGCCCCAGAGGTCCATGTGATGTTATGGACTTTGAGGGTGGAAAGACTGTTGTGTTTATTAGAGAAATTAAGGTAAAGTATGGTTATGTATGGCATGTAGCATGGCGGAGTGGTTTGAGTGTTGGACTACAACTTTGGAGACCAGGGATCGATTCCAAGCGTGGCCATGGAAACCCACTGGGTGACCCTCAGCAAGTCATACCCTCTCAGCCTCAGGGAAATGCAATGGCAAGCCTCCTCTGAGCAAATCTTGCCAGGGAAATGCCGTGATAGGTCCACCGTAGAGTCACCGCATGTCGGAAATGACTTGAAGGCACACAACAACAACAACAACAACAACAGCATGGTTATATATGTGCATTATAGTATATGTAATAAAGTAAGGATCTGGTGGAAGAGCAGTGGGGTACAATCCAAAATGTATACTACAATCACAACCATGTGTTCAATATAGAAGTGTGGTCCAAATATAAGTGTATGAGGGAAAATGGCAGAAATTTTCAAGAAAGAGACATTGATTGAGAAGTGCAAGTTGCTGAACTGGACATTTGAGGGAGAAAATGTAGAGGATTTGGGAATGAGGTTGTTGGGCTCCATCATTCCAAACTTTAGTGAGGCAGGGATAAGGAAACGCCAAGAAGCTTTATCTCTACACTCCACACACACACACACACACGGTATGAAGGAAGTCCTGTAATTTGAGGAAATGGAAAAAGGAAAGGAAAAAGTAAGTAGTTTGAAATGGGATATAGAAAAATTTAATAAGGAAGACTTACATGAATTCATAGCAAAAGAAAAGAACAGAGGTTTTAACAGCGGTTAAAAAGAGAAAGTCTGAAACATATTTGATGGGATAAGTAGAGGTCCTTACACTCCATACTTTCCAGAGGTCCAGCTTCCAAAAACCCCCCCCCCCCATCCTGAGCCTTTGCAGTGGGAAAGAGAATAGCCCTTTTGAATGCCAGTGGATTCCCTCATTCCATGACTTTCATTTTTTGTTGTTTAAAACAAGGAGGAAACTGATAACATTTTCAACTGTGAGAGCACAAAAATCTGTTGAGATGGATAAACTTTGGCCCGTTACACACGGGCTCTTGAGGCGCCCCCATCACGTGATAGGGGTTGGCCGGGGACCTAGCGTCCACACCGGCCTCACCCCTATCACATGACGGGGGCGTAATAATGGTGGCGCCCTATACACACAAGCGCCGCCATTATTACGTGTCGGACGCATAGCGTCCGCATGTCGCGCAGCGCTTATGATGTCGCGAGTGCGCCATTGGCGACTTGCGGCGTCATAACTGCGCCGTGGGAAGAAGCGCCATTTTGGGTCTTCTTATTTGCTCCACGCGGTTTGGCTGCTGCGGCTCCCTCACGGAGCATCCAGCAGCGCCGGCAGACCGCCGCTTTTAGGCGGTCTGTAACGGGCCTTTGTCATGCTTCAGAACTTCCTTGGATTTATAGGTGCAATGGCAAGGCTTTTTGTCTGCCCCTTTAATAAGACTATAAATGCTTGTTAAAACTGGAAAATGTTGTCACCATCACTAGGCTTGACCGATGCTGGGTCTGGAGAGGCAAATTACATGCCATCCCTGAACACATCATCTCAGGGAGACTGTGGCTCTATGGTCAATTCATGCATGAAAGCACTGTACTGAAACTATAAGGGAAGGTTGGGTTTTTTTAAAAAAAATCATAATAAATAAGCACTTGAATTAAAATGGCATGACACTGTGTTTGTGTACACGTTTGAATATGGGAAATCAAGGGCTTGGGATTAATAGTTTCTGAATTAGAAATAAATGAGAGAAGAAATAGAATTCAAAACTGAAGAAAACTGTTAGCCTATATTGTTGAGTAAAATCTTTATTTGCTTACCTCTTTCTTCTCTTCCTGGTGTGTTTTACCATGCACAGGTAATAGTTTTTGTTACTGTGTGCCTTCAAGTTGTTTCTGACTTATGGCGACCCTAAGGCAAGCCTATCATGGAGGTTTCCTTGGCAAGTTTCTTCAGAGGGGTTTTGCCATTGCCATTCTTTGAAGCTGATAGAGAGATACCTGCCAAGGTCACCTGGTGGGTTCCATGGCTGAAATCCGAGTTGAGCCTAGTTATTCTTGTTTTTTTATTACTGTAGTTCTGAATAAATTTGGGTGCAGCAGAAATTCAAAGTATTAGCAAGTGCAACAGCATAAGAAAGTAACATAGCAGTGCTATTCCCCTCCCCCAAATTTATTCAGAAATAAGTCTCAGTAGGGCTTATTTGCTAATTGATTTATGATTGCACATTCAATGTGTTGCAGACTGATTATGGTTTACAGTAGCAAAGTGAGGAAATTGACTTCCTTTCTTTAATCAATTGTTAGTTGATCTTCAAGATATTCTATGTCTTTGAGCCTTCATTTCCCTGGTGTTCTTAAAATCACAAGTTCTGTTTACATTAAGCTAACTCTTTTTCAGACACAGGTTCCAAGATTTTTGTTATTCTTAAAATGTAAAACAATACTGTGCTATAAAACAGAACTAGAAATAAGTCGTAATATGTGAATCTTGCTAATAAAACAGATATTATATGTCTTTGTGTGAATACTACTCTTTACAGATGGCATGTTTCAGTTTGGATTGTGCTTCCCATACAGTGGGCGGTGAAGGGAGGGCAGAGAAGGAAATAGAAGGTCTGGAACATTAGGATGAACTGGTGACTGCTGGGAGAGTAGGAGGGACAGGCTTCCTCAAGCATCTGATCTGCAAAATGAATCACTAGAAGAAACAAAAGAAAATAATTGCTAAGTTCTTGTCCTTGGATCAGTGCCTAAGGTCCCCTGGGTCTCCCAATTATCAACTTTTCATTATTTCATCTGGGAATTCCTCTATAGGTTGCTGTAGGTCACCTACAACAATCTGTACTGATTGAGCCTGTTAACCATTTTACAACTTGACTGTAAACTTGTCATGCCCTGCTTCCAGAACACGGACATGGACTCTGACTCCAAGGCTGAAGCCGTGGACATGCTGGGTGGGACTAGCTGCTGAACCAGAGCAAGAGGAGGTTCCAGAACCATATGTCTCAGAGACAGACCAGAGTGCAATACAGTTGGCCTGCCCCAACCACAGGCTTGCCATCTGCAGATTGGTGCCTCTGTGGATGGCCCTGCCTCATTCTCCTGAATGGTGGTGCATGCATGTGGCCGTGACATGCCACCATTAAAACCAATGGGACTTGAGGCACCACATTTTTTGGCATCTGGGGGGGGATCCAGAATGGAACCCCTGCAGACACAACTGATCCACTGTACCAGCTCTGGCAGAAAGTCCTGCTCATTCAGATACAGAAGACCACTTACCCCTACCTACACTTGCTGAGTGGAGACAACAAATGGAGAGCCTGAGGAGGTCTCAGAGGATTTCTAGGAAGCAGCAATTAAGCAGCAGCTGCATTGAGTGCTGATCTATAAATTCCCAGACCTGTCTTCCAAGAGTTGTTGGAGGTTATCTGACTTTCTTGCTTCCCTGTTTTGTTCTTGAACTCAGTGCTTGACCAGGACTCTGGATGTCATGGACCTGACCTGACCTGTTTGTTGACTCTGGATGCTGTTTACCTGACATTGCTGAACTCTGTTTGGAATTTAAGGCTTGTATTTACTAAAGTAAATAAAGTAAATACAGTGCTGAACTATAAGCTACTCTGTGGCTGGGCTTGCTCATTAGCTGCTGGTTATCAGCGGTGTAGCAATCAGCCATTGGCTGGTTATCCAGATTGTGTTTGGGACAAAACCATACAGTCACACCCTGATTTAAACCACCCCAAACACAATTAGTAGTGCTAATTACTTGGCAACAGCTATAGGGATAGCCAAACTGTTATTTCTGTAGTAGGGAGGAGCATGAGGTTAACGTTTTACCCCTCTCACTACTCAAAGGTATTTTTAGTGTAACCAATATGGGCTTGTTATGCATCCCAGTGCTTTGCTCTGAAAGTTTATGGTGAGATTGGAGATGCAACAGAATAATGGGGGGGGGGATGTTTCCCTGGTTAAAAGATATTTGAGCATAGCAATGAATGCATGTACTCTTAGGATAGCAATGCATGTACATCCCTAGTATTCATTTGTATCCACAATCAGCACAATAAAATGTGAATATCAGAAAAACAAAATATTCTTGTCATCCAGGCCATGCAACTTCAGTTTGATCTTTTGAGAGATGGCCGTAGCAAGCATTGGTGAGTGGCCAATGGGAGTAAGAATAGTGGGGAGGTAGGAAAGAAAATATATGAGGAGGGAGAGGATGCATGAGAGTTGATGAATACTTCACATGATATATTGACTGCATGATATATGTTGTTAAGGAATGTAGGACTACCGATGAGAATTTCTTTTCCAATCAGTACAGAAATAAAGGTCATCATAGTGGTCCATAAATACAAACCAGAAATAAAATCTACAGGGGGACAGTAGAGTTATGTAGCACATTGTTTTCTCTGTTGCAAAATTTTATACAATTTCACATAATAGAAGATAGAATTAAATTTTACTACAGATTGAGTCTCCCTTATCCAAAATGCTTGAGACCAGAAGTGTTTTGGATTTCACACTTTTTGCATTTTAGAATTCCTGTATTATCATATATGTACATAATGAGATATCTTGGAGAAGTGAGCCAAGTCTAATGACAAAATTCATTTATATTTCATATACATCTTATACACATAGCCTGAAGATAATTTTATACAATATTTTTTAACAATGTTAACAATTGAGCCATCAGAAAAAGCAAAGCTGTCACCATTTCAGCCACCCATGGAAAAAGATTCGGGTTTTGGAATACAGTATTTTGAATATTGGGATTCTGGATAAGGGAGACTCAACCAGTATTCAGAAATGCTAGAAATTTATGACATGTATTTTTCCAATTGAATTACTGTGAATGGTTCTGCCAATAAATGGTTTTGCTTTAAGTGATACCTAAATGGCATACGGAAGTTTCTTGTCATGCAGATTCTGAATTTGGGTATACAAAGGGAGACTTTTACTATTGTTAAAAATTGGGAATCTGCTCTGTTTTTATAACCAGTGTGTGCTTTATATCTCTTGTATATCAGTGTAGATATGCTCATACGAATAGTCTTGGGAGTGGGGATAGGAAAAACCTTGCAATATTTTTCCTCATTATTTGCTACCATTGATTTTAAAGCAAACTCAATTTATAACTAAACAGACAGGGACTTGCAATAGCTACATGCATCAGCCTGTCTATTATGTACCCATGATCACAGGATTTTTAATCACTTTATGCCAATAAATACATAGCTGTACAACAGGTAAACCATTGCCGTCTCTTAATGTTTTATCTTCAGAGGTATTCAACGGTAATTTTGGTAGAGTTATAAAGACAAATGGTGCTCTGGATTTGGCATTATCACACTGGATTCTGGCCATAAGACATTTAGAGACTCCAGTGTAGCAATGTTTTTTCAAGATCACACATTCAAAGGTTTGAGGCAGTTGGAATGTTTGAAATGTCAATTAGGCCAATACTCCAGTTGTAAACTATATAATCTGTTTTCTGATACCTTGTTTACTAACTGGCCTTCAGATACGTGCCTTGAGTGTTTTTCTTGAGTGAGACTAAAGCCCAAAACAGACTGGTAAAATGATGCATCTTCTGGCTGTGTTGAGGGCATGGCATTTAGAAGACCACACCAGTGAAAAAGAACAGGGCCAAAAAGGAGCAGATATAATCAACTCCTGCTGGTGGCCTGGCTTAGGACTGTGGCAGCAGCCCGCATTGGGAGTGGGCCCATGTGGTCACCACAGTCCCAGCACAATCAGCACCACCGCAGCCTCGTTCCACTCCATTGGACCTGCCTGCTTGACCCCTAAGATCTTTATCTTTACACATGTGGCATTTAAAAAAATGTTATCTTTTAGATCTGCTAAAGTTGCTAATTTTTAGGTTGCCTCTAATTGGCATCCTTTTAGTGAATTATAGCTGCATGAATTAGATTTATGTCACCACAAATCATTTTCATGTTTGTTGTGCAGGTCAGAATTCAGTTCAAATCATGAGCAACACCCCATTCCCTTTATAGGCAGCGCAGCCCCTTCCCAAAACAGCCATTTCCCTGTTGTAGAATGGGGATCACTTCAGATATTTTCTTGTAGCTGGAAGTGCTGTAAGGACATCCTCTGAAGAAGATGTCTCTGTAGATGTCTGTTGAACTGCTTATATCTACAGACCAAACAAGTGGCAGCATCGCTACTACTCCATTCTACTCTCCTCATCCCTCGTACTGTCCAACAATATGGAAATAGCTGTATTTGGGGAGGCTGTATGGCTTACAAGATGGGTTTTGTGTTTGATCATTGGGAGGCATAGTTACGAAGATGTAGATACATGATACACATACATCTCCTGATGCAGGATCTTGTCCACTGTTGCTAACTGGTTTTATTGTGATCCTGACCATTTTCTTTGTGTTATTGCTTGGTCATTGGTCTATGTGCTGTTACAACTGTTCAGGTTTTTTTCTTTTACAATCTTTATAATTCATTCTTAAGCCTTCCTTAAATATGCTTGTATTGTACAAACTCTCCCCTGTGATGGGCATTTTACAAAGCTATTAATTTACTGTGTCAAAACTGTAATATTCCTAATCTGTCATTCTGATCATTGCATGGAAGGCATATTTTTAAACACACTTCTAATGGGGAGCATAAAATTTCATTTGCTCACTGAGAGGAGGATATAAGATTTACAGATCCTAGTTTTCTTGCTAGATTATTGCAAAGACTGTAGTATGTTACAATATCAGTTTTCTAATCTATTCAATAGCTTGTCTTGTAAAATTCTAGTGAAGTATTTAGATGCTCCAATATCTTGGTTTTGAATTAAATTTTATTTTGTGCTAGAAATAACAAGAGTGCTGATAATGACTATGAGTTACATAATGATAGTGCTGTGATTCCATTCAAATTGCCATGGAAACATCTTAGGGCATCCTGGAATTTGCAGTTTAGGGAAGATTATTCAAAATTCTCAGCTAGACAGTTCTAGTGCTTCACCAGATTAAAGATCCTTGTATTCCATAGGATGTTGCCATGGCAGTTGGAGTGGAACTGTAGCGTATAGATACAGGAAGTATATCTTTCTGTAATATTTACCCTCTAAAAATTTCTGAAACATAAAACTCACTCTAAATAAATAAATAAATAAATGCCTGCAGGCATTCAGAATAGGAAAATTCTGAATTAGCATGCTAGGCTATGCCAAGGCCCATTCCAATGTAATGGTCTTGTTTCCCTGTCACTTGAAATCTCACAAGGAGAATATGAAGATGGAGATGTAGATATCTAATTACGCATTATATGTGGAAATACACTCCTTTTCTTTTCCTAGCTAACTTCAGTGACATACAATTCCATAAGAACTAGAACTCAAGCATGGGGCCCATTTCCACTGGCCTATAACGCGGATCAGGATGCGAATCATGGGTGCATTGTTTCCATTTGAGCGCGCATTCGACCCACATTGCTCCGATATTGTTCCCATTGGGATTTGAATCTGAATTGAATTATCCTGAAAAATCGAATTTTAGGTCGATAAACCGGTTTTTAAAAATAGTGGCTTTTTAGCTAATTTTCCTGTGCCTCCGGAGTCTGATTCAGGGCAAATGAATGGGAACGAAAGGGTGTCTGATTCGGGAACCTGGAGATGGGAGGAGCAGTGTTCAAGGGGTTGGCCTGGGGGTGACACCCTCCTTGTTCTCTTTCTGCATCGCCGGCACCATTTTCTTCCATTCGCATAGCCTTTCCCCCAGTGGATTGGGAAGCAGGGTAAGGCGATTGCACTACATTGAGCTCCAAATGCAGTAAACACATTACTCCCCCTGCAACTTCCCCTCTGCTCCACATTCATAGACCGATGTGTGAGGAGAGCCATTGAACACCATTTTTAACTATTATTATTATTATTATTATTATTATTATTATTATTATTATTATTATTTTCTTTTTTTGCCTCTGCCTAAGCAGCAGATGGGCTTTGCAGGACATGCCTGCATGATCGCCCCCCCCAGACAGCCCAGGGAGCAATGGGGGAGGCAAAGGGATTTGGGGGGAATTAGAGGCTCCTTCTCTCTTTCCCAGAGGAACTATGGGAAGAAACAGAAGAGCAGAAGAGCCTGGACGCCAAGAGATTTGAGGGGAATAGAGGCTTCTCTTCTCTCTTTCCTAGAGGGAGTCTGGGGAGACACAGAAGAGCCTTGGATGCAAGGGGTTTAGGACAAATAGAGGCTCCTTTTCTCTTTCCCAGAGGGAGTCTGGGAAGACACAGAAGAGCCTGGGACCCAAAGGGATTTGGGGTGAATAAAGTTTCCCTTTTCCCTTTCCTGGAGGGGAAATGTGCCTCAGTGACTGATTGGCTGTGACGTGAAGCGCTTAAGCGCTTGATTGACAGCTGCTTTTAAAAAAAAGAGTTTCCAGAAGGGCACTGGGAAAATAACCTGCTTCAAATTACCACAGGGATAATACCAATGGGAATGAAAACAGGGGTAAAAAAAAACCTGGGTCTGTTTGCACCCATTTTTAATGGGAACGATGGGTCAGATTTGAGTCAGAATCTGAGTCAGAATCGCAGCGAAATAAGCCGCTTTTTTGCCCAGTGGGAATGGGGCTATGGTATGTCACCAGTCGGTGACATACAATGCTTGAGTTCTAGTTCTTGTGGAATAATATCTCTTTTGTTTTACTGTCTTCATCCCATTCATTACTTACAACTCTCCATTATTTCCCCAAGCAAGAAATGGTATGAAACAGCCTGACAAATCAAGGCATGTTTGCTCTCTTTTTTTAGTTTGTAACAAGTAAATCATTGCAAGCATATGAAAAGCTATGTCATTTCAATCGATAAGCTGCTGGCTGCACTGTTTAAACAAATAAACTAACTTTCTGATAAATAGATAGTGATTTGGAGTAATTTTCAGAAATGCTGTCATAAAAGCAAAGCATTGGAGAGCAAACCTTTTCTGACTGATGAAATATCTGATACAGTACTTCAAAACCTGGATTACAAAATGCTGTTAAACTTTAATGGGATTCCATTTATTTCCCAGACAGGAGATTTGAATAAGCATTAATCCTATAGATATGCTGTCTATAAACTAAGCTCTTCACTTCCTTTTTTAAAAGTACTGAGGTTGTACGTCTCAATGAGGTTTTCTTAATTTTGGCCAGTTAGAACAAAGTTTGAGAACCCTATCAACAATTGTGCTCCGTTAATAGACAAATTGATTCCTGTTTTATATTAAGAATAATTGATTTGTTGTTGTTGTTTATATGGAATTTTAATGAGTTTCCCAGACACTGTTCATTACTGAATTGAATGTTATGTAATAAAACAAGAATCCTAGCATATCATAAAGGATTTTAAAAACATGGCAATAGAATATTTAGCTTTTAATTAATTGAATGGAAACTGCATTTTAAAACACAGTGTTTATAAGGACTACAGTGGTGCCTCGGGTTACGAATTTAATTCGTTCCGCGGCCGCTTTCGTAACCCGAAAAGCCTTCGCAAGCCGAAAACCCATAGGCACTAATGGGGAAAAGCCGCGTTTCGTGCGAAAAAGCCGAAAAAAGCACCAAAAATTTTCTTCGTAACCCGAAAAAACATTCGTAACCCGGAACAATTATTTCCTATGGGATTTTTTCGTATCCCGGAAATTTCGTAACCTGGGTATTTCGTATCCCGGGGTACCACTGTATATAATTTATAACTGGAGGAATCGTTTAGGATCTTATGTGCCTCTCTTCAATTGAATTTCAGAGTATAAAATGTCTATTTGAAATGAAAAAATGTCTTAGTTCTTAATGTGATTCCTTAGTGGTTCCTGAAATTATGCATCTCCTATTTTACTACTTTTATAAGTCATTAGTCGCACAGAATATGATACAAAGACTGCAGACTAATGAGGGAGGGATTTTTTTTATAAAAATACATTTCTTTGAATAATCATTTTCATAGCAAATTTCATTTGTTTATAGTATTTGTTTTTCTGTATGAGAGAGTTTAGCACAACCAGTTTTCTCTGAAGTAAGCATAAAGTGAGCAGGAACGGGACATTTTTGAGTCAGATTAGTACACAGTGTTCTACTCAGCAAGTGAAAATATAAGGAGAAACAGAGTGGCATTTATAGTGAGGAAAGATATAGCAAAAACAGTCAAAGGATATAATGCAAAATAATAATCAAATAATGTCAATACGACCTCAGGCAAAACACATTAATATATCCGGAATCCAAGTGTATTCTCCAACCACAGAGGCAAAATATGAGTAAATTGAGAGATTTTTATGCGGGAGTCCATGAAAAAATTGATCGCACATGAAAACAGGACTTCCTGCTAATCATAGGCAACCTATGTCCACATTAACAGTGTTTGTTTTTAATGTTCATTATGCTCCATGTCTTTTGTTTTCTAATTTGTACAAAATAATGCACAAGTGGTAGCTAAGCAGGGTCAGCCATAGTTAGTACTTTGATGGCAAACCACCAACCAGTACCAGGTGCTGTAGCCTATATTTCAGAGGAAGGAATTGGCAAATTAAGTTCTGAATATTCCTTAATTAAGAAAAAACTGAAATTCTTGGGGTCCCCATAAGTCAATAGGTGACTTGACACATATGTACACACATTTTGCACGGTTTTGTTATTCCTTTCCATGGCCAATGTTCTGCCCACTCTTCTGCTTTGAAGTCCATTGGAATAATTGCTACATTTCTATTGTCTTAAAATTTAGCTAGGGATTTTGGTATCTAACAAGAAAAAGGGGGAATAAATAGTGAATTTTGTTTTGGCTTTTAAAATTGAATGTTTGTAAAGGACCGGCTTGGGGTCTCGTTTCATTTTAAAGTGTTTTATACAGTTTTATCTTTTTAAAATGTATTTTATTCTTTTGGTAGCTATCTATTTTAACATTGTAATAATTTAATTCCTTTTTAATGCACCTCTTGTTTTAAGTTTTTAATTGTATTGTTCTTTTAATATTCTGAGTTCCAGTTCTGGGAAAAGAGTGGAATACTAATCATAATAATAGTTTTGGCCTGTTCCACTTTGAAAGATTACTAAGCAGGGCATGAGACCAAGGCTGAAAAGAAGATAACCAGCTGTATTTGGACTGTAGGGTTTCCTGTGCCCACTGTTTTGCTGATTTAACAGTGAATTCATAGTACAGTAATGTTCCTCTCCTCTTATGCCTCTTACATTCTAAATTATTTTTCAGTTTAGAGCATTCCATTCCACTGATATCAGCTGACACTGATATTTATATAATGTTGGTCTGTGTAAAGGCACATAATTGATAGGACATACTAGAGACAAAAGACAGAAAGCCACTGTTTGTAAAAAGTACTCCATCTTATCCCCCCCTATTTTCCTCCTGACTGAAGCCCTCATTCTACATGATTCTGAGATCTTTTTGAAGGCAGAAAAGGATTGCAGTGGAAAGGCTAAGATACAAAAGCCATCCTCGGTATCTCAGCCATTATGTAGGCATGGTTCAGTTATGAAGCAGGAGGAAGCCTGTAGTCATGTGTTAAAATGTAATAGTGACACATTTGGAGCTAATTTCCCTATATACACTCATCACTTCTCCTTTCACTGCTTTCCAACTGCTTTCCTACTTGAGCCAATGCTCCTTCATCTGGTGAAAGTAGTAGCAGGGGCATTTCTGACTGGCACTGATTGGCATGAATGCACCATACAGTATTTATGTATGTTAAATGCAGGGGAAGATGTAACAGGCTAATAGTGGCTTTCAGAAACTAACAGCAATATACAATAGGTTTCTGAAGAGAATGGGGAGCATACATTCTGATGGTGAAAGGGCTGCTCTGTTGAAGATAGGATGATGGGGGAACCATTGAGTTGGATGTAGAGCAGAGATGTGAATCATGCAGTCATCCAGATGTTGTTGTACCACAACTCCTAGCATTCCCCACCATTAGCTATGGTAATTAGAGCTCTGGTACTTGCGTCCAACATCATCTGAAGGATAACCTAGATTTATTGGTGTTTCGAGTAGACCCATTGAAATCAGGTAAACAAATTAGTCTTGACAATCACAAGTTCTGGGGGTTTCAGTGGATCTGCTCAAAGCCTTGCCTAATCTGGTTCCAACCTAAGGGTTGTATCCAGTCATTTATCTAACCTACAAGCACAAAGTCTTTGCATCTAGAAGAAACTCCTTCTGCTGGTATCAGATCCAGTACTTGGATTCCAGTTATGGAACTCATTTCACTATTCTTTGCAAGTTCATTAGAGTAGAATTGCTTCTGCATGTGCTAATTTTTGGACATTTGCCCACTCGTTAGTGGAATAACCCTGTTAAGCTACTTTCTGTGTTTGTCTATGGTTTGGCATAACTCTCTTTTTCAACTAGTCCTTATATGCATTTTAAAGTATACCTTCAAGTCCTGCTTATTGACAATTCTTTTTTTATGGTCAGGTTTGTTTGTTTTTTAAAAACCAATGCTATATGTTGCCTACACCTGTTGATAAATAGTTCACTATTAAATGAACATATGAAGTAGCCAGTGTATTACACAGAAATTTAAAAAAAAATACTGTATATAATTAAAGACACATTTACTCTTGTCTGGCTTTTAAGGAAGAATTAGGTGACACAGCAAACTGAGAGTGAATACACAATGTATAATGATAGCAGTTTAATCCCAATTTAACTACCAATTTAACATGATTCTAGTGACCTTTCTGTAGCAGAAAATTCTAAGTCCTTCATAAAACTACAAATCCCAGGCTTCCATAGGATGGGACCCACAGCAGACGAAGTGCTATCAAACTGCTATAACTGTGCAGTGTGGTTACATTCTGAGACTGCTGGAAAGTCTGCATAAGATTCTGCAAAACACTATTCTGGTGTTTTACTGTGGAGATGGTTAAAAATGATTTCCTAGGGCAGTGATGGTGAACCTTTTTCAGTTCACATGCCGGGGCGGGGCTTCTACCCCCAGGATGGGGGCTGGGTGCCAGGGCGGAGCTTCTGCCCTCCAGGGGCAGGGCTTCCATCCCCTTTTCAGAGGGAGGGAGCCTCTGGCTCCTCCCCCGGTGCTTGCTGGCCCCTGAGGGTTCCTTCTGGGGCCGTCAGAGGCCGGCAAAAGGGCCGTGGAGAACGGCACGCTGTCCTCTGGCGTTTGCTGGCCTCTGAGGGTCCCTTCTGGGGGTGTCAGAGGTCGGTAAAAGGGCCCTCGCCCTTCTTTCGCTTGCCAAGAAAGGGCTCCATGGAGCCCTTTCGCTGTGAGCGAAGGGAAGCCGGGAGGAGGAGGAGGCTGGGCACGCGTCCCAGTCCCCTCCTCTTCAGCCTTCGCTCGCCGAGAAAGGGCTCCATGGAGGGAGCGGGAGGCCCGAAAATGGTAGCAAGGAGGCGGAAGGGGCACATGCCCGTCCCGCCTTCTCCCTCACCCTGTGCCTGGTGAAATTGCACCGCGTGCCACCCTTTCGCCATCAGTCCTAGGGATAGCTGTATGCAGCATGCAGTTGTCACACACACACTCTGCCCTCACACCAGAGTTTCTTGCTGGTCTGTTGAGGGCCAAAGTTGACTTACTGGCAGGTAACAGCAACAAATCAACTGGGATTTTATTCCTATCTACCTGGATGCTATTTCTCTAACTTTCACATATCCATCCAGGTGTCTCTATCTTCCTTCATCTACTTACATTCCTCTGTCTTTTACAACTCAAATTAATCAGTTTTATAATGTTTTAATATGGTGATTTTACATTGGTTTTAAAACTTTTTATAAAGATGTTACATTTGTTGTGGTGAAAGCCACCTTGGGCTCCAACCTGAGAGAAAGGTAGCACATAAATAAAATTTAAAAAAATCATCCATCTAGTCTATTCTTTTTGGGTCCCACTTCAGTAAAAAGGCAGACAGACAGACAGATAGATAGATAGACAGACAGACAAAAGTATAATCTCTCTCCAACCAAATATTTTGATTTTTCATTTTCATTTTCTCTTCTCTTTCCTTTTTCCTTCCTTCCTTGTCTTTCCACTCTGAGGCTCATTCAGTCGTTTATCCTATTCATCACTTTCTTACAAGGCAGTGTAACCTTCTGCTTTCTTGTAGCTTCTGGAAAAATGCAGGAGCCATAAAGAGGAAGCAGCTGTTCCTCCCAGCAGTTTGCTTTCCTCCCCATGTCCCAGACTCACATGGAGCTGGTCAAAGGCCTCTGGAAAAATGAATATGCATTTTCACTTATTGCCCTTTCTTTGCTGTTGAGGAGGGAGGTTTTCCATCTTGTGGAAAATGTACTGCAGATAACAATTTTTAAATAATTAATCCATTAAAAATACTAAATAACAAACAATATAGAACCCTGATGGCAGAGTGGTTAAATGCCAGTACTGCAGCCACAAGGTTGTGAGTTTGAGCCTGACGGGCTCTAAGGTCTGCTCAGCCCTCCATCCTAAAATGAGTACTGAGCTTGTACTGGGGGCAATTGGCTTACACATTGTAAACCGCTTAAAGACTGCTTAGTTTCAGTATGAAGCAGTCTAGACATATAAATGCTATTGCTAATGTGCATGTCCTAAATGTCCCCATAATATGTTAGCCAAATGTCAGGTGTCAAAGTTTCATGGCCTTGGAGCTATGGCAAAGCCACAGATACATGTACAACCACAAATACCCCAAGCTGCCTGTTTCCCTCTTTGCTCTTCTCCGCCAAACTTTCTCAGTTATGCTTCTTTCCCCATTGTTCATTCAGACTTTTCCTCCTCTTATTCTCCTTGCAGGGGGTTGGACTGGATGGCCCTTGCGGTCTCTTCCAACTCTACGATTCTATGATTCTATGAAGGCCTTTTCCTCACCATATTTTAATTGTTTGAAGAGTTTGGGAAGTGTGATGTGGAATGCCCCACAGGTCTCCTGGAGAATGAATATCCTGGTTGCAGCTTTGTACTTAACGATAGTTAAGGCAATCTGCCAACTACGGACTGAAAATGGTAATCAGACTAGAGATTTTACTTAACTAAAATGGATTAATTCATTTAAAAACTAAAGTAACTCAAATGTGCACACATTTGCCTCAATATCCATCCATGGCACATTTTAGGGGTCTAGTTTCAAATCTTGCAGTTAGAGGGAAGACCGGCACTGACATAGACGTAACATTCTCTTTTATTATCATAAGTGTTGGCTAGCACTGTGTATTGCATGCAGTTATGATTCTGTAACTTCTCCATATTCATTAATACTATGTATTAATGATTGTGGCACTACAGTCATCCCTCTGTTTTTGCAGGGGATCCATTCCTGACCCCACCACAAAAACGGAATTTCGCACATATTCAAGCCCCATAGGCTTAAATGGGGGTGCACACCCCATTTTAATCCCCTCTGTTTGTTCCTCGCGAGTAAGCGACGGTCGTGCAAATGGAGTCTGCGTAAATGGAGGGGCAACTGTATTTCCTCCCAAACATTTCTTAACAGCAAGCAGCTGCACTGAGTGACAGAAATCTGTTCTGCTGTTGATTGTGGCCCAGTAGGATGATGTTTCCAGCCCCCTCTTGCTAATGTTCTGTGGTTCAATAAGGAACTGTGACAACTTCCCTGCTTCTGATTGTCACAGCCTCATTTGCTGTTGGGAGTGGGCTGGAAACATCACCTGGTTGCACTCTGATTGGCAACTGAACAGACCACCATTATTTGGTGCGGGCTGCTGGTTGCCAAGGTAAATGGGGAAGGAGATGTTGTTTAGTCATGCATTCATAACTAAGTAGGTACTGTAGAATCTCAACCACCTTTTGCAAACATAGCCATTATTGTTTCCTCTTTTTCTCTAGACTGGTTAGTAAGCATGTTTTTCATTTCACTTCCTCAACCTCATGCCACTTTGCATTTTAGCTTCTGCTTTACTCTGTATGGTACTCCCCATGATTTGGAAGCGTGCACATAAAACGGAACATACAGCACCTATTTTTGGTAACATATGTTCAGCAAAAAGCTAAAATAAGCATTGCCTACCCTTTCCATGCATGCCTCCTTGTCCAGAAAGGAAGTGGCATGCAGAGGGAAAATAAACTCAGCACAGACATGTGCAACTGTTGACCTTTATTCCTTAATGCAAAATCACTTTCAGTTTGGAATGTTTGTCTGTAGCATTTCATGAAACCATAAATGATTCTTTCACATACGGACAGTGCACAAATGAGTCATTTGTTTATTATTAGAAACCTATTCAGTTCTTCCCATTTCCCTGTAGTTTGATAGAAAGGAATTATTTATATGCAGATTTCAGCTGCAAAGAAACTGTGATTATATGTTGTTAACTAAAAGAAACAAAACAGCAATACACACATCTAACATATTGATATCTGCCCAACATAGGAAGTTCAGTGGATTTCAAGAAGAGAAGTACTTGGAGCTTCACAAGTTTTAATGTTTTCTGGTCACTACACAAAAGTGAAAATAGAACCTTTGTTTACATTTTGCTTGCAAAGGAAGATTTGTTGTAAACTATTAATTTGTACCTTTTGCACGCTAGAAGGTTTGGTGGTGGGCAACCATAACTGAGATCATGCAGGCAAAGGTGAAGCAGAGCAGAATAAAACATGCCAGTTATCCAAACTGACATGAGTTTGTTGGTCTCATATCAAATGAATAACATAGTAATTTATCCAAATCATGATCACTACATGCTGAAATAAATATTCCTGTATGGTGCATACAAATCATGTATGTGGCACTTAATGTGTCCTGTGGAGAATGCCTTATTTACAGAGAATCAAACTAGGACTCTCTCTCTCTCTCTCTCTCTCTCTCTCTCACACACACACACACACACCACATATCCCAGCTCCACAATGTTATTCCTTGCTAATCTCTGCTGTATTGTTGATGTAGCATCTGGGAACAGTGCAGGGAAGCAGTATGTGCCCTGAGTCAACTGTTAGCAAATTAGATTGAAGGATAAGAGGCAGCTCCAGATGTGCCCTAACAGCTTCATCAGCACACAGTCTGTTGCTAGTATTTATTTATGTTGCTGGCATTGTAAAATGTGACCATACAGTATTTAGCGAAATGTCTTTGCTGTGTCCATGCTTGTTCACTACTTGTTAAAATGACTAACAGAAACAGATACAAATACACTTTATTGTGGTCTAAAAGTGTAGCAAATAAATAAATGGGAGGCCTGGTTTCACATGATGCGTACATTTTGCACCTTAAGCATGAAGTTGCCTTTGTTCTCCCTATTAAACAACTTCATTTGGAATCGTTTCACCCCAGAGTGAAAATGAACTCCCACGCATTTTCCCAGTTGCCTTTTGTACAGTTTTATGGCATGACAAGGAAGCCACAGAGCTTGGGGAGTAATTTACTTTTGTGGGAAGGAGATATGCCATCATTTCAGTGAGGAAGGGAACAAAAAGATCAGAATAAGCCTTCTTTAGGAGTATGTCTTTGTACTATAATATTTTCAGTATACATTTATATTGGAAGAAAGAAATGTTATTTAAAATTTCAGCCAACCAGATCCACAATCCTTGGACATATCTATATTTTGCTCTGTAACATTACTGATTAGCCTTCATGTAGCCACAACTAAGCACACAATATTTGCAATGAATCAGGAATTTGAATTTCCTGAGGAGATGAGTGCCACATTTCTGTTTGTTGAAAACATTACAATGGACATCACAAAGATGATACATATGAGAACATTCTTATTATGACTAGCCAAGAACAGATGTGCTTGTTTTGGGCATTGCATTCTATATGTTGTTATTCTTGTCTAAGGTTACCATATTCAAGTCTCTCAGATCTAGGCAGCCTTGTTTGTATGTTAAGAATATAATATGCTCATTACGTTAATAATAGGTTAATTAATAGGTTAATAATAATAATACATGGATTATATGTTGCTCCAACCCAAAAGAAAATGCATAGTTTTATAAAAATGAAACAGAAAATGACTTTCCCTTAGATCCTTTGCCTGTGTTACAGATTATTATTATTATTATTATTAACTTTTATTTATAAAGCGCTGTAAATTTACACAGTGCTGTACATACAATCTTTTTAATTGGACAGTTCCCTGCCCTCAGGCTTACAATCTAAAAAGACACGACACAAAAGGAGAAGGGAGAGGTGGTGGGGAAGGGGATGAGGGCCAGCAGTTCTTCTCTACTTCCGAGGCCTGGATCAGGGGAGATGGACTGGAGGGAGGGCTTGGCTTCTTAATGGATGGTTAATCTTCTTCCAGGGAGGCCTGTTGGAGCTAGCCTGCCTTGCTAGTAGGGTAATACATATAAAATACATAGGAATACAGGAAATGATTCAATAAAACAGGCAACAAAAGAACATCAAATAGCAAGTGACAATTATGCAATGCCTGGGAACACTTCTCTGAACAAGATGGTCTTCAACTCCATTTTGAAGCTGGTTAAAGAAGTGATGGCTCTTGCTTGTGGGTAGGGTTGCCATAAGTGAGGACCTCCAAACCGGGACAAATGTAGGGCAATATTTTCAAATGTAGGACACATTTTTATAAAAATGGAGGACGCGCAAAAATTGAGGTTTTTTTTTAAAAATGTTAATATAAATGCATGTTTTTAGGCATGATCAAAATGGAGGACATTTTGGCATTATTCTTAGACAGATGGCAGAAATGGACTTGCCCTCGGGTTCAACTGTACATCTCAGAAGTGTGTACTTGGGCAAGGGACTGTGGTTTTTCTTCACTGCGCATGAGTTTGTAAAAATCACAGCAAGTTACATTGGCTGTGCCTCAGAGGCTTGTTGATATCAATATCATCATCATCATCATCATCATCATCATCATCATCATCATATAATTGTCCAAGAAAGGCGGACTTGTTAGCATTCAAAGCACCATAAATACACAAAAAAATGCACTTGCATATATTTAATAATAAAAAATAATGAAAAAGTAAATAAAAAACAAGGCAGGGGTGTATATATTTGATAATAAAAATTAATGTAATAAAATAAAAAACAAGCAATAATAAAAATTAATAAAATAAAACAAAAACAAGCAATAATAAAATTAAAGAAATAAAATAAAACAAGCAATAATAAAAATTAATAAAATAAAATAAAAACAAGCAATAATAAAAATTAATAAAATTAAATAAAAACAAGCAATAATAAAAATTAATAAAATAAAATAAAATAAAACAAGCAATAATAAAATTAATGAAATAAAATAAAAACAAGCAATAATAAAAATTAATAAAATAAAAAATAAAAAGCAATAATAAAAATTAAAAAAATTAAATAAAATA
>NC_056526.1:45131776-45132838 GCF_019175285.1 Sceloporus undulatus
TCCTCCTCCTCCTCCTGTGGCCCAATTCTGCCCTGGCCTTCAGGCACCCTTCCTCCGGCTCCTTCCTCCTCCTCCTCTTCCCCCCCTCCTCCTTAGGATGGCTGGCCTGGGAAGAACTAGGAAGGGAAGCGGGGCAGGCGCGCGCGCGCGCGGAGGGAATGGGGAAGGCGTGCGCGCTGCCACTAGCCCGTACTGAGGCCTGGGCAGCGTGCAAGCCCTCCCAGTGGGGGCGCGGTGGCAGCGGCGCTTCTGCCGCTGGCTCGCCGAGGAAGAGGAGGAAGGTGGAGCCGGAGGAGGAGGAGGAGGTGGGTCGGCGCCGCAGCAGCCGCATTAGCGGCAGCGGCAATGGCCGGAGCGGACCCCCCAAACCGGGAACAAGGCACGGGTGGGGGCCCAAACCGGACCGTGATCGGGAGGGGCCCCCCGAAACCGTGAATGGCACGGGGGGCGCCGGGTTATGGCAAGCCTACTTGTGGGGGAAGAAGTTTCCAGGAGTGAGGGGCAGAGAGTGAAAAGGGGCGAATCCGAGATGGGGCAGAGGAAATCCTGGGCTGGGACAGCAGACCTTGACTACCAGAACGAAGGGCCCTAGTGGGAAGGTGAGGAGAAAGAAGGTCTGATAAGTAAGGAGGGGCCAGCCCATGGAGGGCTTTAAACGTCGACAGCAGGAGCTTATACTGAATGCGGAAAGGGAGAGGGAGCCAGTGAAGGGATGACAACACAGGAGAGATGTGGTCAGAGCGGTGGGCAGATGTGATAATGCGTGCAGCTGAATGCTGGGCAGAGATTAAAGGACGGAAGTGAGAAAGAGGAAGCCCAGCCAGGAGGACGTTACAGTAATCAAGTTGTGAGACCACTAGGGCATGGACCAGGATCTTGGGTGTGCAGTCTATAGACCATGAGCATCATATGCCCCCTTCAGTTTGTCTGATGTGTCACTCAAGAAAGTTTTTCATTACTGTATTTCTCATGTTCCTTATATGTTTCTTGCAGGAGATGCAACTATTGTGATCACAAGGTATAGCTTTCTCCAGGATGTGGATTCCACTTGGTTCAAGATTA
>NC_056526.1:45132848-45385054 GCF_019175285.1 Sceloporus undulatus
TATTATTATTATTATTATTATTATTATTATTATTATTATTATTATTATTATTTCCCGCCTCTCCAAGCAGATCAAAGTGGCTAACAATCATAAAACAACATTAAAATACAGTAAAACATCATAACCCATAAACCCTCCCATCCACAATAAAATACATTTTAATTATAAACTAAGCAGGGACATTTGAGGGGCAGTTGATGGGAGGCCACTGAGAGGCTAGTCTGAGAAAGCCTGCTGGAAGAGATATGTCTTGACCGCCTTTTTAAAGTAGTCAAGGCTGACAATATGTCAGATCTCCTCCAGCAGGTTATTCCATAACTTGGGAGCGCCGAAGAAAAGGTCCTCTGGGTAACCGCTGCCAGCCTATTTTTTGCTGGCTGCAGTAGGTTTTTAGCAGAAGACCTCAATGTGTGGGGCAGATTGTATGGGAGAAGTCAATCCCGTAAGTAAACTGGACCCAAGCCATGAATGATGATGATGATGATGATGATAAATTATTTATATCCTGCTTCTCCAATGATCAAAGTGGCTTACACTAAAAATATCCATACAATACAATAATATTTCATTACATCCCTCCCTAACCCTTTAAACGTTATAACCAACACCTTGTACTCTTGATAAACCGCTCATTATATCACAACACCTCCCTTACTTTCTCTCTGACATTTTGTTGCTGTTTTTCCAATCCTGTTTCTTTACCTTCTATCACTGTGCCACCACCCTCTCTTCCTCTTTCCTCATTTGTGCTCCTGTACCTCTCTCCCTCACACCTCATGCTTCACCAGATTGTTTCCTGCCTTGTTTCCCTTTGCAATACATTCTATCACTGCACCCTTCCCTCCATGCATTTGTACCCCACAACACACCTCATGCCACCATGCCCTCCTCCTCTGAATCGTTCTCTGAATCACTTATCCCTATTCCTTGCCAGACCTTGTCATACAACAGCTTTCTCTCTAACATCTCACACTCTGCAGTTATATCTGCCAATGTTACTACTATGAGGTAAAATTGAGAGAGAAAAAGGGGCTCTATAATCCATAAAATCCTAAAAAATATCAAGTGGTCAATGGCTTTGCCTATTGGCTAAACACAATGAAAGGCAGAAATAGGTTCATTTCCCACAATACAACTGGACAGAATGGTAAGAATGATATAAATAAATTGTAATTATACTGATATTTCATTTTTCCTGTTGAGGATACTGCCGGTTTCTGATCAGTCAAGAGTCTGGGAAATATGTAGAGGTAGCAGTTTTTTCATAACATATCCCATATAGAATTTTATCTATTTTACGTGAAATGAATCACAATGGCAGGGTGCGTATGTGTGCATGCATGGATGCATGTGCTTTCTAGTCACCTGTTGTCTTATGGCGATCCCATGAAGAGAACTAGTGTGGTATAGTGGTTTGTGTTGGTCTATAATTTTGGAAATCAGGGTTTAATTCTGTGCTCAGCCATGGAAACACATTTGGTGATTTTGGGTGAGTCACACACACTGAGCCCCAGAAAACCCAGCGATAAGTTCACCTTAGGGTTAGCGTGAGGTACATATGACTTGAAGGTACACAACAGCAACAGTGATTTTCATAGGGTTTGAATAGAGAAGGAATACCCAGAGGTGATTCTGCCAGTTTCTTCCTCTGAAACGTAGCCTACAGCACTTGGTATTCATTGGTGCCTCCCATCCAAGTACTAACCAGGGTGGACCCTGCTTAACTTCCAAGATTAGATAGGATCTGGTGCCTTTGGGGTATTTTGGCCAATGTATGGCTTCAAGTAATTTCTGACTTGAACCTATCATAAGGTTTTCTGATGCTATGGTTGTGTGATTTTCCCAGGGTTACCCAGTGGGTTTCCATGGCTGAGTGGGGATTTGAATTTTGGTCTGTAGAGTCATAGCCTAAATCCAGATTAGATTTGGTGAATCAGTGAAAACTGAGTCAGCCCACAACTGTACAAAGTCCATTGATTCAGTGGGTCTTCTTTTGTTGGGGCTAACATAGGATTTAGGGCTATTTGCATTCTAAATCCATTCTAGTAAGTATATCACAACTTGAATATAAAAACTGATTGAGCATAAACCTGTCATAATGAGCATGTCCTGTGCACTGCAAAATACATAATCTGAGCATGTACTTTAAAAATTAATTGGTATAACTAGTTAATTAATTGGTATAACTCATTGCAACCTTCCAAAAATAGTTCCCTTTGTGTTTATGATATCTTTTTTCACTTGTTTTGATTATTGTTATTTTTTCATCACTTTTTTAGGAAACATATATAGGACTGAGAAGAGAATGGCATGAATGAACAGAATGCTTTAAAGTTTCCTTAAATGTAATTTTAAAAGTAACTAGAAAAGAATATTAGTTATTACCAAGGAGGGAGAAGTTGTCCTCTTTTATGTTCATTTTGAAATGAGATATTGTTATAGTCTCATTACCAAAAAAGGTACTTATTACAGTTAATTATGTTACGTGCTTTGTTTCCAGCTTCTGATCCTAGTGCAATAGTGTCTACAGCAGCACACACTCAACACAAGCTGATGCATTGTATCAGGATCTTTAAATATTATCTATGGGAATTATATTTTGCTTAGATAAACACTCTTGGATAATCAGTATTCCTTGTTATTGTAATAGGGCATCAATTTAATATTGCTTATCTTTTCTATTTCAGCATGTGATCATTTTTATAGAGTCCAATGTGGAAAGTATTTAATACATTGTAGCATGGACACAGTACATTAAACGATGTGGACCTTTTCTTTGGCTTGAAGAACGTTTTAAAAGCTTTTCACCCAGTTCATATTAAAATAAAATTAAACTTGATAGTGATCAATTAGGTTTAAAAAAAACCTTCCACAACATTGGAAATTGTACTTTCTTCTTTTTATGGGCAGATTGGACTGTAGATCAGATTGCTTATTTTCTTACAGCTTTTCCACTTGGCTGCCAGATAGCATTCGAGATCAAACTCAATCAGGCATATACAAAAGCACATGTTGCACTATGGTTTACAAGTACCATATTCTTGTCAAATGTGCCTAATCTTCTGGAGGGGTTGGAAAAACTTTGCCATGCTTTGTTGTGCTTTGTGTTCATAAGTTTATTTCTCCTTAGTTGTCTTAAAATACTGCTTAGGCTGTGCGTAAGTGACAGTTGGCCAGTGCTTTTAGATATGGTTGGAAACCAGAAACATTTGGTCAGTAATATGGTTGCAAATAGTTTAGTTTACAAAAAGGGAGGGTATAATCAGTTTGTGTAGCTAATAGAACTAAGCAAAGACTGGGATTTTAGATAGATAGATAGATAGATAGATAGATATGCCATTTTTATGTTAAGTATTTTTAAAGCTTTGTAAGCAAATAGCAACTGTTGAACTACTGTACTTAAATTCATCTGTATTTACTATTCTGAAGCAAAGTCATTTAGTATTTGTGTTTTTGTAACTTGTGTATTTATAGTAGTATTACATACAGGTATATGAGTAAAACACTGTTTTCTTTCTCTGATTTTTGCAGCAGATGCATATATTCCACAAAATTTGTCATGTTGTTTGGTCATAAGTTGATTTCTACTTAGAAGTCATAGAAGACTACCTAGACTGTCTATGTGTGCATGGGAGATTTCACATGCAATGGTTTATTCATTTTGAATGTTCAATTTTTTTATAGGTCGAAAGACATGACATGAACACTCTCAGCTTGCCTCTTAATATTCGCCGAGGCGGTTCGGACACTAATCTCAACTTTGATGTTCCTGATGGCGTGTTTGAATTTCACAAAGTAAAGCTCAGTGCAGACAGTCTGAAACAAAAGATTCTGAAAGTTACTGAACAGATCAAAATAGAACAATCAGTACGAGATGGGAATGTGGCTGAGTACTTGAAGTTAGTGAACAGTGCAGATAAACAGCAAGCGGGGCGAATTAAACAAGTCTTTGAAAAGAAGAACCAAAAGTCTGCCCATTCCATAGCCCAGCTGCAGAAGAAATTAGAACAGTATCACAGAAAGCTAAAGGAAATTGAACAAAATGGTTCTTCTAAAAGTAACAAGGATACTTCCAAGGACAGTCTGAAAGAAATTCAACATTCTTTAAAGGATGGCCATGGAAAATCCCGTCCTACTGGCCAAGGTAATGAGAGCAGCAAAACAGGTGTTCCAGGTGTCTCATTGACACCGCCAGTGTTTGTTTTCAGCAAATCCAGGGAGTTTGCAAACCTGATCCGGAATAAGTTTGGTAGTGCTGACAATATTGCTCACCTAAAGAGCAGTTTGGATGACTTCAGACCAGAAACTACTTCAAGGGCTTATGGTGGAAGTGCCACTATAGTGGCCAAACCAAAATACACCAGTGATGATGAGTGCTCAAGTGGAACATCTGGCTCTGCAGATAGTAATGGAAACCAGTCTTTTAGCCACAGTGCAACAAATGCTTTGGACAGCCATGGAAAGCTTTCTATGCTTTTGGAAGAACTGCGGGAGATAAAGGAAACACAATCCCAATTAGCAGAAGACATTGAAAGTTTAAAAGTACAGTTCAAAAGAGACTATGGCTTCATTTCTCAAACACTGCAAGAGGAACGATACAGGTATGCCATTTTGCTGTTATATTTTGCACAGTTGGATGAGAATAGTAAACTCTGGGAAGTAGCTGCTGCGGGATGGTCAAGAAATAAATAAAAGGGAAGTAGAAAAGTGACCAGAGTGGTGTTTATGCTGGTGACATTATATTCAGAGATGATAGTGGCAGGAAGGCAGAGCTGCTACATGTCACCTGGACCTAGTGGTCTGTGAGGAGGCTTGGGGTCTGACAAAGTTGCATATGTTATGTTCTCTCTGACCGTGGCAGCAAATGAGGAAAACTAGGATTGAGACTGCTCTGGGAACTCCCCCATTTTTTCTTCTGGCCACCTCACCAAATCACACTCTCTCCATCTGCCTCCATGCCCATCGTCAGGAACATTGCTGGAATCGCCTCCCCCCCCCCCATAGCTTCCTTCCCCAACGGTCTATATGTCCACTCCGGCTCTGGAGCACATTTTGAACATCATGGAATGTTGCAGGGGGAGGTGAGGTGAAAACGTCCCAATTTAATCGGCGCTGGATATGAGAGAATACCACCAATGTACAGGGACTTTAGTATACCAGCATCTTTGACACTATCCAGCTATCTTGTACAGAATGGTATTGTGACTCATTTCCTATCCCTTGTTTGTCTTGTATAATTTGACAATACAGTAACAAATACAGGAAGTGTGATTTTGGATTTAAGGCATACTATAATAGTTCATTGTTTGTCTGGTAATGTATGTTGCATTGTCTGTTGCACTGATTCTGGACAGAGATAAACATTTTTATAAGGATTGATCTATCCTCCCTGATAGTCAATGTGGTATAGTGGTTTGAATGTTATTACAACTCTAAAGCTTTGAATCCCTGCTCAGCCATGGAAACCCACTGGGTGACCTTGGCAAGTCACACTCTCTCAGCCTGAGAGGAGAGCAATGGCAAACAATACAAACAAATCTTGCCAGGAAAACCATATGATAGGTTTACCTTAGGGTCACCATAACTCAGAATGACTTGAAGGCACACAACAACTGCAACAATAATAACAACAACAACAATCATCCTTCCTCCCTTTGTCTTTTTCCAGTGTCCCCCATGAAATTGTAACAGTACTGGAAACTGCATTGTTTTTTGTTTGTTTTTTCCTATTTGTACTGTTCAGACATGTGTTCTAGGGAAATTGGTCATGGTTCTTTACCATGAGGCAAACATGTTTATTATAGCATTAGGTTAATGTGTAAGCCATGCTGCACGTTTCCTTAGTCTTAAAGTTAAGGTTATCATGAGGGGGAAAGTTTATTATTATTGAATCAGTTTGCACAACTGCATACAAATTAAAAAGAACTGGAAAAATATTAATGAACAACAACAGAATTACTTCCAAAAAGATTACAACATACAACTTGCATTCAGGTGTCCAATTCAGAATTTCAATCCAGGAAGAACCTAATTATTCAAATAAAGAAAAGTGATGACAATCTATAAATGAAAATGTCTACACTTTTAATTAAATTTCCTATGAAAGAATAAGAAATATTTTTGTTATTATGAAGGTATGAGCGATTAGAAGATCAGCTGAATGATTTAACAGACCTTCATCAGCATGAAACAGCCAACTTGAAACAAGAATTAGCAAGTATTGAAGAAAAAGTTGCATATCAAGCCTATGAACGCTCACGAGATGTTCAGGTATCAACCTTAAATATCAAATAATAGGATTGCTTTATGTTTTCAAAGAATATTAGTTGCTGGAGTAGATCACGAACCTTTGGGCTTGAATGAACTTAGTCTCTTTGGAGGTGCATGAGCTTCATGCTTCCCCGTGTAATTTTCCACCATAATTGAAAAATAATTTTTTACTTTTTCTTTCAGAAGTAACTGGCAGAGGGATAGCCATATTAAGTTCTTGAAGGAAAAAAAGCAGAGATTTTATGTTACCTTAGAAAGTAACATACTTAAGCCAGAATTCTGTTAGAGATACATGCGCACATAAGTTTCCCTTATGTATGTGGATGTTTCTTTTTGGTTACTGTGTAGGTTGATGTTCTCTTCCTTCCTGTGCAGCACTGAAAGTTCCCACTGACTTAGTGAAAAGCCACTGAAGCTGCCCTGCATGGCCATTCCATGCTTCACATCAAGCAGGCAAGCAGGCTGGAGAAACATCTGGCTATACCTCATAGCCAGATTAAAAATGATAACATCAGCACTGAGATCCACCTGGGTCCTGTAGGGGTCTCAGCACTGCTGTGATCATTTTGCCTCTGGCTATGGGGAAGTTGAAAGATGTAGAAAAGGTCCTAAAGAGTAAAGATATATAACTGAGCACTAAAGTCAGAATTGTCCAGGCCATTGTATTCCTCATAGCCATGTACAGATGCGAGAGCTGGACAATAAAGAAAGCAGACAGAAAGAAAATCAACCCATTTGAGATGTAGAGCTGGAGAAGAATGCTTAGGGTACTGTGGACAGCCAAAAAGACAAACAAATGAGTCATTGAACAGATGAAACCAGAACTCTCCTTGAAATCCAAGATGATCAAATTGAGGCTGTTGTACTTTGGCCACATAATGAGAAGGTGTGGATCACTAGAAAAAACAATAATGCTAGGAAAGGTAGAGGGTAGAAGGAGAGGAAGACCACATGCCAGATGGATGGACTCAATAGGGCATGGGTTTGCAGGGCCTGAGCAGAACAGTGGAGGATAGGGAGTCTGGGAGGTATCTCATCCACAGGGTTGCCATAAATCAGAGTCGGCTGAAGGGCAGCTAACAACAAATGGAGAAGTAGCCAAATGTTTTTCTGAGCCTGGATGCTCACAGCAGAGTATAGAATGGCCATGAGGAGAAGCTTCAGAAGCTTTCTGGTAAATTGGGGATTATGTGGCTCAGCACAGTGTAGGTCCTCATTCAGATTTTTACACTATGTTGAGGCCTCATCGTTGCATAATTTTTCATGGACTAGAATCCACTTCATCTGATGGATGTGTTATCCTGAATTACAGATATTAGCCTTAGTTCAATTGTTAGTCCCAGCTGGAGTAAACCCACTAATGGTACGTCAATAAATAAATAGTGTTTTACATATAAATTCCATTGATTAGATGGATATGCTCTAGTTGGGATTAACAAGTACATTTAGGCCATCAGCATGGTCTGTTAGAGAGAACCAGAGGCAGCAGGGATTTCAGACTGAAATGCTTACTTCCATTCTGTAATCAACCTGAGCCATGCAACAAGCTCTCTTTCTTGACACTTCTGTGGAACTACATCGATCCATAAGCATCTGTTCAGAAACCAGTGGGAAAACATGTCAGAGACTTCTGCCATTGCCTTTAATTGGTCATTTTTGAACAAAGGAACCCTCAAGATAGACTGTAACATGAAACAGCTGAAATATATTTCTTTTAGAGGTCCTATGTCTTTAACAGGGAAAAGTTTGTATTTCTTTTTTTTAAAAACTCCTTATATTTATATAGTCTTTAAAGAAGTAGCCATATTAGTCCCATGCAGCATAAAAAGGAGGAAGGAAGGGGGAGGGGGGAAAAAAAGGAAAATTGGCAGTACCAGCACAATACGGCGACTTTCCAGTGGCATATGGCCATGGCATATGCATGACATGCCCCAAAACCGCCCCAAAACTGGCATTATTCTGCTCCGCTACCCACACAGGGGCAGCTTTTCAGCACTCTAGAGATGCAGCATTTAGACACCGCAGGAGCGCCAAAAAGCCACGGCTATGGCGGAAAAGGTGGCGTTTTTCTGGCACAAAAAGCAACAGCATTTTGCGCCAGAAAAAAGCCAGATCGGGGCCGTGGCATATGTTTGCTGTGGCCCTGATCTGGTGACCAAAGGGGTGGTGTCAAGCCTCTTTAGGGATATCTGTTTCATCCCTAATTGGTTTTTATTTTCACATGAGCTTTTGTGGACCAATTTATTCAGATGTCACGGGAAAATTAAAAAAGATTTCTTCAGAAGCTCATGCAAAAATAAAAACCAGTTAGTCTTAAAGGTTCTGCCATATTTTCTCTCCCCCCCTTCCTCTTTTTTATGCTTTTATATAGCTACACACACACACACCAGCTCTTCTATGAAAGAATATAAGTGTTATCATATAACAACCTAAACATGATTGCTCATTTTCCCATAGAGTAGATGTATTGATATAGAGAGATTCATTCTAGAAATCAAACAAGTTAAAGACGTCCTGTACCTAGAATCAAAGACTGATCAGAATGGAGATTGCAGTCAAGAAATAAGAGGAAGACTAGGAAAGGACTAGGCTGCCATGAAAGAACTAGACAAGATCCTAAAGTGTGAAGATATACAACAAAGCACTAAAGTTACAATTGTCCAAGCCACTGTATTCCCCATAACCATATTTCGATGCCAGAGCTGGACTGGGGGGGAGGACTCATTTGAGATGTATTGCTGGAAAAGAGTGCTGAGGATACCTTGGACAACCAAAAAGACAAACATATGGGTTCCTGAAGAGATCAAGTCTGAACTCTCCCTGAAAGCAGATATGATGAAAGTGAAGCTGTCATAGTTTGGCCACTTCATGAGAAGGCAAGGCTCACTAGAAAAGGCTAAAATGCTAGACAGGGTAGAGGGAAGCAGAAAGAGAAGACCACATGCCAATTGGGGAGGTCACAGGACTGAGCCTCTGGGACCTAAGCAGAGCAGTTGAGGATAGGGAGAAATGGAGATGTCTCAGTCACAAGGTTGCCTTGAGTCGAGACCAACTCAAAGGCAGTTAACATAACACTAACAATTGACTCCATTACTCAGCTCTAAGTAAGGACTAGCAGTTGGATTTAAACCATTTTTTATTGGTTATTGTTGATAAGAGAATGCCTCTGTACTTTTCTCCATTTTATTTCCCTCTGACCTCACCATTAAGATAACTCTTCACATATTTGTGGAAGTGGACTTTAGTCCATAGAAAACTATGCCATAATACATATGTAAATCATTAAAATGCCAGAAGAGTCTTTATTATTTCAGAGAAATAGTGTCCACATTCTGAGTTTGTACTCCTGACCTCCACAAATGACGTAGGATGGATCTATGGAATTGCATATGTTCCTATAAGAGCAGAACAACTCCAGGTTCTCTGTAGGAAATAGTATAAACTTTCGCACAAGTTCTTCTGAGAATGAACAAAGTAATAAAGCATTCACAAGTGCTGTGTAAATCATTGCTCACATAGCCTTTCATAAGCTGTCCGTCAGTTGATGGACATGGAGTTGGAGAATGAACATTGGTCCTTGCACATCTCTTTCATTCTAAGGGAATGGCGATATCATGAACATTTGATATATTTGCAACACAAATGGCAAATTGGCTTTTGAAGTTAATTTATGCACAGATTGGGTGACCTTCATTAATTAGATCAGAGAAGAATGGAATAGAAGATCTGTTTTCATTCTTTTTCATCCTTTTTCTCTTTTCTACCCTCTTCTTTCTATTTTCTGCCAACAGGAAGCATTGGAATCTTGCCAGACACGGGTTTCTAAGCTGGAACTCCATCAGCAAGAACAGCAAGCCCTGCAGTCAGAGACTGTGAATGCCAAAGTCCTACTGGGGAAATGTATAAATGTCGTCTTGGCTTTCATGACTGTCATCCTCGTGTGCGTCTCCACTATAGCAAAGTTTATCTCTCCTATGATGAGAAGCCGTTTCCACATTATTGGCACGTTTTTTGCGGTAACCCTTCTTGCAATTTTATGCAAGAACTGGGATCACATTATCTGTGCCATCGAAAAAATGATCATACCAAGATGAATCCACAACTCCAGAACATTCCTGTTTTCAAAAAGAAGAAGAAATGCTTCTTAACTTCCAAATCTTCAGTTTTGCAGCTTCACATCATAGACTAAATTTCTTCCCCTTTATTGGTATAAATATGATAATTCCTGGCAGTTCTTGTTATATGGAACAAAGTGAAACTTTTATGAACTAGTTACTTCTGTAAATCTTTTTGCCTTAATTCAATCAACTTTTCTACACTATGTATCTCCTAGTGGTCAAGTCCTGAATTCATAATATTAATTAGACTTGGGTTTAGGAGCAATATAATAAAAATAAGTAACTAGCAACAATCCTAGCTGGGACACTGTGTTTTAATAAACAAGAATCTGTATCATCCTACCTTTAAAAAATAACTAGCCTTTCCTTATGAACCATATGCAAACAATGCAGTGAGATGTGCACATCTTAGGCAGTGCTAACTGCATTTCCTGTGTTTCCTAACGACCATAATTCATATGTTAGAAATTGGATGGTGTTGAATAACTCGCCTCTGTACTATTGGCATTGGCCCAGTAGTTAAAACATCCTTACTTAACCCTTTCTAGGGTTTTTTTGCATTACAAATTAATTGATACTATATTCAAATCTGATTTTGTTGCATGGCAAAAACATGTCATGCCTCTTGAATAAATTAAGACCTGTAAAGAATATTGTTTCCCCAAAAATTCACATTTGGTATCCATACCTTTGGATGGAATCTCTGTAGAATAACAGGAATTCCATTTTTCTCCAGAGGTGATGAAACATGGGAAAGGTTCATATTCCTTCAGAAACTGAAGATATGTTAAGTGTCAAATGAATGATGTTCCTAAAAGCAAGTATGAGTAAATACCATGCTGGGAGGAACATAGTGGATTGAGTAGAATAATCTTTTGTCTTCTGTTCTTATTTCCCATATTCAGTTTTAACTCTCAGTTATTAAAATGATAGTTTTTGTTCTCTCCTTGAATTCCTTCTAATCAGTATGTTCAGCTCCTCCTCTTATCTTTCCTGCCTGTCCACCTCTGTGAGGCTGTATAATGCTGCTCTCCTGCCAATATCTAGCTGTAGCAGGACAGCTTTCTCAAATCAGTGTGTGTTTCAGCATACAACACCGCTATCACTGTGAAGTTTGTATTGAAATAAAACTTCATGTAAGAAAAAAATATTGTATAAGATAGTTGAATAAATTTGGCTAGGAAGTTTAAAAAAAGGGAAATCCTGTACAGTGGGTATTTCTGGTTTTTGTTTATAAAAGATGAAAAGGGTCTGCTTATTTATCTTTCAACTGCGGTTGGAGAAAAAATATCTTGGCACCTTTTCTTAATGTTGTTTAGATTAGTGAAGCAGCGTACTGGAATCCTGTTGCACATTTCCTATGTGTTGCAATGGAGTGTGCACTGGAGAAATTGCTGGTGAGTTCTACTCCTAAGACACTCTCAATTCAGGCTCATGGTTGTTGCTTATGAGTGAAACTGTGCAGAAGACTAGCACTGTACTTTTGCTGACCCACTATAGCAGGAACCCCATCTATCTTGCAAGGACCAGGGAACAGTTTGGTTAGCTGTCTGAGGGTGCTTCCTGATGGACAGTTTTTGGCAACACCAGTCAAAAGATATAGTACAACTGTTCCCAGGGTGTGGGGAACAATACCTTTTTGGACTACAGCTCCCAGAATGTCTCAGCCAGTATGAGTATGTAGAGAGATCTTGTAGCACCTTTGAGACTAACTGAAAGAAAGAAGTTGGCAGTATGTGCTTTCATAATGGAAGTTCCCTTTATTCAAAAACTCGATGCTTGCAAATGCTTTGACAACGGGAGAGAAGCAGGACGCCTCAATGATATTTTAGAAGTGCGACAGGCTACCACACTTTCGCACTCCTGGAACGCTTAAAGAACCTTTTGCCGATGGTAAGGCTGCATGTGATAAGGGCCATAGACTAAAGTCTGCTTCCTCAGATGCATCTGAGGAAATAAATTTAAGGCGGGATACACACCGCCATATAGTACGTATTGTATACGTACTAGGGTTAGGAAGGGGCGGTGCTTCCGCACCCCCCTAACCCTAGTACGTATACAATACGTACAAGATGGCGCCGGCCCTTCTACATGGCCGGCGCCATCTTTACGTACTGGACGCATAGTGTCCAGACGTGTCGCGGCGCTAATGACGTAGCGAATGCGCCCTTGGCACTTCACTACGTCATCCGTGCGCCGCAGAAAGAAGCTCCGAAATGGAGCTTCTTTTTTGCTCTGCGCGGGAGTCGCGCGGTTTGGATGCTGCGGCTCCCGCGCGGAGCAAATGGCGCCGGCGGGGGAACGCTGCAAAGCGGCGGTTTGTATCCCGCCACAGTCTACAAAAGCTTAAGCTGCCAACTTCTTTCTTTCAGTTAGTCTCAAAGGTGCTACAAGATCTCTCTACATGCTGATTTTGTAGACTAATGCAGCTATATGTTTGAATTCAGTCAGTATGGCCATTAGTCCAAAAAGGTAAGTTTTCCAGGCTCTGGCTTTTCCATATTTTCTTCCTTAATGTCATTTTTTTCCAGGTTAAGGATGGGAGAGGCTTTGACACAAGATGGCAAGGTTTTAATGATATAATACAGAATGAGCACCTCTAAAATTCTGTATTTGAAGCAAGGCACATGCAGACTAAAAGCCATGTCTAGAAGCATTCTGACTGATGGGAAAGGAACAGAGGTGGTGCCTTGCAAGGGTGATGTTCTGATGCAAACTTAGCTACAGCTGTCTAGTCCTCCTGAGGAAAGCCTAGGTTCTGGAAACCCTCTTGAGGTCTGGCACAATTTCAGGAGCTAATTGTTTATAATACGAACATTGTTGATGATGTAAATACTGGTAAAGTTTTGCACTTTAAGATGGATTAAAACACTATGTGCAATTTTTAAAAAATGGACTTGGTCTTGTTTGTGGTAAAAAAGAAATAACACTATATTAAGCATTGTCAGAGATTTTAGTAATCCAATGAAGACAGTGGAGCCAACTGGCATAGAGTTTTACAACCTTTCATTTAACCCTGTGAAACTGTTGAGTCTCTCCAGATATGTTGCTTCAATCTGTCATTACAGTAATGTTTCCTTTTCCTCAACTGATTCTTAATTAATTGTATACTTTTCGCTGGAAGTCACAATTTCTCAAAGTATCTCAAGCAGGGGACTAGATTGTGCTCCTGATTCTACACTTAATCTTCTAAAAATTTTAAGCTTTCAATTTCATGTTTTATTTTGGCTTTTTTTGCACATTATATTGGGTGTTTATCTCATACAAGTCCTCTTAAGCATAATTTGTATCTTGAATATGTTATTTTGACTATAAATTGTTCTCAAATGCTTGAGCATTAATTCCTCATTGTAAGGCAATGTGCACAGAACAGGAGTTGTTTGAAAACTGATGTCCAAATTGAGTTTATTTCCCTTATCCCAGCTTGTACTCAAGAAGTCCAATTCTGGGGAAAGATACTCATTTTCTCTGGACTCAGTCCTGAACTCAGGCATCCCTTCCTTTCAGAGGATTTCCCTTGTTTTGATTCCAAGGCCTTGTGACGCAGTCTTGGGACATCTTGCTTTTCCTTTGATTAAACAGTGTTTTCCCTTTTTTATTTATATGAAAAACATTATTAGCAATCTCAGTACGATATGTTCCTGATACGCAGCCAGCAACTATGCCCCAGACTCTAAAACTTTCTATTTACATTAATCAGTTTGCCCTTTAAAAACTATTTTTCTAAATCACTAATCAGTTCATCATAAAATCTGTTAATTCTGACTCTTAATTTAACAACTTTTTTTTAAAAAGCAAGAAAATTCCATCATGTACAGTACTAATATATTTTCTTAACATACTTTGCAGCTATGAATGGTGATTCCTTATTTACTCTCTGTTTTACATGAATGAGTACTGTAGGCTGACCATCTGGAAACTTAAAGTAATTTGGAAAAATATGTTCAGGAAAATATGGGTTCTACTTCTTATTGGCTTTATTCTTTCTGAAGAATGCCCTACCCCTGACACATACATACTGTATACACTATTTGCATGTTTCTAACTAATGTTGCAGTGCAATCTTCTGGAAGTCCCTGCTGTAAACTACTTTTTATTTTAGTTGGGTTTATGCTGTAGCCTTGCACAGGGCCTTTGAAAAATCAGTAGATGGTGCAGCAGTGCTTGAAGCTGCACAGAAAGTGCACTCCAGTAGGAATTTCTTCAGGCACATAGTCATAGGAATAATTGCAGATACTAGCCCTGAAAATGACAAATGTTATGTCAGAACTGTTCATTTCCTTAAAATGTTAGATTAGCCTGCTTCAAACTAATGCAATCCAGATGCATTGGAGGGATTCCCAGAAAGTATATGTGCTCTCTCTTTCTCTCGTGTGTGTGTGTGTGTGCGCGCACTTGTGAATGTACTGTATAACACCTGTCTGAGAATTTCTGGGAGTTGTAGTCTCATCACATTTTGTTATTGTTAACTGCCATCAAGTCACCTTCGACTTATGGTGACCCTATGAAAGAGAGACCTCCAAGGCATCCTGTCATCAACTGCCCTACTCTTGTCTTGCAGACTCATGGCCGGGGCATCTTTGGAATGCAGTTTTCCTCTTTCCTACTGCCTTCTACCTAACTAAGCATTATTGTCTTTTCTAGTGAGTCATGTCTTATGATATGGCCAAATGACAACAGTCTCAGTTTAGTCATGTCAGCTTCTAGGGAGAGTACAGCCTGATTTGCTATAGGATCCTTTTTTGTCTTTTAACTGTCCACAGTACCCACAGAACTCTTATCCAGAACCACATCTCCGTGGATTTTCTTCACTGTCCAGCTTTCACAATCATACATAGAAATGGCATCAAATTAGCAAAGGTTATTTTAGAGCAGGATAGGAATCATGGCCTTCCAGAAGTTTTTGGATTGCAGATCCCATCAGCCTTCATCAGTAGAGTCATGGTGATGAGTGTTAAGGAATGCAGTTCAACAACATCTAGAAGACTGTGAAATTTCTACCCCAGCTTTAGACTAAGTGATATTTGTGGAGAATTCAAAGATATAGCCATGTTAGTCTGTAGAATCACATACGGCCAGCACCCATAGTATTCTGTGGGTTTTTCTGGACTACGTGTGCTTCCAGAATGTGGCCAAATAGCCCAGAAAACCCCCAGAATACTAACTGACATTTCCTCATTTTTTCTTTTCAATCCTGTCTTTGTTCAGTATTAAACATCTAACTGAAATCTGCCAACCACATCAGCATCTGCCAAATGGCAGTGCAGACATTATTTTCCAAGTAATTTTAATGGTTTTTTTGTTGTTGTTTTCATCAGAAGATATCTTTCCAATGTACACTGGTACCCCGGGTTACGAAATTAATTCGTTCCGCTGCCGCTTTCGTAACCCGGGATACTTCGTAAGCCGAATAGCCCATAGGCGCTAATGGGGAAAAAGCCGCGGCTGCGCCGCGGCTCCATTTAAAACAGCGCCGGGGTTTTTTCGTAACCCGAAAAAACCTTCGTAAGCCGAAACAATAAATCCCTATGGGATTTATTCGTATCCCGAAAATTTCGTAACCTGGGTATTTCGTAACCCGGGGGACCAGTGTAATTTGGTATACTGCCAACACTTCTGTATCAGCTGGAAATTGCTCAGTTGTATTGCTACCATTTTATGCAAGTGAATGATTACCACTAGATAATCAAGCAGCAGAAGTCAGCAGTGTTGAACAGAGACTGCATGCTAAAAGCATTCTAATTCACAAATAACTTAAATCATGTCACAATAAATAAACTATTTTTAATAAAGATTTTTGGAAACCACCATGGTGTAGTGGTTTGAGCATTGAACTACAACTCTGGAGACTAGGGTTTGAATCCCTGCTCAGCTTGGGCAAGTCACATACTCTCAACTCAGAGGAAAGCAAAGGGAACTAACTCTTGTCAAGAAAACCCTGTGATAAGGTCGCCTTAGGGTTACCATAAGTCAGAAATGGCTTGGACACACAACAACAAAATAATAAAGGCTTTACCAGCACGAGTGTATGCACAACATCACAGTACAGTGTTGGGATTGCATAGGCTTGGTCCAGGAATTAAATGAAGCTGCTCAAATATGTTAGTTCAAAATTTTGCCAACCACCAGTTCACAGGAACCTAGGCATTGGCTTCAGAACAATTAACAACTTGTAGGTGAGGCATCAGGTTATTGCAATAGCTACAGTATATCTATATTTCAAGGATGTCAATCTGAACTTGCCAAAAGTGGGAAGGGAACGAGGATAAGAGACTTTAGGCCCTGGTGCTTTTCAGTGATTCCGAAACTTTGGTCTGCCAGGTGTTTTAGACTTCAGTTCCCAGAAGCCTAAACCAGTGCCCTGGGATTCTGGGAGCTGAAGTCCAAAACATCTGGAGAACCAAAGTTTGGGAACCACCGTTTTAGAGGAACCAAAACCTTTGACTACTGTTTAAATATTCATAACATTAATTTCACTGTAAAGAAGTAATGTTGAATTTCAAAACTGTACTGTGGAGATCTTTGTGTGAAACTGACAATTGTTCTTAAACCAAAGTAATAACATATAAACTTGTTTTATTTCAGTTGTCTTAAGTGGGGATAAACAGTGAAAATGAAGCACTTTAATTATACCTAATATTCAGTACAGTGGTTAGGAAGGAAACTAATAGTGTTGGTGCCATATGCTTCTTTTTACCACTGTGACTTATGCTGGCTTGTGAATTTGGTTGTCTCCTTTTCTCTTAATTTTTTTTTAGCAAACTACATTCCCAAAGGTAGTCAAGCAGAACGATAGTAACAGCATCAAATAATGTCATATTACTGATTTAGCTGGCCACAACAGATCCTGGTTGCTTCTAATCAGGGCATGGAAAAGTTACTTTGAGGACTACCACTCCCATAATCATCAGCTAGCATGGCAAGTAGTCCAAAAATGTAAATTTCCCAAGCTCAGGTTTGTATATCTTTTAGTATTTCTAGTCACGCAATTTAGAGTTACTGAACAGCAAAAGCAAGATTGTCCAAGTAGCTGCAGCCAATCCTGGATTCTGGGTAGATGTGTCGAGTGAAGAGAGAGGTTCACACAGACTATTTGAAGAACCAAAGGGCTCAAACAGACAAACCAAAATAAAGCTGCTTAGGGTCACTTTGGAAATGTGCTGTTTAAATGACACATCTGAAGAGGCCAGAAGCTGCGCCAAAGCTGCACTCCAGTCCTTAGGACAAGAGCGTGGCTTTAGCATGGCTTTCAGCCTCTTAGGATGCATGCATCATTTAAACAGCATACCTCCAAAGTGACCCAAAGCAGCTTTAGTTTGGCCTGTGTGTTTGGGCCCAAACTAAAAAAAAAAAAGCCACTGTTCTGTCTCCTAATTAAGACTGTGCTCATTTGTAATATGTTAGAACTTTTTCCCACTTAGATTGATTTTGCATTTACTTTGTGATGTCCTAGTATCTTTATAATGTTTGTGTTTCCAAATGTTGCATGT
Organism: Sceloporus undulatus; assembly: GCF_019175285.1. Taxonomy (NCBI): domain Eukaryota; kingdom Metazoa; phylum Chordata; class Lepidosauria; order Squamata; family Phrynosomatidae; genus Sceloporus; species Sceloporus undulatus. Next base: position 45,150,727 of record NC_056526.1, read on the forward strand.
GTTTGCACTCATATACTGTTTTGATATGTATATGTACACATGTACTCAAGACTTGAAAGTGCTACTTTTGCAGCATCTCTTGATGAACAATAGCTGATTGATTGACTTGTCAGTTATGTAACTTTATCATCTTCTTTGGGTTTTGGCCTTTTAAGGTGTCTTACTCATGGAACTCAATGGTGCTTTCACTTTATCAGATCCTCAATTATAGTTGTTATTGTGCTTCGCTACTGAACATGTTTATACACAGTTTTGACACATCAGGCAACCACAGTTTAAATTTTAAATACAAGTCACTTATTTTAATAGGTATGTCATTTAGCTGCTTCCTAGGAAAAGAACTTTCACAGAAAGCATTGTCATACCAATATGTCTGCCTTGTTTTAAATGAAATTTGACTGTAGATGAGAATGTGCAAAGTAGAACTAAGCAGATAGCATGTTTACATATAACTTAATTCTGCATTAAACAAGATTATTTTTGTCAGGAAAAATGTTCCAAAATTCCTGAAATACTTTAGAAACCTTTCATGACATACAAATGACTGTACAAATCCAGATTTAGATTTAATTGTAGTTTATGGATTTTGGAGACACTGTACATACTGTTAGCATGATGACTGGTTGAACTGTCTTGTAAATTTTTAATTTATTACATATTTGGTGAATTAAGTTGTATTCCAACTATCCTTCTTTTCCTTCTTGTCTCTTGTTTTTTAAGTAATGGCTCTCAAGCACTGTAGGGAAAGTCTGTTTAAAAGTCTACTGAACAGTTCATTTGCACTGAATGGAAAATGTGTCTCTGTGAATGTAACATAAATTGTAACCATACCACTTTCATTGTGTGTGGCATTGTGAAAATATAAATGTATTTGCATATTTTACTGTATCCTGTACATTTCATACAGTCATGACTGTCCCAAGGAACAACCAATTTTTTAAAAATAAATTTTATAAATTTAGTTGGTATTATGTTGAGTTTTTAAAAAGTACATCCTGAACAGTTCGATTCACCAATAATGATTGGACAGCGTCCCCTACACTCCTCAGTTTATAAATACATTTTCATAATAGCAGTATTAGACCAAATGAAAGGGAGGTTAAAATCTGCAGGAGGAGTTAGTATAATGTAATTGGGTAGAAATTCTGTGCACACTAATTTGTGAGTAAGGCCTGTTAACTTCCTGGTCACTTCTGAACAAGATTGTGTATTTAAAAATGAAATACAACCGCCTCTCCGTTTTCTCAGGGATCCGTTCCAGACCCACCCACCCCTTGCAAAAAGGAAAAATCACCAATATTCCAGCCCCATTGGCTTGAATGGCAGCGCACACTCTATTTTGTCCCTCTCCGTTTGCCCCCCCACAAATGGGAGAAGGATGTGGATTTCAAGTTTGCAAAAATGGAGGGGTGACTGTATACTATATAAGATTGAGCTGAAGGACAACTGGTGGCCCTCGAGATGTTGTTGGACTACAATTCCTGGCAGCCTTAGCCAACATGGACAATTACGAGGGACTATAGGACTTGCAGAAAGCCTGTGTGTTGTAGTAATTTGAGCATAAAACTATGACTTTCGGAACCAGGATCCGAATCTGCATTCTGCCTTGGAAGCCTACTGGATGACTTTGGGCAAGTCACACTCTCTTAGTCTCAGAGGAATGCAAGGTCAAACTCCCTCTGAGGAATTCTTGTCAAGAAAACCCCATAATAGGCTTGTTTTAGGGTTGCCTCAAGTTGGAAACGACTTGAAGTCACACAACAACAGTCCAACAACATCTGAAGATTCTTCAAGTTGCTCACTTTTACCTATTTTGGATGCCATAGACTATTTAATATTCCAGGAATACCGTGTTTCAGTGTACTACGTTTTTCAGAGTCTGCAGATGAGATAAATATATATCACATTTTATGTGAACAAAAGGATCATAGTTAGGGATGCCAGTTCAGGATCTCCCCAAGGTCTGAGGTTTTCAGGCCAAGATCTAGGAACAGCTGGTCATTAAGCATTATGCATCAAGTACCAACCACAATTGCTCACAGCTTGTCATTCAAATATACACACAAACATACATAGAGAGAAGATATGTTCCCTTTTGGAAGTTAAAGAAATCTTAACTAAAGTGTTTGTTTCCAGATCAAGGTGAAATGAGTGGTATGTTCTTTCTAAATTTGATTTTCCTGTACCTTCTTCTGAAATATAGCCTACAACGCCTGGTATTTGTTGGCTATTTCCCATCCAGGTAACCAGGGTTCACCCTGATTAGCTTCCAAGATTGTGGAGGGGGGGGAATCTCATGCCCTGTGTGTGTGGATGTACACAAACACACACATGCATACAGTCAGAGTCTGCAAGTTACAGCCAGAAATCATTACACCTTGCAAATTATAGCAAGCTGATGCTCCCCTAATTTCATTGGAGCTTTGCACAGAGCCCATTCCTCTCGCCTGCATCTGAGACTTCCTAAAATGAGAAATGGTAACTATGGGATCAAGTAGATGGGGAGGAAAAATCAGCCCAAAGCTGCTTTTTCAGAGAACACAGTTATTATCCACTAACCGCACCACCCGCTCCCAAGGCAGCTGGTGTGTGCATGTCATGACTGAATCGTGCAGCATCAAGCTGTGCCCTTGGGTACTTTTAAAAAACTTTTTCTCCGCCATCCCTGTGCACCATCACAGGTACATGCTGCTGGCGACTTCCATCCCATTGAATGGCCATCACTTTGAACCTCCGTATAGCCACATGTGCAGCCCTCCACTGGGACAGGGCATTGGATCAGAGCTATGGCCATGAAGACACTAGCAAGGTACAGTCATGCCCTGCCCTCACCCCATGTCCCCGATTGGTTTGTCTGGTTTGCTGATGTTGTGTTGATATCCATTAGAGTTATCATATTTTTGCATCTTTCCATTACTGCCTCCACCTCTGGGGTACGGTTACTCTGTCCTTTTTAAATGCGCACCTGAATCGGTGCATTTATATGCAGGGGTTAAGATAGATCAGGCATTAGTGAGTTTATATGTAGGGTTGAAAGTGCGCACCTTCCAGGATGGAATGGAAAAATTCAGCTTCTTTTTAGTCCAGCTTCCCCCCCCCCCCCCATCCCTTAGAGTGACTTGGGGACATTCAATGTGACAAATGGGTAAAATTAAACTTAGCATCATAATTTTACCTCTTCATTACCAATACCTTTATACATACACACACTGTTCATATAACTAAGACATGGTAGGTAAATATGCTTGACTACAGCTTTTAAATTAACTGATGGCCAGGTAGAAAGTTCAAATTAAATTTTACATTTCCTGTGATGTTCATGTCATTTGTGAAGAGGTATGCTCTTTCCAAATTGCATCATTAGCTCTCAACCTATCATTTTTCACACATTCACATTTGAAATTGATGCTTCCCTACTATTTTAATCTTTCTCACAGCATTTGATCATTATTAATCTGAAGCAATAGGAGGTGATAATTAAAAGTGCTTTTGTAATTTTGGCATGGAGTTTTTAAACAAGTTCTCAAAGCAGTTTCAGCAACCATGAAAAATGTGCCAGTGGATTCTGCTGCTTCAGGAAAAGACCCGAAGATAGGATCCCAGTAGCTAAATCAAAACTGTAATCACAACAAAAACAGAAAAACAGTATCCTAACCTGAGAATTTTTAGAACTGTTTGGCTGAAACATTTTTCTGTTCATTTAAATCCATGTACCTCTGTGGAGAGCTTTGGTATACAGAACAATTATAAAGTAATTTGCTGAATACAGAGATATCGAATAACAAGATAGGGAAAGACATGGCACAGGAAGCTGTCTGGTCAATTTCTAGTGAATCACCTAGTGTAAGCAAAGTACAATAAAATCCAAAACCCACACAACAGTGATACCTTTATTGGCCAACTAAAATGAACAAAATACAAAATGCAAGCTTTCGATGGTCCATTTGCTTCTTCATCAGGCAAAAGTGTTAAAAATCAAACAGGAGAAAGAAAGGGGAAAAAATGACAATTTAGCAGTTACTGTAAACCACAGGTACTATGCCTCATTCCTTCTGACGGCTGCTGTGTCAGCATCAGCCACAGGTTGCAATAGTTGGTTTTCAGACCATAACCTGTGTTGCTTCTCTGCAGCTAGGAAACAGGACTCTTGGCTGACTCAACACAGCTGTGGGTAAGTGACTTCTCCCCTTATACCCATTCCCAGTTTAAAGATCATAAGAGACTTAGCAGAATTCAGAGATATAGTCGTGTTAGTCTGTAGAATCAGTATGTAGAGAGATTTTGTAGCACCTGTGAGACTAAATGAAAGAAAGAAGTTGGCAGCATGAGCTTTCGTAGACTTCAGTCTACTTCCTTAGATGCATATAGTAAGAATTTGTAGTAAATAGAACCCATGCATTCTATGCCGACTTAATGAAAAAAGACAAAGATGTTTATAAATGGACGTGATTTATATTAGTGCAAAACAGAAACTCCTTGTTTGAAGCAGCATACTTTCAATGGCATCAGAATCATGATGCCACCATTACAAAGTTGATGAGCTTTATTGTTAATAAGACTTATTTATAGAGTACTGTAGAGTTTGCACAGTGCTTTACATAGGTGCTTTCTGCACCGGCATTTGGGACGTCCAGAGGACGTCCTATTTTAAAAAAGGGGCGTCTCTTATAGACGCCCCTGTGCCTAATACGGACTCCGTCCGTACAAGATGGCACCGGCCCTTCTACATGGCCGGCGCCATCTTTGCGTATCGGACGCATCGCGTCCGTACGCATCGCGTCCCTTGTGACATAGCGAGTGCGCCCCTGGCGCCTCGCTACGTCGCAAACGCGACTGAAAAAGAAGCTCCATTTTGGAGCTTCTTTTTCTGTCTGCACGGGAGCCGCGCCGTGTGGAGGCTCCGGCTCCCCTGCAGACTAACCGGCGGCGGCGGCAGACCGCCGCAAAGCGGCGGTTTGTATCCCGCCATAGTAAGGATCAAATAAAATCAGGAAAAGAATAAATTTAAAAAACCCTTGCCAAGCAGCATACAATCTAAAACAACAACATTACATGATTAAAATATCTCTAAAATAATACTAACTAGTAGATAATAAAGACAAAGTTTTACAAAGGCTTTACTGGATGCCTGGCCACTGTGGGATCAGAATACTGAGCTAGGCTGAAACTGGGATGCATGCATCTACCTGGGAAAATAATACAGTTTGTTAGCACTTTAACAGTCATGGCTCCATCCTACAGACTCCTGGAATTTGTAGTTTGGTGAGGCACCAGCACTCTTTAGCAGAAAAGGCTAAAGGCATTGTAAAACTACAAATCCCAGGATACCATAGGGTGGAGGTACAGTACTTAAAGTGGGGTCAAGCTGTATTATTCTAGTGTAAATACACCCTTGGTTTGTCCCACCAAGACACTTCTTATATTTAGGCAAGAACATATAGCCAAAAATACACAGAGAAACACACCAGTCATGCTTTAATCATTAAGGTTCTTAGAGTATACACTCTTTCAAAGATTAAAATGTCTGGAACCTTTGAGGTTCTTATATTAAAAAAACAAAGGAAACCATGGCCATCTCAAGACAGGCCAGCCTTAACAGACTTGACATGGATGTAATACTTACAGCAGTTTACGACAAGTTTACTTGCACAGGACAGAAGCAGCGTGGATCTCAAAGGAGGTTTCTTTTTGTGTTGCTAATGGAATTTAATTTTTATTTCACGGGCTTTTCAGCTCTTTATCTAGGAGTGCCCACATAAAGGCCTTTGCCTACATAAATATCTCCCCAAACCATCTTAACTGAGAACAATAACAACATCTTAACATAAAGTAAACCTGTAACTGTTGGAAGATTTTTGCATTCTCTTTCCCTCTCCTTAGATGGATAGGGATTTCCTGCATGCAAACTCTCCTCTCTTTCTCTCTCTCATTCAAACTATGTGACTTACGTCATTCCCCTTTGGGACTAACAGAAATTATCTCAAAGATTTTCTACTGAACAGTTAGTCTTCCTGCTCTCTCAACTTCCTTTGGAAAGATGGGCGAGTTACAAATGGCCCTCAAGGGGCCGTTTTCCCGCCGCCGCCATTCGCTGCGTAGGGAAGCCCCAGCGGCCAGACCGCAAAGCTTCCCTGCGCAGCGAAAAAGGAGCGTCAAAATGGCTCTCCTTTTCGAAACACGGAAGTGGCACCACAAGGGGCGGAGTACGCCCTCGCGGTGTCACTTCTGCCGTGACACGTCTGGACGCACAGCGTCCAAGACGTCAAAATGGCGGCACCCATGTGGATGGGCGCTGCCATTTACGACGCGCTCTGCGCGTACTGGGAGGAAGGGCCGTGAGGAAGGTAAGAACCTTCCTAACCCTAATACGGTCCTTCCTAACCCTAGTACGCGCGGAGCGCGTACTTTATGGCGGTTTGTAACCCGCCATGGTGAGATAAATATTTCTGTTACCTGAACTATTCACTAGCTAGATTAGGATATAGCTTCTATGTAAATATCGATTAAAGCCATTAGTAAATTTTTGGAGATTATCACATTAGGTACAGGGCGTCACTGTCCCATCCTTCCTGCCCGATCGCAGAAAGGACTTTCACAAATAAGTCGCACTTGACCTGGCAGGGAAGTGCGAGTGAAAGTGACCATGCGAATCATTTTCACTCACGAGTATGCTGAAATGTGAGAAACTGATTGCACAAACCACTTTCACATGAAAGTGGGCTGAAAAGTGCTTTCAGCCATCATTTCCAGTCTATTGTAATAATGGAAGAACCTGCAGCTGAAAGCGGTTTTAGCTGAAGCCTGGTAGTGCTTTTCAGCCCACTTTCAGGGATGGGACAAGGACGAGGGAGCGATCCCGTCTCTAGCCCATCCCTGGGTGAAAAACTCCCTTTGTTTTAAACTACAAACTACCTATTTGTTTTTTGGAGTCAGTCTCAGTTCTTAGGAAAGTATAGTTAGACAAAGGCACATTTCTGCTCCCCTGCTAATTTAAAGTTAGAACCTAACAGGCTTGGCTTTGATGTTTTTGATATTCAATATTTTTGTTTCCTTAGCAAAGACTGAAGCCTTAAGAAACTTAAAATACCCTACAGTAACTCAGGTCCAAAACACACTGCAGAAATAATCCAGTTTGAGACTACTTGAACTGCCCTGGGTCAATGCTAAAGATTTCTGGGAACTGTAGTTTTGTGAGACATTTAGCCGCCTTTGGCCCTGTACAGACCGGTCTGAAAGGCTGACCTGGGAGTGGAGTCAGGGTGCCACATCCACATGATACACACCCTGACTCTGCCCTCCAGGGTGCCGTGATACTGCATGTCACTCCACATGGTACGCGGCATCATGGTGCTCCTCTGGTGCTGCGTCTCAACGACGCAGCACCAAAGGAGTGCCATATAGCTGCAGTACAGCGTCTATTGCACCCTTTCCAGGGTGCAAAAAGGAGCTGCTTTTTTCGGCTCCTTTTTGTGTCCTGGAAAGGCAGGATCAGGGCCATGGCGTACAGTTGCCACAGCCCTGATTTTTAACACCTTTGCCTGATGAAGATGCTAGTGGAGCTCTAATAGCTCACAGCATGTATCTGTGCATTTTGGTTGTCTCCATATTTTAAATTGGAATTTTGTAATTGTGCTGGCCAAATGGCTGTAATAAAATTTGTTGTTGTTGTTGTCCCCATAAAGGTATTGTTAGATTTGTGTAGTTTGCTACAGTAATACACTCCAAGTTTATTATATTAGTACTAGATTCACTTCAAGCTTGCAGAGTCGAGTTGAATTTTTGAAATGACCTCTGGATAATGCCAGATTTTCAAATCTTCACTGATGCTTCTGAAAGATCCTTTTCTCCATCATGTACCACACTCTGTAAATAGTGCTTTCTACTGTCATTACAGTGGAGGCATCCATTTTGCTCACACTATCATGTTTGGAAAAAGCATTACCATATGGAGTGACTGGTGCTGTATTTGGAGTTACACTACCCTCTACAGGTATTAGCGCAAACTACAAACTAGTGTTACTAAAACTAGAGAATGGTATGTTATTCAGTGTTTTTGAGATATAAAAACAAACAAAAATTATGTTAAACACTGGCATTTTCCCAATCCATTTGGTTTTTTCTGGCAATAGAGAATTTAGGAAAGTCCTAAGAAGGGATCAACATCTTTTGTTCAAAAACTCTTTAGTTATTGGTTTTCAGTACTTGCAGAAACTGGAAAACATCACCTTTCGCTTAAAGTTTAGGCACATCATTTGCACACCATTTTTTACTTCAGGATCACCCCACATTAAATTCCAGCACACCCTGTGATCAAAAATGTATTAAAGTATTCTGCCAGCAGATGTTGTTCCAGTAAAATTTTGCAACCATTCCTCCCTTAAATTATTTCTTAGATTGTACGCCATAGGCAGGTTTACTCTTTTATATTTATTGTTTTTATGTACAGCACTGTGCAAATCTACAGCGCTATATAAAATAATAATAATAATAATAATAATAATAATAATAATAATAAGCGTTAAGAATCACCTCCTCGTGTTAGACGAAAAAGTCTTTTTCTTTGGGCCATTAGCCAATGTTTTTAGGAACATCCTTTCCTCGCTGGCTCTTCCCCAAACATTCAAGAACTATATGAAGATTCCATTGCATTACCCAAGTGGCTTATTTACACAATTCAATAAAGCGTTGTATGAGACATATATACCTTCTCCATATATATATATATATATATACACACACACACACACATACACATACAGAGAGAGAGAGACTCCTCTTGATAGACTCTTGACTCATTCACACACACACACACACATACACACACACATATATACACACATACATAGATACATATACATACACACATATGCATATGTACAGTATAAATATATACAGACTATCCCTCTACACACACACACACGGGGTGATGAGCATGGCAATCATTCTCATTCATATATTCTAGTTAATTTGTCCGTAGAATATTAATAAATGAGTTAACAGTAATAGCAAATCTAATAGTCATTTTATGAGCAATCTGGGCCTATGTATGTTTATTTAGAAATAGATACAGTGGATTCAGGGTAATTTCCTCCTAGGAAAATTGACATAGGAATCTTATTTTATCTTTTCATGTCCTTCCTGGCAGCTGCAAGGCTGCAATATTGTAATTATGTAAAGGTTGAGCCTCCCTTATCTGAAAGTGTTTTGGATTTAGGTTTTTATTGGATTTCGGAATATTTGTATATGCATAGCGAGGGGTCCTGGTGATGGGGGTGACCAGACACTCTCCTTATCCAGGACATGTCAACATTCCAACCTTCTGCCCAGGAGGAATTTCAAAATGTTCTCCATTTTGAGCATGACCAAGAAGCATTAATTTACATTTATATTAGTGTTTTCAGATTTTATTTGATCTTGTCCCACTTTTTTCCCACTTGAATGTCTGACATTTTGCAGTGTCTTGTCCTCTGTGGTTAGGACATCTGGTTGCCCTGGATGAGACCCAAGTATTGACTACATTGGATTAGGCCTCTGCAGACCAGGGTTCAAATGGTGGCTTGGCTATGGAAACCCACAAGGTGACCTTGAGTGAGTCACACACTCTCAGCCTCAGAGGATGGCATGGCAAACCCCCTCTGATGAAGAAACTTGCCAAGATCGGTTTGCCTTAAGCAAACTTGAAGGAACACAACAACAAAAAATATTTCCTATGTATGGTAAAGCCAACCAGGAAGAGGAGGAGGAAGAGGCAGGCAAACAACAGTTCTACCCAACAGTGGAGACTAGCAGTTCGCTTCAGTTTTGATACTATTCCTTCTCATCTATTTATGTATTTATTCATTAATTCATTCATAAGAATTCAGAAACTGTTCATCCCAAGGCCTTATACACATGGCCTGAAGCTGAAGGTAATGTGAGACACAATAGTTATTAATTTTGTGGCTGGAACAAAGTTTGTGTACTTCAGAAAAGGAAAGGTGTCACTCTCTCAGGTGGCATCCACACTGCATAAATAATCCATTTTGAGCCTGCTTTAACCGCAATGGGTCAAGGCTATGGAACTCTGAGAATGGTAGTTTGTTGAGGCAGGAGGGCAAAGCTCCCAGAATTCCATAGGCTTGAGCTATGGCTGTTAAAGTTTTGGTGCCTTAACAAACTACCATTCCCAGAATCCCATAGCTTTGACCCATGGCCATTAAAGCTCTGATGTCTTAACAAACCATTCCCAGAATTCCATAGCCTTGACCCATGGCAGTTAAAACTCTGGTTCCTCATCAAACTACAGTTCCCAGAATCCCATAGCCTTGAGCTATGACCATTAAAGCTCTGGTGCCTTAACAAACTACAATTCCCAGAATCTCATAGCATTGAGCCATGGCAGTTAAAACGGGCTGAAAACGGATTATTTATGCAGTGAGGACGCAACGTCAACCCCCCCCTCCCGTGTACAATTTCGGGGTGTTTCAGCTTTGAGAACTAGGGATAAAAGGGAGGCTTGTTTATACTGTACACTTTTTATGCTTGTTTATAGGCTTGTTTATACATCTGACATTGAACAGCCTCCTTCACAGAACTGTACAAAGTCTTTGAACTCCTTTCTGAGGTAAAGAGATTGAACCAGAGAAGCCCCGCCCCCTCGCCCGCTATTGGCTCAGCCCTAGGAGGAACAGCAACGGCAGCGCAAGCCCCGCCCCCTCCCAGCGCCTCGCGCCACCCTGGGCCCTGCTCGCGCCTCTTCTCTTCCGCGTTCCCGTGATGCTCTGGGGCCGCCGAAAACCTTGAGCCGAGGTGGGACTGTGCCTCAGGGAGATCATGGCAAGGTAGAGAGGACTCTACGGGTCCCGAGAGGGGTCAGGCGGAGGCGAGCGACGGCGAAAGGGCGGGGCGAGCGGGCTGAGGCGCCATTTTTAAACAGCCCAGGTAACCATGGATCGGTGAGGGATTGAGAGTTACGGGTTAATTGATTCTCACGCGGACCCCGTGACTCGTGTCGGGGCTGGAGGCTTCCCTGCCTGGAGGAGCTCAGCCCTCCCCCTGGCTTTGCGTAGATGCTCCTTTGTGAGTCAGCGGGTGCCGCGGGTTGGCTGGCTCTGGAAGAGGAGAGCTGGGTTCGAATCCTGGTTTGGCCACGGAAACCCACGGGTGACACTCTTTCAGCCTCAGAGGGTGATGGAAAGCCCCATGACACTCGCACAGGCGCCCTCATTTTCCAGGACCTGTCCTCCATTTCAGCCTTATGCCCGGGAGGAATTCTAAAATAGCCTCCATTTGGAGCATGGCGAAGAAGCATTAAGATACACACACACACACACACACATATATATATACATATACATATACATATATAATTGAATTAGCATATATATATGTGTGTGTATTAGTGAAGAAGTATTGAGATATATATATAATTGAAAAAGCATATACTGTACAGGTGTGTATATATATGTATATATATATATATAAGTGAGGAAGCATTCAAATATATATATATTAGTAAAAAGTATTATATATATAGATAAAAAGTACTAATATATATAGATATATACATATATCTTAATGCTTCTTCACTAATATATATACATATATGTGAAGCATTAAGACATATATATATAGTGAAGAAGCATTAAGATATATGTATATATCTATATATATATATATTAGTGACTTTTTAAAGGTTTTGTTTCATCATGCCCTCCCTTTTTTCTTGTCCGTTTTTCCATTGTGGAACATGACTAAGAAACATGAATGTACAGTTATTGTATGAGTGTGGTTTTAGATATTATGTGGCCAGTCATGGCAGTTAAAGTGGTGTCAGACTGCTATATTTCTGCAGTGCAGACACACCCTTGGAGTGTTGACAAATGTCAGGTGACTTTTCTAAGGGGCATAATCTGTATGCTGACACTTTTGTGACAAACAAAAGCTGTACAATGAGCAGTAAGCATAAAGTCAGTCTCTTGTCCTTAATGCTAATTCTACACAATTTTAAAAACTAATCACATATTTCACCTTTCCCTCCCAAGGACCTCAAGGTGGCATACATGACTCTCCTCTCCATTTTTATCCACACAACAGCTTTATGAGGTAGGTTCAACTGGAAGGTTGCCACTGAGCAAAAGCCACCTGGTGAATTTCATTGCTGTGCGTTTGCACCCAGCCCTCCCAGACCTAGCCAACACAAACCACTGGTGGGCAGCCAATTTGGAAGTGTCAGATAGGAATCTTCTTCCCAACCCACTTCAGTTGAATCCATTCTTTGACCTTTCCCCATGAGCTAGATGCTAAGGGGGTCCAATCATACTCCTCATATTGTCCAAAGCACTAGTGGAAAATGCTACCTTTGCTGTGATCCAGCTTCACTTTCTAACCTTTGCCTTCATTTTACAGGGTGACCAAGGTACTTCAGGAGATGCCTGAGTTCTGATCTCCATTGATTGCACTCCATTCCCCTTTCTACATAGGGAAAGGGTGAACCACAAGCTTGGCTAAAGGGTCCTGCTTCACCTCCCTTCTGAGCAGGTGACACTTTGAGGAAGGAATAGTGTGACTCACAAACCTCTGCAGGTTGGATTGGGGAACCCAATGGCTCTCTGAAGCAGGTTATAGGGAGCATATAAGTCCCTTGTTGAAACAGCTCCACTAGCTCCTGTTCCATTTCTGGGCTTATTTCAAAGTGCTGGTTATGACTTTAAAGCCCTAGAACAGGGATTCCCAACCTTATTGACTCACAGAGCCCTTTTTAGAAGCAATCTCTGTGGTTGAGCTCCTAAGAGGCCTACCCTATGTCTTACAAATTAATGGTATTTAGGAGTAGTGTTACTTTTTGTTTCTTGTTCTTTATTTTCATTCAATTTTTATGTCTTTCATTTTCTTGGAGTGGCCACAGAGCACTGGGGAATGCACGCAGAGCACTAAGGGCTCCTCAGAGCAAAGTTTGGGAACTGCTGCTCCAGAGGGTTTGGGTTTAGACTGTCTGCAAGACAGTGGGCCCATACAGACAGGCCAAAATAAAGCTGCTTTGGGTCACATTGGAGGTAAGCTGTTTAAATGATGCATGTGTCCTAAGAATCAGGAAGCCGCGCCAAAGCCACGCTTTTTCTTAGGATGCATGCATCATTTAAACAGCTTACCTCCAATGTGACCCAAAGCAGCTTTATTTGGGTCTGCCTGTGTGGGGCCAGTATTTCCCTGTATGAGCCTACCTTAGCTTTAAGATCTGTGGGGGAGAGCTTTCTCTCCTACCCATCACCATTACAGTCATGGTTGATGAGGACACAGATGAGGGTTTTCTTGGTGGTTCCTCCCAAATTGTGGAACTCCTTTCCCTGAGATGTTGATTGGTCCCCTAATTAGAGAAGTATTTGGGTTTTTTTAGTTTTAGTATGTTGCAACAGAAGGAGATCTTAATGGGAGGTATTGTGTTTCTATTTTATAACATTTTAAATGTTTTTAAAATAGAAGCTGTTTTAATTGTGCTTTATTTTTTGCACTAAGAGTTTTTTAGTTGTGCTTTTAAACGGTTGTACCTACACCGCTTTGAGTCCCATGCTGGGATTAAGGCAGGATATAAATTAAATAAATTCCCTTGTACTACAATTAAATAAATTCCCTTGTACTACACTACAGCATGCTAGAATATTTTTAATTCTAAACTGCAATCATATATGTGCTCATCTGGGAATAAAGCCAACATAGTAAAATATGGCTTACTTCTTAGCTGCTATATACTGTATAAAATTCATGCTACTTCAGATTTATTTCAAAGATATGAGGTGGAGAACTTTCCAAAATGCAAAATTTCCCCAAATACCGTGTTTCTCATGCTATATTTTTCTCTGGAAAATTTTCTACATCTTAGACCCACACGCTTATCCACAGTTGTCTAGGAGCCTGTTGTATTGCAATCAATCTTCCATTGAAACAGAATGTTCAACTAGTTGTACTGAAATCAGATTTTTCTCAACTTGAAATGGAACTGAGTGGGTGAAGCTTGAAGGCATTACTTCGGCAAAAGCAAGCTAAATTTGGGGAGAAATTTTCTATTCTGCTTCTTCAAAAAACAAAACAAACCCCCACACCACTGATTTATTGAGGCATAGGCTTTCACTGACAAACCTTCACTTTTTGTTGAAGGAGTATATGAACGTTTATATTCAATGTGTTAGACTTGGAGGAGCCAGGAAAAGTTTTTTGTAAGCTGTTATTCCGATGTAGCATGTTTGCTGGTCGACTTTGCAGTTACTTACATTTATAGGAATGAACATTCTTATGGTGGCATGCAGGTACAAATAGTTTTACTATATTTAATCTTTGTATATTTCTTAAGGAAAATTGTCCTCTGGTCAGGATTGAACTGTTTGGTTGATTGTCAGTTTGATTGTTGTAAAGCAAATTGCAGGGATTAATGCCATTATGGAGAATGATGTATGTCCTAGAACTCTGTTGTAAAGTGAATCCAAAATGATTTCTTCTCTGCCACTGATGTTATTTCCACCGATATTTAAAAAAACAGATTATTAGACAATACCTTATGGGAATATGTATCTATATTTATAGATAGGTTTTCAAATAAAGTACTGTCTAATAATCTTTATTTTCAAAATCTACGTTTTTTCTCTTTTTGAACATTAATTTACAGTACACTATGTGTGTAAAGTGAAATATTAAGTTGAAAATTATACTTAAAATTGACATCAACGTATTATCTTAATGAATATCTCTGAAGTGTGTTAGAATGTATGGTGTTTCACTCTGCAAAGAAATTGAACTAAAGCTGTTTATGTTGGGGGGGTGTAATAACAAAGAATATGGTGCAATAAGAAAGAAGATGGCCTAATACAGTTGTTAGTCCCAACCAAAGAAAATTTATTGAATCAGTGAAGTTTGTGTAAGTATTCCCATTTGTTCATTAAATGGTGCTACTCTGGTTGGGACTAACAACTGGATTAGGGGAATCGCCCTTACTTCCAATTAGGTGGAGCGCTTTATAAATAAAGGTTAATAATAATAATAATAATAATAATAATAATAATAATAGTAATAATAACACGAAGCAATGACTACCCAGAAAATATCTACTGTAAAGGATATTTGCATGAGAAAATTGGCACCAGGGGCATGCAAACTATCATTCTAGTACTAGAATTTCTATGAAACAACCATGGAGGAATGGTTCTGGAAAGGTCTAGAAAAATGTTTTTCATCTAACTAATAAAAAAGTAGTTATAAAAGCAATTTAAAAAACAGTAATCACATTAAAGAAAATGATTTATGAGGATCCAATATGTATTTTAGGAATTTTCCCACATTTTGTTGCAGTCAAATATTTTAAATATTCTTAACGTTTTAGCTGCATACCTTCTGGATTTTTTTGCTGAACTGTCAGGTTTCTGACAACACTTAGGCCCCTAATTTAAGTGGGCATGCTGAGAGCAGTAGGTGGCGGTGTTGTTTATTTGTTGAACAAAATGCCTGAATTTTAAAAAATGATTACTGAATAGATGTACCTTCTGCTTTTCAAGATAAAAGCCCTCACAAAATGGAAGACAGTTTGCTTTAAAACACGGCATGCAAGGAAAGTTTCTATTTTGAGAAGATTTGAGGCCTTATTGCCTTTTAAAGTGATTCTTTTTGTTGCTCTAGGCAAGTTTAAGCATTTCAGGATGAAGGGAAAGATTTTTTTTTACAATATAGTAAGCTGTAGCTCTCTGCTGCTTCTGTTGATAGGTTAGTTTCAGAGGTAGGAATGGTAAGGAACATGGCTGTTGCACCTATCATTAAATTGGATGCATTTTCATCCAGATGTGGGACAGTTTGACTGGCTTTCACACAGAGCTTCAAAATAAACATTGTCATAGAGGAACAGCTCTGTGTACCAAAGGCGTGGTACAGAAGGAAAGTTCAGGTAATAGGGAGTTATATTCAGTGCTCACAAGTTTATGTATTTTATTTAATGAGATGGTTTTGAGAATGACAACCAACTAAAAATATAATTGTAGCAAAGTTATAAGCTTTGACAAAGAAATTATGAAGTACTTCAGCACAGATAGAAAGAAGAATCTTTTTTTAAACAAGGAATATATGAGCTACTAATTGGGTGCTTTTCTGTTTGTACAGGTAATTTGGCCTCTAGGGATGCCCACAGGAGAGAAAGCAGTCTCTATGACGGTGGTAGGCTTGTGCTGACAGCATTTTTTCCTGATTGTCATCTCATTATCATTCAGTCAGAATGGATACCTTGCCGAATGTCCTTTCTCCAGTGGGTGGAAATGCTGATGTTGCTGGCTCACAGACAGAAGTACAAAAATTGTTAATTGATGAAAGGATACGATGTGAACATCATAAAACTAATTACCAAACACTGAAAGCGGAACATACAAGGTATAGTATGGTTCTTTCTTTCTTTCTTTCTTTCTTTCTTTCTTTCTTTCTTTCTTTTTCACTTGGAGTAAAACCAAGAAAGATTTGCCTGTGCTGTTGTTAACTTTCAGTAATGAAACACCTTCAATACTGAAAGCATGATAGCTATGTAAGTAAATTGGTTGCAGTAATTCTCAGTATTATGAGAAGTGGTGTTTGGTTCACTGTGCTACTGTAAGCTTTTGGGCAATGATTTCCTATCACTTTTGTTTGGTGAAAACAGCCAGATTTATGTCCCAATTAGAGTGGACCCATTGAATGAACTACAGATTAAGTACTAACATCATTCAGCAGTTGATTTCAGTGGCCTGATCTAGCTGGCATTATAAATTGGATTAATGTATTTGAATATTATTTTTCTTGTTTTTTCACTTTGAAGATACAGTCAGCCTTCTATATCCACAAATTCAACCATCTACAGTTTGAAAACATGTTTTAAAAAAATCCAAGTAGTAAAGCTTGATTTTGCCATTGTATATAAGTGACACCATTTTACTAGCCCATTGCAAATAATGAGTCTTGAGCATCCACAAATTTTGGTATCCACGGCATGACCTGGAACCAAATCCAAGTGGATACCAAGGGCCCACCCTACTTATTAGCAGGAAGAGAACAGTAAACCTGGAACTGAATATTACCATGGTTAGTATTTCAATAATATCTCAATTGCCATACTTTCTCCATTTTGTTTCTCTTTCTTCTGTTATCTTCACTATGTTTATCTATTGATGACATGTCCTTGCCCCTGGGAACCCACCCTTTCTCATACTTTGCAAAGTACATGTGTACATGGTGCTATATAGATAGATAGATAGATGTAGATAGATGCGTTGTAGTAGAAAACAAAACAAAATTTGGGTGGGGTTTTTTGTTTGTTTTTTGGCAGGTTACTGGATGAATATACAAAATCACAAAATGAACTCAAACAACTGTTGCACGAAAAACAAACTGTTCATGAAAAATTTCAGTTTCTACTTGCTGAACTCCGAGAGGAACTATTGGGTAAAACTAGAGAAGTAGAGGAATTAAAGATGCAGGTAATTCTTTTGGGAATATCAGATTTCTGAATTAGTGTGTCATGTAAAAATCCCTTCATCCTGTAATTCTTTTGCATTAGTGTGTCATGCAATGTATATAATTCCACTTTATCCCCCATTTTGTCATGTTCTATTGTGCCTGTACTTGTTATTAACATCTTCTTACTATCTAACAAACTGCTTAGGCTCATGCAGGAGTGTGGGTTTAGGCCAATACAAATTTGTCAAGTCGAAGGCTTTCAGGGCCGGCATCCATTGTTTTTTGTGCGGTTTTCAGGCTATGTGGCCATGTTCTAGAAGAGTTTCTTCCTGACATTTCGCCAGCATCTGTGACTGGCATCTTTAGAGAAATCTGAAGATGCCAGCCACAGATCCTGGCAAAACATCAGGAAGAAACTCTTCTAGAACATGGCCACATAGCCTGAAAACCCCACAAAAATCTACAAATTTGTCACTTTTTCTTCTTGGGCATAGAATTCCCACAGTATGCTACAAACCTGTTTCAAATGGGCTTAGTCAAGATTTACTATTTATCATTAAGCATAGATTGCTATTTTAAAGCAAAGCTTAGTCCCATGGAACTAGTTTCATGGGTCTTTGTTAATATAGGCTACAAGGAACTGTTGGTCCATGAGCTAATTTTCTCCAGTTTATATAAATTTCTCAATAAATGTGGAGAGAGATTAAATCAGATAAGAATTATATGCTTCCTAGAAAAGTGCTTCAGGGGTTCTAACACTAATGGTTGAATCCCTTTCTCTGCTCAAGTAGATAGTAGTTGTAATAGGCTATGCAAAAGCTTTGAGAAATATTTCTAGTTCTTGTTGGTCTTAATGCCAATTTAAATTATTGCATGCAGTCACCTTTTTTGAACATTAAAGAGGAATAGTATCAAATTCTTTGTAAATATTTTCTTCATTTTAACAAAGGCCCGTTACAGACCGCCCAAAAGGGGCGGTCTTGGGCCGCTGCCAGTTGCAGCGCAGAGGAGCCGCAGCAGCCAAACCACGCGATTTGTCCGCGCTGCAAAAAAGGAGTGCAGAAATCGCACTCCTTCCAGCAACCCGGAAGAGCCGCCGCAAGTGCCAAAGCGCGCACTCACGATGGCTCTTCCGGGTTTAGACGTCCGGACGCTGCGCGTCCATTACGTCAAGATGGCCATGCCCGTCTGTATAGGGCGCCGCCATCTTGCCGTACGGAATACGCGCGAGGGGCAAGGCGCGTCCGGAAGCGCCGCCCCTCGCGCGTATTCCTGGCGCAACGACGGCACCGCTTAGGCCCGTCTGTAAGGCGCCAAAGTTTATTACCCCACCTTTACATTTGAGGATATTGTAGTTATTTATCGTGTCCTTCTCCCCAGAAGGTCACAGCAGTTGTATTGTTCTCTCTTCCCTCTCACTATGATTTTATTCTATAATCTCCTGTGAGATAGAGTTGGATGACTGGCCCAAAGTTACTCAGTGTGTCTGAACACGGATTTTGAATCTGAGTATCCTGCTTCTACTTCAACATGCTGATTCTCATTATTGATTTTTCTTCAAGCAGAAAGTTTGTGGTGGGAATTGTTTAGTACAATCCATTTGTTCAAAAGTGAGCACCACTTGATTTAGCAAGACTTACTCCCATGAAAGTGTCTTTAGGATTGTAATCTTAGGGGTGAAACACACAGACCGAATGAAGCAGCTTCTAGCTGCTTTGGAAGCATGCCGTTTAGTTGACACATGCTTCCAAAATGTCTAGAAGCCACTCTCTGGTCCTTTGAACTAGAGCAAAAAAAGAGCCAGGATAAACCCACTCCTGATGGTGCTGATCAGCCCCGGGTGCTCAGCCTGCCTTGGGAGCAGGCCATGTGGATAGCGGGGTTCCGACCCACTTCTGGCCTGAACAGACTTGGGCTGCTCTTTTGTGCCCGTTTGCTCCTTCCCTTACTCAGTAACTTCCTTTTGCTCCAGTTAATTTACTCAGTAAAGAAAACCTTGTGTCTGATCAGTGGTTCAAAGAAGGACTCTGTCTCCTTTGTTACTAAGAATGTGTGTAATGTAATGGTGGTAATGAAGTTTTTATTTAGTGATAGCAGGATACGCAGGGTGTCACCTGTTTTCAAATGCATATTTGTTGCAACTGCTGTTCAGTTACTGTGTATTTTTTCCATTGATATGTAGGTAGTAACTCCACAAAAGCTTGAATTATTGAAAGCACAACTACAACAAGACTTAGAAACACCTATGAGAGAGCGCTTTCGAAAGCTGGATGACGTAAGCAGAAAATAAATGACAGAAAATCTGTCCAGACTTTCAGTGTAATGATTTGTTAAAAAACCCTAAACATGAGTTCTTCAGCTCTTCCTCACATGAATTGTTTTTGTGATTTGTTAACTGCCCTTTTAATTTGTCAGTATTTTCTTTGAAATGTAGTGTGTAAATGGAACACAGTATTCTGTACTGGCATGTTATTATATATAGTGTTGTTGGTGCTTGTTTCTGTACTGATACAATGATTCCTGTGGGCTGAAACAAGGGGTTCAGCCTAGTATCCTATGTTGTTAGCTTTTATTTCATAGGAGTTAGAAAAGCTGGGGCAAATCTGCATTAAGAGAAGGGATAGACTTTTTTTGACGCGTGAGTTCAGGCAGTCCAGCTATAACCCATTCAACTGCAGCCACAGGCTTCTCAATGTGGTGCTAGAGCAGTAGCCATGTAAAGTATTGGGCCATTTATATAATTCAGATCTTGGATACTTTCAACAAGAATGTCTGTAATGACATACTGAAGTCATCCACACCTGAGCCATGGTGGAATGACAGTCTGGATCCCAGTTATACAAATAAAAATGAGAGTTTTACTGTTTGTATCCAAAATACTTAATTTGTCCATCTTGTTGGGGGGATGTTTTTATATTCTTTATCCATTTTTGTTCTTCTGTTCATTCACATATATTTTTTTTAAATTTAGGAAGTAGAAAAATACAGAACAGAATATAACAAACTTCGATATGAACATACTTTCCTCAAATCAGAGTTTGAGCATCAGAGAGAAGAGCATGCCCGTATTTTAGAAGAGAATAAATTAAAATATGAATCTGAGGTAATTCATAGCATAAGAAAAGTATTTTAATTTTATTGAATTTTGAAGTTTTACCTTTAAAAATAGCTTTGAATCCAATGATACCAGAAATATTATAATTCATGACTTTGGAATTTTGTTAACTCTCAAAGGAACAGGAAAAAAACCCCAGCATATTCAGCTTACTGTATGATTCTGTACATGTTTACTCAGAAATGAGTCATGCTTTTTACAGCACATACACATCTTGAAATGTTTAAATGGTTTGTTATGTTTTGTTTTATTCCTTTGTTACTGCTGTTGATAACAAAGTGAAAGTATAAAATATTTTGATATAAAAATGCATTGATGTTTCCTGGCTGAAAATCTGTCTTAAATAAGACAAAGATTATCTTATATTCAGTGTCAGAAGGAGGCTGACAAAATAGAGTAGTGTTTTCATTTTGGAACCATTTTTAAATTTTAAAGAGTTCATTAATGTCTCAGGGCTTATCAATTTAATTGGTTTTGTTTCTGATCAGTTGGTTTAACAATATAGTATGTATGGCCTGACTGAATTGGAGTGCTTACACATTGCTTTGTGTGTGATAGATTCTCACTCCTTTAGTCCATGGAATAGGTGTCCCAAATGTGACTTTTATTCTCCACCCACCGTCCGCCTGCACTCTTTGTATACCATGTAGGCTAGTCATCCTTTCGAGTTTGAATGCCTTGCATGGTTGGATGGGAGTGTAGTAAGCATGGATGGATCTCAAATTCCGGCTTGCATTTCCTGAATTGATGCAAATTGGGAGAAGGACTGCATTGAGCCCTGTGGCATTTCTCCATACTTGAGCACTGATCAGTCTCCAGCTGGACTGGATCCATATTTTTTTTATGTTCAACTACTTACAGATAGCAAGACTGGATAAAGATAAAGAAGAATTGCGTAATCAGCTCCTTAGTGTTGATCCTACAAGAGATAACAAACGTGTGGAATCTCTACTAAGAGAGAAGACGCAGCTGCTACAGAAACTAAAAGGATTAGAAGCTGAAGTAGCAGAAATTAGAGCCCAGAGAGAGAATTCTGGTATCCAAGCAGACAATGTTCAGAGATTGCAGGCGCGTCAGCTATCTGAGATGCAAGGAACGATAAGAACCCTTGAGGTAAGAAATTATGTCCTCAGGGCATAAGAAAAGAATGCGTGTCTCTCTCTGTGTGAATATGAATGAACTGGCCATAGACCTGAACTCACATAAGCCATTGGTTCATACTTCACTTTCTCTTTTTAAAGCTTTCTCAGTTTTCTCTCCTGCAATTACACATAAATTTAGTTCCTAACAAAGCGGTACTGAAAATGTACCTTTGCTAATTATTTAGAAGATTTGTTTAATCATAATATTGACAGTAATCATATAGTATAGAATTATGTTAATAAGGTTATTAATACATATGATTTAAATTGAAGTGAGATAATTTTCCAATACTCTGATAAACAAGCATGTTTCTTGAAATAATAAATATATATCTTACTTTGTATCATAAAGTATAAAGTGGGAGGAATTCTACAAGAGAGATCAGCAATAATATATTATAGTGCTGTTTAGACTATTTAGTGCAAGGAAAAATAATATCTAAGGAGAATACAAGAGAACAAAAATGACTTCCCATACTTTCCCCCCTTTCCTTTCTCCTTCCAGTATCACTGACTGCTGTGGTTTCCTTTTTACTTCAGAATATTTATGGCAAGAGTAGGCAGTGTGTGGCCTTCCAAATGTTGTTGACTAACACTCTGATCTAGCCAGCATAGGATGATAAATGCCCCTACCCTAAACAAAGAAGCAAGAGCAAGTTGGTGTTGAACCATATATCAACACATCTATAGGAGTTATGCATCTGTTCAGAGTACCAAAGAGGGGGGAACAGAAACTTTGATATCCCATTCAGATGTAGCAAGTAGAACGGGAGGTACAGGAGGGAAAAGGGACACAAGGAGTCCTTCTTCTGTTGTGCTGTATGCATAGCAAGCAGAGGGGAAAGGATGGGAAACTGAGCTATCCCTAAATAGTGCGGTGAATGTTTTTATTTAAAACCTCACTATATATCTCTGCATGAGTATACCTTCAACTTCTGATTAGTGCCTGTTAACTTATGACAACATTGTGAATTTCATAGGTGTTTCTTAGGAGATAAATACTCAGAAGTGGTTTCCCATTCCTTCCTCTGAAAGAATAGCCTACAGCACCTTGTATTTGATGGTAGTTTTCCTTCCAAGTACTAACCAGGGCTGACCTTGCTTAGCTTCCAAGATCAGATGGGAGCTAATTAGGCAGACTGTATACTTCCTTAATACTTTTCTTATGTACATGTAATAAGATCTTGGACTGAGCAGGCTAGTTCCTTTCTCCATATCCCTTCTTATAAAAAGGGGGCTATTTTCAGCTGTGTGGCTGTATTTGGACATTATGTTAGAACCTAGTTTAGCAGATTTGAACAAACCTGAACAGGCTTTGGATTAATGTCCTCCCCCATTTTCTCTTCCAGTGAGACTGGGAAAAGGGGATCAGAAGTGTTGGTTTTCATTTTCACCTTTTTGTCATTTCTTGCATTAAACCATCTTTACTAGTATCAATTCTTACTTCAGACATAACTAATAACTATGATTAGTTGACAGAGGAAGCAACATTTTTGCTCTTAGTATTGTGGGGAAGGAGGACGAATTTGAACCTAGGAATTATGTACTAAGTACAAAATAATAACTTAATACTGCATAGCACAATAGTATCCAAAATACATAAAGCAGTGATACCTTTATGGAGTCAACCAAAATGCACAATATACATGTTGCAAGAACTGGCTTCATCAGGCAAAGGTGTTAAAAATAATAAAGGGGGGAAAAACCCCTATGAGTTGTACATTTTGTCAAGATGTTGTTCTCAGCTCAGATGGTAAGGAGGGATGTTCATACATGCAAAGCTCCTCCTCCTTCTGGCCATGTAGGTATTATGGGCACATGTGGGTACATGTTGTACCCCACCTTGAACCTTCAGGAGAGGTGGGAAAGAAATAAAAAAAATATTATTATTTTTACTGGGAGACAGAGCATTTCAAAGTTCAGGAAATAAAATTCAAATTCCATTAGCAACACAAAAAGATATTCCCTTTGAGATTCAGTTTGTCTCCATCTTTTGTGAGGCTATAGGTTTGTTAGACAGGGAACATTGAATTTCTCAGGATGCCTCTGTGCTTTTGCAGGAAAACTTTAGATGCTGTTAAGTTAAAACATGGAGAAACTATATACCTTTCCAAAAAAGCATTTCAGTCTAAATTGTATTAATGGGAAATCTTATGATCTGGTGGTACCAAAAAACTTCAACCAGATTTAACTCTAAAAAGGAAATCTAAAAGATACCTATTACAAGAACATATTGATAGCAATCCTTGTGTGCTAAATAGGATTAGGATTACAGTTCAAAAGGCATTTCTCAAGCAATATAAAATTCCTTTTCTTAATTTTTAAGGCAGAAAAACAATCTGTTAAGCTGCTTCTTGAGCGTGTTGAAAAGGAACTGCAGATGAGCAATGAGCAAAATACACTCTTAACAGGCAAGCTGCATAAAGCTGAACGAGAGATCAATGCCTTGACTACTAAAGTAAGTTTTTTATGATGTCTAGACCATATTTTCAGAGATTTTACAGGAAACATTATTGCTAATTGTATTTTTGGAACAAACTATATTCTGTTCTTTCCTTTTATCTTTTCATTATTTAGTATTTGAAAAGCCATATTTGTACGTTCCATTGAGTTTTCTTGAAAACATGCCAACCAATTTGTTCTTTTGATTTCTTTCCTGAAGAATGACACCCACAAGTTACAGTTAATAGTTGTTTTTATTATGAGCAAGATAAACTGCCTTGCGCTGTGTCATAGTCATGGGTTGTTAATTCCTAGATTGTCTAAAGGGTTTCTGGACTGTCCCAATTGTGACAGCAGATGATAGCAAGATAGGGCATGGATTCCATATCTACACCTTTTCAAGGTAATGCTAAAAGAATAACAGTATTGGTACCACTTGCACTCCCCTGCAGAGGATGCTCATAATTTGTGTGCCAGGAAGGCTTCCTGTCTTTTTGACATGTAATGAGCCCAAGGTCTTTAAAGAAGAGACATCTCTGACTGTCTTAAATAATGAACAGGATAGTAAATGGAGAGTTGCTCCTTCAGATGTTTGGATCACAAGCCAGTTAGAGCTTTAAAGGGGAGCACCAGTATCTCGAATTGGGCTCAGAAACAAATAGGCAGCCATTGTTATATGATACTGCCTGGCTGCCCATTTGTTTCTGAGCCCAAGTCAAGAAGCTGGTACTTACCTTTAACTAGCTTGTGACCAAACATGTTACAGTGGGCCCTCGGTATCAGTGGGGGGGATCTATTCTGGATCCCCCTTTGGATATCAAATCCACAGATACTCAACTCCCATTATCCTCTTCCTTGCCCCCGCCTCCTCTTCTCCCCTCGCTGCCACTCTTCCTTCTCATCCTCTTCCCCCCTCTACCTCCACTGCTGCTACCTCACTTCTCCTCTTCCTTCCTTCCTCCTTCTCCCTCTCCTCCCCCCCACTGCCGCCACCTCTTTCTCTACCTCTTTCTTCCTCCTCCTTTGCCGCCCCCCCCCCCCATGTGGGCTTGCTGTCCGTCGATGTTTAAATCTGCGGATGACAAGTCTGCGGATATGGAGTGGATTGTATATGCCTTATATGAATCTGCTTGGCTGTTGTAATTGGCATGTTCTATGCTATCTAAAAAAAGGTGAAGAAATTTGCCAAATCTGCCCATTTTAATTTGAGAATGTGATTGGTATTTCTTCCCACCTCCATCCCAGCATGGCCTTTACTTAAAGAGAAACAACCTCAAAATTACTTTACTAATCAGAGTACTGTAGTGAGAAATGACAGGGTTGTAAATGATTTATTTATTAAACTAATTTCAGATGTAGCTGCTTCTTTAAAAAGAAACATCCAAAGTGCAACAGTAGTTACTTAATCAAAATCTGTCATTCTAAACTTTTTGCAGTTTTCACATGCTAGCAGGTTGTGATTACATTTGACTTTGCAAATGGGATACAAGAGCTTTTCTCTAGCTACTTAGTTCTCACCAACCCTGTAATTACTGTACTGGAAAAGCCTAAACTACATAGTGTTTCAGTTCAGGCAATAATTATCTTTAGTGTTTTGATTTTTCTTTGAAAAGCAGTGGGTTTTTTTAATGAAACAGGCAGATCATTGCATTTAGTTTTAGACTATGTTGGATTTGTAAGGCAGCATTTCTTTTCCAAAGTTAGCAGAGTGACAAAAGAAGATAGATGGTAGCAGTAACTGCCAAATACTGGGCTGATGTTTTAATAGTGTAGTTAAGACTAGCATTTTTCTAGCATAAACACTTGGGTTGTTGAAGTGACAGATTGTCTTGCAGAATGTGTAAACAGAACCGTAGGGAACCACGCAAACTGGGTACATCTGTTTAATTAAAACTGGTGGGCTGAAACTGTCACTAGTTTGGATGCTAAAGCTAACTGAATACAGTCAGACAGCTCCAGCGAATATGATTTTTATATAAAATTGGCCTGCTCTTGCGTGCATATATATGAACGAGTGTGCAAGCAAACCCTGTTTCAAATAGGAAATTCTACACACAAGGTAGCACTTTGTGCAGCATGGGATGACATGTGGTCCTCTCAGGGCCACATGTATCTTAGATCTTGGTTAATGGTGCTTTTAATTTGTATTAGTTGCACACTTGTACAGTGGAAACTAGGCCTGTTCTCATTCATTAACATTTGCTTTAAACGTACCTATGGATTCTCAAAGTATATTTATGCAGAGTCCGTATGGGGATCACACACATATGTCTGATTGGTGGACTGCTCCCAGCAAAATAGGACAATGATTTTGAGAATCCTACCTCTAAAAGAAAGTGGAAGGTATTCCTAAACATCTAAATTTGTTTTCTGTAGGTTGAAGAACTTAGGCATTCACACAAGTTAGAAGTAACAAACATCAAGTTGGAATCAGCAAGAGCTAGGAGTGAGATAGAAAGAGAAAAGAACAAGATTCAAAGTGAAATGGATGGTAACAATTTATTCCTTGATGTTTTGTTAAAGATGCCAGTTTAAAACATTGAAGTTCAACTAATAGTAACAATAAGTATGATCCAGTAAAGTGCTGCCATGCAGCAATTGTATCTGGTGAAAGAAGCAGAGGAAGGAATATTTTCATTATGTCACTGAGAAACTTCTCATGTTAATGCTCTGCATTCAATGTTGTTATTGGTTTTGTCCATATAGTCTCACGACACCCAGCTCTATGTTCATAAAGGCAAACATAATGGGGAGGGCCAGATGATATCAGCAGTTATTCCTGAATTTAGGAGAAACTTCTAGATAACTGAATTTAGGAGAAACTTCTAATGTTTGAATACTTCCTGTGTTTACACTCTGGTGTGGTCTTTTTCTATGGTATGAGGCATATAACAGCATTTTAGCATGAGTGTAGTTGAGTATTTCCTCTTTGCAACTATCATCACAGGAATATGTGGCAATACTTCACCAATGAGAATCAAAATGTTATAAGTATCTGCAATATTATTTATAATTATAGGAATCTACAAATATATGAACATATGTGAATAATTTCAGGACTGATGTGTCTAAGTGTTTTTACCCCTTATGTATATAATACAGCCCAGTCTAAGTTAAAGCAATTTAACTCATACTTTTTCCTCAGGTAATTAGGCTGCAGTCATAGGCAAAAATTACTTGACAGTATACATCACTGAATACTTTTGATATATAATTAAAGTGTTAGGTTCTTAATATTGCCTGAACTGAATTCTAGACTTATTAACTTGAATACAGGTTGAGTATTCCCTTGTCAGGAATTCCGAAATCCAAAATACTCCAAAATCATTCACAAGGGTGGCTGAGAGAGTGATACCTTTGCTTCCTTATGGTGCATTGTACGCAAACTTTTGTTTCATGCACGGTGTTATTAAAAATACCGTATGTATAAAATTATCTTAAGGCTATATGTATAAGGTGTATATGAAAGAAATGAATTTCATGTTTAGACTTGGGTCCCATTTCCATTAGGTAAAGGCAAAATACAAATAATAATAATAATAATAATAATAATAATAATAAACCAAAATCCAAAACACTTCTAGTTCCAAGCATTTTTGATAAGGGAATCTCATCTTATACCTACTAATGGTCATGAGAATCCTCTAAAGCTGTTTTGAAATAAATAGCTGACAAAGACCAGCCAAAGGTGAGCTTTAGAGTAGACAATAAAGTATGGGGTATATAAGTGAGCCTTATGTTTTGTTTTCTCAATTTATACCTAAGGATTTTCAGTTATTTTACATATGCAATATAATTATGAATCCTGGATAGTTACTTTTAAAATATATATGTACAGAATTACGTTCAGATAATGAAATACTTAAGACAACACTTGAGCGGCACAAAGTCCTATTAACAGAAAAGGATCGTGAATTAATACGCAAAGTACAAGCTGCAAAAGAAGAAGAATTCCAGAAACTTGCCTTGTTACAGGAGGAAAAGTAAGTACATTCTTTCCCTTCTTGCTCAGAAATCATAGAATTCTAAGACAATGGTCCAAAACACACTGCAGAAATAATCCAGTTTGAGACCTCTTTAACTGCCCTGGTTCAGTGCTAGAAAATCTGGGGAACTGTAGTTTATTTTGACACCAGATCTCTCTGACAGAAAAGGTTAAATGTCCTGTAAAACTACAGTTCCCAGAATTCCCTAGCATTGAGCCAGGGCAGTTAAAGTGGTCACAAACTAAATTATTTCTGCAGTGTGTTTTGGACCTATGTCACCCAAGCTGATCAGGTGCTCTTTTAGTACAGGAGAAAGATAACGCCAGCCTTCTTTATCCACACATTCTCCATCCATGGATTCAACCAACAATGATTTGAAAATATTCACAAACCCCCCCCCCATTTTATGTAAGAGACGCCATATTACTATGCCTTTATGTATAGTGGGACTTGAGTATCAATGGATTTTGATAACCATGGAGGCTCCTGGAACCAAACTCCAGTGGATACTGAGGGTCCCACTATATACATGCTTTAGTGTGCTGCTGGTAGGGGGTGGGTGGGTGGGTGAACTATAAAATATTTGCATGATATCAGTATGGTTCACAGTTTGAACACTTGTTTCAGGTTAGAACTTGAGACTAAATTGGCAGAACTAGAGAAAGTAAAAGTAGAGCAAGATGCTCAGAGACAATCAGAAAAGGACCAATATGCAGAGAAGCTGTCCACTATGCAGTTAGCAGAGGAGTCTACCAAAAGGGAGATCCAGAATCTTAGGTAATGTATTTTAATTGTATTTAAGAATACACTTCTTCTTTTTAAAAATGTTCATTCTTAAAAAAAAGTTGAGCAAAAGATACAAGTGTGTGTTTAATTAAAAAAATATATTTTTCAGCCTTTTCTGTTCCAATTCAACTAGCTTTCTACATCTGTTTGTAGTACAGAGGTACAGTAATACGTAAACTCAGAGCCTTTGGTAAGCTGGCTTATACACTATAAAGTATTATGAAACTGATATTAAACCACTTTATCACATTTTCCATTATATTTTATTAAAGTTGAGAAAAGTGTGGCTAGCTATCCAACCTGATTTGAAACAAATTTCCATTTCATGGTATTCCATTCTGATCTGGTTCCCTAGCATCGCCCCTGCCTTTTCCTTCAACTTTGTCCCTAGTTTCAACCTGTGAAAAAATTATGTTAAAAGGTTTAAGATCTTGTTGCCAACTTTATTATTTACTTACTTGCTTACTTATTTAACTCAAATGTATGTATCCTGCCCTCTGTCTAAACACCCGAGGGATGCATGCAATAAAATCATCTTTTGATTTTTTTTAATAAATAAACTCAATGATCATTTAATATATTCTGTCCCATGTTCACATCCATCTATACTGCCACATTTTCAGCTAATAGTAAATCAGATGAGCAAGTCATAGGGTATATAAGGGATAGATCAAATAAAAGAAGAGGCTAGAAAATCAAACCTATCACTGCAATTTTTAATGACTTTTTAATATATTCATTTTATACTTGTGACATACATGTCTTTCTGTCTTGTACTTTGTATCTCATATACAAGACAATTACATGCCACTTCCACCATAGCTGCCAGATCCACAATATATATGTCTTGGGTTTTTTTACTTATGTAATAATTGCTTTATTGACCACGTCACCTTTTGTTTGTCCCCTGAATTAGAACTAGCTGGGATATTTCACATATGGCCCCTTTGTAAGCCCACTTGCTAGATGTTCCAAAGACAGGCTGAATTCATTAGCTCATCATCCGTTATTAAAATATTCCATTGCATTCTATGTAGAATCTTATGCTGAATTAATCTTTAAGTTAAAGCTATAAATCTGGAGTGGCAACTGTTAGAGGGGAGGGCCCTGTATTACTCTCCTCAGGAGAATATCACCCATACCAAACATCCTCACAAAAAAAGTTCAAATTGTTTTGCCCTCATGTGTCCCCAGGGGTGTAGAGGCCATTTTCCTTAGGCCATTTAGTCCCAGAAAAGTATTTTTCCCCCTTTCCTTCTTATTTTAAAATAAGGCCTGCTTTCAGTCTCAGGAGCCAAAAATACAACAAAAATCCTCTACAGCTTCTAGAAGCCATTTGGAAGCAAAAAATGGCAAACCCCTGCTGTAAAGGCTGATTTAATATTGGACAAAGCCTCCTTCGATTAGGATCATAGATTCGTAGAGTTGGAAGAGACCACAAGGGCCATCCAGTCCAACCCCCTGCCATGCAGGAACTCTCAGTCAAAGCATCCCCAACAGATGGCCATCCAACTTAATGACCTCCAAGGAAGGAGACTCTACAACACACCGAGGGAGTGTGTTCCACTGTCGAACAGCCCTTACTGTCAGGAAGTTGAGGTGGAATCTTTTTTCCTGTAGCTTGCATCCATTGCTCCGGGTCCTAATCTCTGGAACAGCAGAAAACAAGCTTGTTCCCTCCTCAATATGACATCCCTTCAAATATTTAAACAGGGCTATCATATCACCTCTTAACCTTCTCTTCTCCAGACTAAACATCCCCAGCTCTCTAAGTCGTTCCTCATAGGGCATGGTTTCCAGACCTTTCATCATTTTAGTTGCTCTCCTTTGGACACGCTCCAGTTTCTCAATGTCCTTTTTTAATTGTGGTACCCAGAACTGGACACAGTATTCCAGGTGGGGCTTGACCAAAGCAGAATAGAGTGGCACTATTACTTCCCTAGATCTAGACACTATACTTCTATTGATGCAGCCTAAAATCGCATTGGCCTTGTTAGCTGCTGCGTCGCACCGTTGACTCATGTTCAACTTGTGGTCTAATTGGACTCCTAGATCCCTTTCACATGTAGTCTCATTCAGCCAGGTGTCCCCCATCCTATATCTGTGCATTTCATTTTTCTGCCCCAAGTACAGTACCTTACATTTCTCCATGATGAATTTCATTTTGTTAGCTTTGGCCCAGCTTTGTAGTGTTGGACACGTATTCAATTTGTTAATACACTCTGTATGAGGTACTGTATCAATTTAGTTTGATTTCAGTTTTATAGAAAAGTTTTAAATTTCAATGCTGTCTTGATTTGTAGACTAAAGCTTCAACAGCAAGCTTCAAATGTTGAGGAGCTAGAAAGAGAGAGAAGTGAAAATACAGATCTAAAGCAGGTAATGATTTGGAGTCATGGTCTTCCATTTTCTCAAGATAATTTGTTAGATCATGCTGTGCTGAGTTGCAGCAGCTTATATTGAAACCAGTAGATGCAATATGTACAATTTTATTTGCTTTTTTAAATGCTGGGCTTATCAGTTTTGAATGTGCTTTTCAGGAACCAAAGAAGAGCTTGTTTGTGTCTGGTTGGCCAAAATGGTTCTGGGAAGATTACAGTTAGGAATACAAAGACAGTTTTCCTCCTGAGTTGTTTATCAGCAACAAGTGATGAAGAATATGCTGCCTGTGAAGACAGAAACCTTTTTAGTTACCATGAGAAATAGTTGTTGAGTTGTCCTCTTCTCTTTAGCCCTATTCAGGAGTTCCCTCTAAAACATTCCCCCTTTGCATAAGTGGAAAAAGCAGGAAGAGAGGATTTACTTATATTTTAGTAAGTAAGTAAATAAGTTTTCTGGCCTACCCTACCCTTCAGTGGTGTTGTCCTGCAGTTGGGCATGATTCTGTGTAGCAGGATTCTGGATTCAGTGATGAGCATTCCCCACTGTCCTGGGCTTGGTTCTGCGTGTGTTTACCCTCAATATGTGGAGGGCTGTGGGGCACAAACTAGTGAGAGCATGAGAACAGGATCTTTGTATACTTATGCTTACTTTGAACCTTGTAGAGTTTCCCCTTTTTTTTATTAAGGCACTGACTGTTGACATATTGGCTGTGCACTTGTTCAGACATGTCTGTCCACCTTGAAATCTGACATGATGAAAACAGTTTCTGCATATGCAGTCTCAACTTGATAGACTCTTGAGCCTCATAAAGCCATTAAATCACTTTTGTGAAATATATTTGTTTTCCAGCGCATCCATGACTTGCAGCTCCAAGTGGCTTCACTTTCACAGTCAGAGAATGACTTGGCAGATTCCAATCAGAAACTCAAGGAACTTCTGGAGAGATTAAAACATGAATGTCGGATTGCACGAAGTCAAGCAGAAAGGGCTCAATTAGATTCAGAGAAGTAAGATTTCCTCCTTAATATTCTATTATTATTATTATTATTATTATTATTAAAATTTATAAATAAATTCCCATAAATTTTCTATGTGATGGTAGATCTAAAATACATATTAAGAGTGATTCAGTTTGTTACTTGAAAGTACTGAAAATCATTTTTTTATTTGGTACATGTTCTAGCAGAATTATGAAATGATAATTTAATAACTAGTTTCTCTAGTTTTGTAATGTAGTTCTCTAATTTTTGAACTAGGAAAGCACATTACTCTGTCCTTTTAACGTGTAATTTGTACTATAATGTACTATAACATTAATCCTGATTAAAGATCTCCTACTTTCTCATTTTTCTATGGAATAAGTTCACACAGACATATTCCTGTTAGAACGTCTAGCGATTACTTGCATGTGTATCAGGGGAAAACATGACTCATACTGTACTCGCAAAATATTACTTATTGCCTCTTATATAGTATTTGTTTATCTATCTAGCATATTTTTCCTCTGCCTTTACACTTGAATAGCTCCCAAAATAGTTTAAAATAGGAACAAAGTAATTTGTGGTTTAAGATATTCAAGTAAAAACTGGTTGCAAAACAAAATATGATGGCTGCCCTGCTGACTTCGAGGGGTGTAAGGGACATGACCTGTGCACATTGGATCTTTGCAGCCACACATATTGGGCAGTTATCTTGTTCTTCCACCTGTCTACAAGGCAGATGTTAGAATAAAAATTACCCCCCCCCCCAGACCCGTCAACTTTTTTGCTGTTCTTGCTGAACCAGAGGTGAGCTAAACTGGAAGTATTTCTTGCTGCTTCCTAGGATATCTTTCTCCTTTGATAATGTTGGGAACAATTGGTATGAGAGGGAATCAGAAGATGATCTGGAACATGAAGGACAGTGTGAGGAAACCTGGTTTTCTAGCTCTCTTCTGATAAATTTTGTTTTTCTGGCTTCTCTTCTATTGTGAACAAAATCGTCCTTGAACAAAATCATAATTCATATTCAGCTGTAAGTCATTAAGTGGTCTATATAAATGTGTGGCTCAGCAGCTCTTAGTCATCACTTTCAGGATGATAGCTTGATTAAGTATTTATACTAAGCACTTAAGTATCTTTGACAAGATTTTATTTCTGGTAGTTTTTTTTAATGCCTTTATTGATTTTTTAAAAAGAAACCTGGATAGTGCTTTGTAAGATACAGTATTTGATGCAGTAGTATATACACAGTCCATATTTGCATACAGCCAGTTTTAACTATGGGATGGGTCACATAGGTAGTGTTTCACTTGGGTATTCATAAATTACTTAGAGTGATTTATAATCAAAAGGTATATGCATATGATTCCTTGGAACTTCTTCATTTAATCTTGATGTGTGTGTGTGTGTGTGTATTCTACATGGTTAGATTCACTGTACAGTTGGCCCTCAGTGTCTGTAGATGGCAAGCTCGTGTTGCCCCCAATGGCGGTGCGTATACATGGCTGTGCTGCCATTAGGGACAGCCCCCATAGTCCCATGGCAGCATGTGCACGCACTGCCACAGGACAACGAGGGTATCCCTAATGGCAGTGCGGCCGCATGCACGTGCTGCCATTGGGGGCAACAGAATTTGAGCATCCATGGATTTTGGTATCTCTGAAAGGGAGGGGGGTCGTCTGGAACAGATCCCTCCGCAGATACTGAGGGTTGATTGTATTTGCCACAGAATTAACTTTTGGTGGAGAGATGTCATAGAATTAACTTGGTGACGCATTATTTATGTTTTAGCATATTACTGTAGGAGAAGAACGAAAAATGTGTTAAAAATGTGTGTCACTTTAATTAGATTACATGTCTGGATATTTTATATTTGCTGCTAGTGTTGAAAGGTTTTGAGGATGCTCTCTGACGAATCCCCTCATAACCCCTATAACTGATAATAATGATAGCAGTTGCTTCCCTTCTCTCAGTTGAGTTACTGAGTAAGTGGTGGCAGCAGTAAGGAACATGTCACAACCTGTGGCCTTGGAATGTGTCTAGAGATGCTCAAACCTGAGGTTGATTTTGTTTGCTGCATGGGATACAGTATTTATCTGCTAAGGTGGCTGAGCTGGAATCTCTTGTTACCCAAAAGAGTACAGCTTTCATTTTATACTTGTGGTTTTAATTCATGCTTGGTCTCATAGGCCTACATTCAGCTCTTGAGTTCCAATTGGATTAGACCCATTAAGTCAATGGGAAATTGGTGAGTCAACAAGTCTCATATGAATAGGCTGACATGTTTTACTTTAACATGAGATAAGCCGGCTTCTTCATTGTTTGGGTATTTTGGGCTTACTGGAGCCTTTAATAAATTCCTTTTCTAATGGCATCAGTGTTTGCCACAACCAGGGCTGTGGAGTCAGAATTGCAGAGTCTAAGTTGGAAGCAATTTTGGGTGGAGTCACAGTCAATAGAAATGTCTTGACACTGACTCCAGCTTCAAAATAACAACTTAAAATATTAAATTCCTAGTTTGCGGCATATTTACAGTAATAGGAATTTAGGAAAGTTTTCTTGTTCAGACATTTTAATCAAATAAATATGTTTTATGCTCTATCAGTCTACCAGTAAGTCTGGTGATTCACATCGTGGTGATGAAATGCCTTTTGCTACCATTTCACTACAGTAAATTTGTTATTACTAATTAATATTTTTTTTATATTTATGAAGGAATCAGTCAGAGTTGGGCAGTAAAAAAAAACAGGAGTCAGAGACAAAGGTTTAATGTGCCAACTCCACAACCTTGCCCCAAACACAAATTGTTGGTTGATATTAATACTTGAAATTTTATGCTTAAGAGATTGCTGTTCCCATTGTTCAACACTTTTGCTTAGAAACTATAAGTTACTCTTTCAGACTGTCTGGGCTTCCTCCAACTATTTAAAGCTTACTTATAGCTTAGGTGGGAAGTAAAGTTGGTGATATTACCTGTGGTGATTAACTATATACAGTTTCCCTAGTATGTTGACATGATTTCCAAGGCAACTGTTGCTTCTTTTTCCT
This sequence comes from Sceloporus undulatus, assembly GCF_019175285.1. NCBI lineage: Eukaryota > Metazoa > Chordata > Lepidosauria > Squamata > Phrynosomatidae > Sceloporus > Sceloporus undulatus. Next base: position 45,186,044 of record NC_056526.1, read on the forward strand.
TTAGACATTTGGAAGACAAGCGGGTAGAATGGTTAGAAGAAAAACATAAATTTATTCAACGTATTGCAGAAATGGAAGAAAAATATAATCAGACAAAAGAAAAATTGCACAGAGCAGCAATTGCGCAGAAAAAAGTATGTGACTCATAACTTATTCAAAGGAAGCTTTTCATTTTGGGCTATCTGAATTATGCTTTCACCTAAGGGATGGGTGTTTTCAGTGGGTCTGTGATCCATTTGGTCCTGTCTGAGACTCAGAGTGCTGCAGTGCACCACTGCTGTAATTTTAATACTTAGCACTATCAAAATTACAGTAAGAGCAGTAAGAGAAGTGCTTCCACAGGGGTATGTTTCCACTTATAAACAAAGCGTGTGTGTGGGGGGGGGGATATACTTTGTTTAAACAAAAATAGCACTTTCAAAATGAAACCCCACTTTTCTACTGACCACAGTACCAAATTTAGTGGCAAAGTTTACTGTCCTGGGGAGAAACAGAAATGGTTAAGGGGCACATGCTGTGTGTGGGCCATTTGTGGTTTGCTTCCATTCTACACCATGATCTTAACTGCAGCCAACAGAATACGCTTTATCACAGAAATGAAATACTAATTACCCGTTACTAGTACAGCTTAATAATTAAGAGAGAGGCTGTGCAAGAATTAAGAAACAGTATGAACCAAATCATTACCTTCAAATGTAATGTGGATTTTGAGAAAAAAGCCCTGCTACACATTAAAATGATTCATTTAAACTGCTCAAATAAATTCAGAATTAAGTTATTTCCTATATTTTGTAAATTACCAGCTGCTTTCATGTCCTCTCCTGCATATCAAAGAAATGAATGAAACATTTTAAAGAAAGGAAAGCTTTCTCCCGTTATTTGGTAGCATTATAGGCATTGTTGATGTGAATTGCCCAAAACATGCATTCTCTGTTCCAAGCACATATTTTTCAGTAGTGATGTACAGTCGGCCCAATTTTTTCATGGGGAATCCATTCTGGACCCCCCACGAAAATGGAGATTTGCGTATGTTCAAGCCCCATAAGCCTGAATGGGGTGCATGCCTATGAGTGCACACAATGCGCATGCCACGGGGGTGCGCCCCATTGACAATAATAGAGGTCGCTCCTTCTGTGAATATCCATTTTTACTGAATGTGTATGAAAAAATAATAATACTCTGTTTGGGGTATCATATTAAGCCAAGGGGGATGAGTTACCACCGCAAAAGACACTGCACAAATTAATTTCACTTGTGAGTTTTGCAATGTATCTTGATTTTTTTCTATAGTCAAGAAGCTGATTTGTTCAGTATTGTTTCAAGCTGGGCTGATATTAATAAAATGAAATTTGAGACAAATGCAAAATTATACATTTAGATTACAAAAAACCCCAAATGCACAGGTATAGGATGAGCAGTACTACATGTGAAAAGGACCTTGGGATTGCTGTTCATAAATTGAAAATTAGACAACAGTGTGCTACTGCAGCAAACAAGGCAAATGCTACCTTAGCCTGCATTAATAGAGGCATAGTTTCCAAGTGAGGGGAAGCAATCGTCCCAGTATATTCTGTGCAAGCTGGCCCTAATCTGGAGTACTGTATTTAGTTCTGGGATATTTAAAAAGGATATTGATAGGTTGATGTGGGTTCAGAGAAGGGCAACAAAGAAAAAGAGAACAAAATGTATGAAGAGAAGCTGAAGGAGTTGGGCATGTTCAGCTTGGTGAAGAGAAGACTGTTGCAAGGAGGTGGGTGCAGACTTATTCCCTGCTGCTTCAGAGTTCTAATGGTTTTAGGTTACAAGACGGCAGGTTTCAATTGAACATTGAAAGGAACTTCTTGACAGTTCAGCAATGGAGCCATTTCCCTAGAGAAGTGGTGGGGTCTCCTTCTCTGGATTACTTCAAACAGATCCTAGACATGCTGAGGATGTTCCAGGTGGAAATCCTGCATTGAGCAACAGGTTGGATCTGATGGCTTGTAGGGCCCCTTCCAAATCAGTGAATCTTTGATTTTATGATCCTTCATGCTTCTGTGTTGAGTACATGTGGTTGAATTTGGGGGGTTAAAATGCTGTTAGAGCAAATGGAGAAGACAATAAAATTTTGCACAGGAGTCAAATCAGTGTTTCTCTAAGTATATATATGTGCTGTATTATTAACAGAGAAAGACACTTAATGACAATAAGCAGAAGAAATTGCTGAAAAAGATAGAGCTCTTAGAAGCCAAGACAGAAGAACTGGAAACTGAAAACCAGGTGTTAAACAGGTATATGTAGTTATTTTCTGTTTCAGAAATACAATTACTGTCAATATTTTTGAAAGTTAGTATCATTTCCTAAATAATTTGTTGCCCCATTTACTGGTCTTGGTAGCTTTTGCTTGTTTGAGGAAACCAATATTCCATTCTAAAATGTTTTGGTGGAATTTTCCCTGAAATATATCTTTTATTGGTTATTTTAGGCAGAATGTTCCTTTTGAAGAACATATTCGCCTTCAGAAAAGACTAAAGGATTTGCAGCGGAGACATAATGAATTCCGCAGATTAATACTGTTTCCCAGCATTCCAGTGCTGAATCCTGTCAATCTGTTATCATCAACTTTGATTCCTGGACCAGAGGCACCAATTTCCCTTCTGCAAGTAGGTGACCAGTGAATAGACATTACAAAATATACGGTTTCATGTTGTCAAATCACAATATAGATAGTCTTGCAGTAGCAGAGCATTAAAATCTTAGTTAATATGTTTCTGAAAAATACAGATAAGAGAATGTATACAAAAGAATCTACAAAGTAATTAGTGAAATGGAACGGAAAAAGAATTGCAGACCTCTTTATTCTTTTAATAAGTGACGGATTTTAATACTGTAATAGTTTGATTCAATTTTAATGTTCTTTTTTGTATGTATTTCATTGCATTTTTTTTAAATTGAAAGGCGCTTTCAGTCCCAATTTTGGAAAAACCAGGATATTATTATTATTATTATTATTATTATTATTATTATTATTATTATTATCTTATGCTGAGACCTTATTATACTGATATTTGGATACCAGTCTGATTAGTTAACACCTTAGAATTCTATATTCCTTTAGTGAGTCCTTAGGTAGAGTTTAGGTTATCTTTTGGTGTTAAGCTATATGGAAATCTCTATAGCTGGAGTACCTCGTGTGGTAGTACAATATACCAGTAAACTGTAGCCCACAATACATTTTCAGATATTTGCTTGTGCTGCAGATTGTGCCCTGGGAATCAAATAACATCTTCTTTATTCCGCCTGCCTCAATAGCAGAATTTTTGAAATCCAGGAAGATAAAAAGCAACAAGATTGCTTTTTCTATAGTTGATAAATCTATAATATAATTTAAAATGAAAATATTAGTTCTAATGTATATCTACAAACATTTAATGTAATGAATTCTTTCCTCCTTTGGTTCAAGGAGGAACAGCATCAAAGAGAGGTTTCCTTGCTACGCAGGCGTCTGGAAGAACTAGAAACCACACAGAGAAAGCAGTTGCAAGAGTTTGCTTCCTCTACTGACCGTGCTCGGTCAGTAATGAGTAATGATACTAACTCCGACAGAAATAAGCTTGTTGAAGAATATGAACTCCCATCTGGGGATGCCAAATAAAAATTAAAGACTCGGTGTCTGATATTTTCATCCTTTGTCAAACATGCTCACACATGGAAGTGCCTAAATATATATTTTAATCATTTTGTATTCTTTTTCATAAAATATTTTTTTAAGAAATAGCAGATATAATTCAAGTAAAATTACTGTTTTGGGAAAACATTTTATAGTTTTATATTCTAAAAGATAATCATGTTGCACAGAAAGCTTTTTCTAACAAGACCATTCCTGAGCCTTAAGAAAAGACTGGCTGTTTGGAGAAATCCCTGTTTTCCATTTCTTCTCAGTCCTTCATCAATACAGGGACTTTGAGGCTGCCATCATACAGTTAGAAATACTGAAACAATTGGAAACCACCATATGTGGCTACTTGAATTTCAACACTTGATTACAAAGGCAGTGAAATTGCATAATGGCAAGCCATATCATTATATTTGCAAAGAACTTTATTATTTGCACTTTAAATAAATACTATGGGGTATCAAGAGAAAAAGGAATATTTGCTTTTACCTTTACAAAGATAACAGTCTATGTATGTGGTGCAAAACCTTTTCATTTGTGAAGTGATCAAATATATTTATTATATTTTTGTAAAATCTGCTTCCTTGTGTGTTTCATTGAACTACGAATAGCGAGGGAGAGCACTAGTGGGAATGGCTGGATTTTTCTTTATGTCTGGCTTGAATTTGATTGCTATTGTAATAATTTACAAAATTATTTTCTTTTCCATGGTTGTATTTTTGTGAAAGCATATCAGTGTGCTTACAGTAACCTCAACCTTTTTACCATGGAGAAACCTTTGAAATAATTTGTAAGTCTCAGGCGGGTTACAGACGGGCAAAAAGGGGTGTGTTCATGACGTCATGAAGGTGTAGCCTTCAGACGGCTCTTACCTGAATGCCATCATGAACACGCCGCCCGCACGCCCCAAGCGGGAAGAAGCGGCATTAAAAAGGTGCCGCTTTTCCCCACTTTTTTTCTATATACTGCGCAACTGCGCATCTCCGTCTATAAGCTGCTGCACTGGTATGCCTGAATTGTTACGCCGCTAATTTAAGTTGCCCATTTAAAAGCTCCGTGTCTGCTGCATCGCATAAGAAGTCGGGGTCCTGGAACATGCGCAGTTTGCACCGAGGCTCTAATTAGAGTGTCAGATGCCATGCAGATGTGGAAGCTGCAGCACAGCTGCACTCTATTTTAATGCTCGTAACCCTAACCCTAGAGCAACATGTACGCATGCGCTGCTAGAATTGTGGAAAGTTTGGAATTTAAAGTGAACCCCTACACACATTCCTGTGCCATTTTCACCTAACAATAAAAAACCGCTAAAACTTTAAATATTTACATATGTACAAAGGAGGTGATGGGGGATGGCAGGGGGACAGCGGTGGCAGCGGCGACAGCTGTGGCTGTGCATTGCAGATTCAGCAAGAGCGCGGGGACCAAAGGAGAGGAGGCATCCATGATGCTGGTGACACTAGCAACGTGCAAGTGGACAAGGATGCCAACACCAGCTGATCACTAGCTGGCAGGAGACCACCATTGTTCTTGGGTAGGGCGGGGGGAAAAGTTTAAAGGAGCCTGGGCGCTTTAAATGTGCACATACGCTTTCTGCCACTGGTGCTGACTGCCGCAGCTGCGCATCCGCCAGCCGGCAAAAGAAAAAAAAAAAGCCCTGTTTTTGGCTGCCCGTGTGGAAGCTGCCTCTCTCTTTGCAGCGTCCTGCGAGGTGGCGGTATGGAAACTGCGGGCAAGAAACGGCCCCAGGTGAGGCGTCTTCACTACCCCCAGTGTGGAAGCCCCATCCACCTTAGCCATGCCCCAAGGGCAGGCGGTCTGGAGGCTCCGTATTCAGGGGAAGACACCTTCAAGACGTCTTCCCCTGCCTGTCTGTAACCCGCCAAAGTTAACTCCTTCATTTCTAGCTCAAACATGTTTTTTTTAAAAAAATAATGTCTGCTGACACATTCCAGGGACCCCTGGTTGAAATGCCTTTGCAAAGAGTGGGCATACCACTTTTTAACATGTTGGACATCAAGAGTTTTATGTCGAGCACTTACTACCAAAATTCACAACAAACAACTATTACCTTTGAATTTTTACTAGGTATTTTCTCCTAAATCTAATAACCTGTGCTTAATATTGCAGTAGTAGTCTTTGGGATAGAAGAGGTGGCTGATATCTTAAAAGATTTGGATGATTAATAAATTTTTTTGGCCATAATGACTGCCAGTAAAAGTAGCATTTACAAAGAAATGTAAAAAGAGAAGAGAGAGTTAAGTCCACTTTCTTTTATAAGAGGCTTTCCTAATCACTAGGCTTTGGGAAGAAGGGTTTTGACTGAGACAATCACTGTTGCTTCCTCATCCTTTGGTCTTTACGTGGAATGAAAAACGGTTTCTTTTTAAGTATCTTGATTTTCTTTTCTCTCAGTTAACACCTAAAGAGTAATTTGATATGGTTTCATCTGCAAATTGTCACAAATATTGCACTTCACTGTTTCCTCTGGGTTATGCAGCACGCTGTAAATATCAAACCAATCATAGGCAATACATCAATTTGCATTATTGCAGAGACACCCATATTACTTTCTTTGTAAGCTAAAGGAGGTTAATTGGAATGAGCCATTCAGAAAGTCTTAGTCAAACAATTTTGTTGGTTTAAAAAAGGGGTTCTTTTATTTGCCTATTATATATAAAATGCTTACAGTATTAATGATCACTATCCATCCTCTCCAGGGACTTGTAATTATTGGGCTGTGACTACTTGTTGGGAAGTTTGTTAGTCTTGTTATAAGATTCCTAACACATGGTCTCCTCATATGAAATGATGGTGCTACTATTGTTTAGACCAAAGATGGGGAAAGTGTGGCTACTAGGCTACAGACAGGTCGCAAAATTGCTCTGAAGCCCTCTCACATCTTTTTTAAATGGACAATTTATTTAGCCTCCAACCTATGTCTTAACAGCACTTCAGAATATGGTGATTTGATCCCAAGATTCCCACATATCTGCAAAAGTAGGGGGAAAGACCCTTACTTAGTTGAAAACAAAAACAGAAGTGATACAGCATCATTGGATGCACTGGTGCAGTCCCAGGGTGGGGTGCAGGGATGAAAAATGGCTACTGCCTCCTTTGCAGTTGCCCACCCTGGTTTAGAGACTATCAGAGTGTCTCAGAGATTACACAGATGAATTACTCAGACTCTTCTGTTCATTATACATTTATTGTAATTTTGCCATCTCAGATTACTAAAGGAACTGCCCTTGTACTTTCTTCAGAAGAGACAATTTTGCCGCATTACACATTTAATCACCAACTTTTCCAGAAGAAAGATAGAAGGGGAAAACACCAGTATTTTTAAAATACATATTAACAAATCTCTCCAGTTTTTTGGTGTATATTTACAAAGGCTTTTTTTACAAACCATAGACAGACATCGCCAGGCTTCACAATGTGAGCAAGCCCTCTATGTTCCAGTGCTGGAGGCATATATACACCAAATTTGGAAAAAGCAGAAAAATAAAAATAGCTTCAAGATGATTTTATTTTCTTCCTCTTTGCTAAAACCATCTAGATTTGGTAATAGTCCACAAGTTGCCTAATAAGCCAACAGTGTGTCCTAGAGAAAAATGGTAATGGCTTGATCGAGTTTGGCAGACTTGGCTCCTGTGTAACACATACGTACCAGGTAATAGTGCTGTTCTGCCAGGCAAAGTGATGTGGCATGAATCAGGTATAATGTCATATTATATCAAGTACTTGCAAACCTATATATAATTCTTAAGATGGGGATTTTCCCATTTGTGTAGAGTTTCTATTTCAGTTTTATAAAAATTTTGCAAATACCTGTAGGCACAAATCCGTAAAAACAGGAGCACCTCTTCTTTGTTAAAATAAAGTGGAAAAAATATTTGTGTGAGAGCAACACTTTTGAAAACAATTGCCACAGACAGTCAGGAGTGTCTTTTTCCATTGTGTAACAAACTGTTTCACGCCCCCTCTTACAAGTATCCAGGAGCCTGCTACTCATTAAGGCCTTGGCACAGGCTACAAGCAGCAGGAATGTATTTGTGGTTATGATGTAGATCTAATAGCAAAGAACTATGTGATGCATATTGCTGCAGCTCAGTTAGGTCATGGAGACTATTCGACAAACTGGCCTATGTAGCATCACTCTGGAAATGAACTGTGAGCAAGTTGTTTCAGATAGTTTTTTGGCCATGGCTCTTTTGTAAAAATCACAAAGAAATGTGATACCTGTTGTGGTAAAAATATTGTTTGAGTTACTTAATAGCTGGAACCTGGCAAGCAATATCATGCCACCAGCTTATAGTAAAGACGTCCCTTTGGCTGCGTATTTGCAGCAGTGGTGCAGTGTACCAGTCTGTGCTGAACTACTGGAATAAGTCTTTTGACTGAACTGGTTGAATAGCTGCTATGTGCTCCAAGATTCACACTGAGTAGAAATAGACTGGGGACAACACTCTTAATTTGGTGGCCACAACAGTAGCATTTCTTAAGATTCATCCCAGTGCTGTTAGGAATCAGTACATTCTTTAATCCATTTGCAATTTTTCTTTTCTTCAACTAAACTTTTTATATTCAGGAGCTGCTGTTGGGCTTCTTCCAGCCCTCGTTCTTTCTCCAATTTATTCAGTATCTATGGAAACAAAGAAATGTGCTTATTTATTTTAACACGTATTTTCAATGTCAAAGAATAAGCTATGCCTGAACAAACTATTCCCTTCAACACAAGGCTATTTATGCATCTTGTTTTACAAGTCATTATCAATCACAGAACAACACTTCTGCTGTCAACAGCAACCTTAATTAAAAACCACAAATATTTTAATAAATGCAACAGCAGCTGCTTATTGAGAAACAACAAAAGCAGGGAGCTTCTAGTTTAAATGGTCAAAAGAAAATGAGGACTCAATACAGAGAAACTACCCCCACATTAAGGTATCAAAGGCTGAGCAGAAACTTGTACCTGTCAAATGCCATATCACTTATTCCCTAGCTAACCACACATGACCAGATTACACAGCCTGAAACATTTCAGTGTGCAGATTAAACTACAACAATGGAACTTGACAAGAAGATCCAAGATCAGTCATTCACTCAGGTGACTGATAGAATTGGCCGCTGGTTTTTTTAAACAACTTTTATGTCAACACGCTAATTCAAGACAGCCAATGAGTTCAAAGGCTTCACAATCATTGTTTATTATAGATGCCAGCTATTTTGTTTAAGTTAACATGATAAATCAAGGGAAAACAAGAGAAAGAGACTTACTTCATCAAAGTATCTTGCAATGTATTGATAAATTTTCTTCAAGGCCACAGCTTCACTAAATTCATTTTCATGTTTCTAAAGGAGAAAGGAAAAGCAGGCAAAACATATATATATATATATGTTAGTATTAATAACATAAATAGGAATAAATTATAATAATACTGATGGCGGAAGGTTTAATGGGCGAGTTTCAAAGACAGCAACAAAAAACTGAGTTATACCTTTGATTCCTGAGTTAAAAAATCTTCTATTTCTGAAGTGGACAAGGGAGGCAACTCCTTTATTGCTTTATAGAAAGCTTTAACCTCTTCTTTGTAAAGTGGGATATCCTTAGCATAGAGGAGTTTATTTGTTGGTGCTTCCTTTGAAAAAAATAAAAAATAAAGATCTTTTAAATATGTGGCAAAAGTGATTTTTTAAACATTCTATATATTTGCTAAAGTTGCAGGGAAGTTCATAATACCAACCAATATTATTTTTGCAGTAAATTAAGACACAGAATGAAACAGAATAATGACATTAAAAGTATTTAAGTGTGTGGAAAAAATGAAAAAGATCTTCACTTGACACCTGAGAACAAAGTATCTTGAAAGTAGTTTATCACAACTGCGAAAACCCTCTCCTTAGTTCCACCTGCTTTAGTTCAGATGGCAAGGGCACCCATAGGAAGAGAATCTCAGTGTATGGATATCTTAATTCCTCAGATTTTGTCCCCCCGTTTTAAGTTACGGTGCCAAATGGGAAGAAGTCTCCAAAATTAAAACCTAATTTGTCTGTACATTAAAATAATACAATATAGCTATTATATACATCCCAGGCTACAATGTGTAATGCCATGCCCTCTTTGTTATCAACTTCCTGCCTAGAAGTGCTATGCGCGCACGCACACACAGGGTGGACCAAAGGTCATGACCCACAGGTTATTTATTATATAAATTAAATGTTCTAATTGGTTGCTACTTTCTTCCAAACACTTTCTTGCTTGAACATTCCTAAGTAAAAAATTTACCTGATATTTACAAATTTGACTGTGATTGGTCCCTTAGACCATCTAAAATGTCTATGATGCATGATTTTTGGCACACACTTGAGCCACAATATGTGGCTTGTGGATTCTACTCAGCCTCCTGGATCACAACGGGTGTGTGTAACTGAAGTAGTACAACCAAAAGTATGAACCAGTAGGAAGTGAAGCGAAAGCACAAGTGTTGTTACATAGCAATTGCTAGAGTTGTGTCACCAAGGTATTTGTCAGGACCATGTGAACATATGGGGGCCCTTTTAAAAGCAAAAGGGATATGTAGTGCTTGTGTTCATACACAATCTCTAAAATGAATGACAATAAAGACCAACCAGGAAAGTCTGGTACTTGTGAATACTTATTTAACAATAATGCAAAACTTTATTAAACCATAAATTGCATGTGTTTACTACAATAATACAATTTTATTGCAGTAAACACATGCAATTTATAGTTTAGTAAGTTTTTCAGTTATTGTTAAATAACTATTCACATGTACCATACTTTCCTGATTAGTATTTTTGGCCCTTTTTAAAAGCCCATGCAGCTGTCTGTTTGTACAGTTTGGAGCATCTTTGATATTTCCACCACAACCATTTACAGAATCAAAATGGGAAGCTTTTCTGATTTTCATTAGAATTTAAAACTTAAAATCTTTTACAGTTATAATATGTAACCTTTAGCATCTGCTGCTTTATATAAGGCATCCAACTGCAGTGAAAACCTCAGATACCTCAACTTTTCAGAAATTTCCTTTACTGTTTACACCTGTTGTTCCTGTGGTTAAATTTCAAAGTGCATAGCAAGTGCTTCATTTATGTGGTACTTTTTATTCACATTTTCAAGAAAATTTTAAAACAAGAAATTGATCTAATCAAGTGTCACTATGGTGTTACATGGACTATCTCTGGATGCCAGTTAGAGAAAAGGCAAACTGAACATGAACTTGATTTGGTGCTCTACTTTCTCAAAATTCAGCCCAAGAGGCAGGTTTTTTTACCCTATAGGTCACCCTTTTGTGTACATGAAGCTAATCCCACAAGGGAATCTTAGTTGGAGCAGGACATATATTTTCTGTGGAGTTAGAAACCAACTGAAACCAATTGTTTTACTCCAGATCATTCTTGAAGAATGATTAGGAATGGTCTGGAGTAAAACAATTGGCTTCAACAGTAATAGTATTCTGGAGCAGTTAACTAGAAAACATAGTTAAGGGAGAGGACGTTGTAAAACATGAAAATGAAACACTACCTTTCCCAATTGTTGTTCTGATACAGAAAAGGCATCCATAAATGCTTGTGCAATTACTGACAAACAGCCGTCTATATGTGGAGTCTTTTTAATATCAAAAACAAATTGAGGGTTCTTCAATATATTCACCCAGAATCGAAGCGGAAGACTAGTTAGAGATAAAGGAAATAGAAAAGCAAGTTAAACAAGCCTACTCAAAATGTTGGCACTATTCATTGAAGTTGCAGTCTAATAAGTATACCAAACCTCACATAAAAATAATTACAGTGGGTCCTTGGTATCTGCTGGGGTTTGGTTTCAGGATTCCTCATGGGTACCAAAATGTGTGGATGCTCAAGTCCCACTATATACAATGGTGTCGTAAAATGGTGTGCTTTGTAAGAACTGGCAAAAATCAAGATTTGCTTTTTGGAATTTTTATTTTAAAATTTTCATGCCATGAATGGTGGAATCTGTGGAGGCAGAATCAAGGGATACAGAGGCTAACTATCCTCAGTTTATGCTATTATTTTCAGTGTGTTCTGCAATGCTGAACAAGTTGCCAATTTTTGGACTACTCCCAGAACTGAATGCTTATGTTTAAAGTAAAGACATACATAAAAGTATACCTATTCGTTTTCCATATATGAACTACATCAGGATCTGTAATTTTTTTATTTTCAGCCTGAGTATCCAAAAAGTCAAAAAAATATTTGATAGCAATTGGAGCTTTATTGTTAGGTAAAGTCCAAATGCTCCTGAAGAGTTTCTCAACAACTGAGTGAACTGCAACCTGTGAAGGAACAAGATAAGACTGCATTAACGGCATGCAAACAGACAAAAGTTCATTGAGCTATAAGTTAAGAAATAATCTATGGCGCTTTACAGACGAGGCCTTTTGGCCGCCGTCATTATGTGCGAGGGGCGGCGCTTCCTGAAGCACCTTGCCCCTCACATGTAACGAGGGCGTCAAAATGGTGGTGCTCTATACAGATGGCCGCCACCATTTTGATGTGATGCGTCCACACGTCTTGGCGCCCTTGTGATGTCGCAAGGGTGCCATTGGCACCTTGCAGCGTCAGAACTGCGCCGCAAGAAGAACCTGCTTTTTGCGGGTTCTTTTTGCTGCGCGGGGGCCCTCGTGCAGCAAACAAGGGTGGCGGCAGATAGTCTGTAAAACGCTTATGAGTGACATTTTGAACACCAAGATTGAAATCTAGGACTGTCCAATCAGGCCTAACACACACAAAAATGAATCTAGAATTCAGAATGTTATACAGAAAGTATGACAGAATATGTCCCATTATTTCTGCAATTACCACTCTTTGAACCATATTCCCTGTGTGGATAAACATCTTCAATCAAATTGTTGTTGTGTACCTTCAAGTCATTTACAGTTTATGGGAACTCTAAGGCAAATCTATCACAGGGTTTTCTTGGCAAGATTTGCGCTTGCTTTCCTCTGAGGTTGAGAAGAATGTGACTTATCCAAGGTCTCCCACTGGATTTCCGCGGCTGAGCGGAAGTTCGTACCCTGATCTCCAGAGTCGTAGTCCAACGCTCAAACTACGACACCACACTAGCTCTCTGCTTCAATCAATATGACTCTGTATAAAGCATACTATTATTGTCTGTGCCTTGGGTTGATATTTCTGCACCTTTTTTCTCCTATATAAATGAACTGAGAAGCCTCCTGAAACTGCTCCTGTGCCATCAGGAAATAAATGGGCATCTGTAGATGGCTGTGACCTATTGCATTGCTTAGTGTATTCAGTCATAATGTGAAGCAGCTAAACTAGATCAACAAAAAACATGATCCTTTACAAACAAGGGCTTCAATTACCCACCTTAAGACTTACCTTGGTAGACAAGAGCTTGGTGAGATACATTTCCTTCACTTTAAATTTTTGTTTTCCTTTATGTTTTGCACTTTGTGTGTCTTTGGCTGCTTCTGAATCTGGCAGTATCTATTAAAAATATTTACACAAATATTCATGCAGATGCAAGGATTTGCTGTAGGTGGGATGGGGTGGTGGTGTTAAAGAAATTACAAATTGCTATGTACTGGTGACTTACTAGGTGGCAATAGTTATCAGAGTATTCCTCATCTGAACAACCTGTTAAAAGGAAGAAAAATAAAGAAAGGGGTAAAAAAGTAAAGTGAATTAACTTGTTGCCTAGAGAGCAAGAATGCCAGATTCAACTATATTCCCATTTAAGGTACTCAGATATTATAATTCCTTCCAATCAAAATGAACCGTAATGCAGGTTGATCAGTATAACTGGTTTTGCCCCTTCCTTTCTTCAGCTAATTAAGGAGATGTGGATGCTACTTTACCCTGCTCACAAGGTATTAATGCAGTCATTTGTAGGCAGGAGAAAAGCGAGGTTGAAAAATTACCCATAACATACGTTTAAATGTCTAATTACTAATTTTTCCTCTATGAAATTTAATTTGGCCCACATTCAGAGGTAGGATGTCTTTGAATCCCATATGTTGGAGACAAACAGTAAGGGATAGATATTGTCATGAGTTGTACCATGTAAGCTTTGCTTTTAAGTACTGTATCTGACTTCCCACTGCTGGAACAAAATACCCAATGTACTTTATGATCTAATTACTTCTTATCCCATCCTTCTGCTTCTGATTTTATACCAAGCAAGACTGGACAAACATTCCCCATTCATATGAACTTGAACTACAGTTCAGATGGTCCACTGTGAACTAAAATCTCTATGAAACCATGACAGTCAGATACTGTAAAAGCGCTTTCAGTACCTGATATAATTGTTTCTTCCTTCTTGAAGACTTTAATAGTTGCTCCATCTGAAATCTGCAAATGTAGTAAAACAGTTTCTTGTTAAAAATACGCTGTTCTAGAAATACGTGCCTGCAAATTACTCAGTAGCACACAAAAAAGTGTTTACTCAAAATCATATTCAAAACAGTTTATTAGGAAGGATCATATGGTGTTAATAAAATAAAATAAATTTCTAAAGTGAAAATGAGACACATTTATTCGGACACTCCAAAAAGAGCCAGAATTGGCTACAACTTTCAACTAGTACGCCTAGTTGGAAATCCAGGTTTGCTTCATCAATAAGATCTGTTGAAACAGAAATCTTCATGTGCTGCTGCTAAGTTTAGGAATAAAAAAAATGGTATCTGAAATCGGAGACAGATTTTTAAAAAATGAAGTAATAAGAGATGTGAGGTACAAAATCATTTAGCTGGTAGGAAAATACAATATAAATAAATAAAAATAAAGAAGAGGAGGAGGATAGTAATGATAACAATAAACAAGGATCACAGATAAGAATGCAAGGGGGATACTGTATGGGTATAAAAATGAAAGAGGTTAAAAAACTTAACTGTAGCGCAACCAGTTTTTTCCATGACTGATATGGTACTATAGAGTTTGTAGACATTAGCAACATCTAAGAAACATAGGGTGTTTCATTTTTGGCGTAATTTGAATTGTGCACCCTGCCTGTCTGTCCTTAGTTTTAACTAAGTTAACCGTTCATGATTGTGAAAAATTAAGTGTTTTGTTTTTGGCGTGATTTGAGTTGTGCATCCTGCCTGTCTGTCCTTAGTTTTAACTTTGGCCCTGTACAAACAGGCAGGAAGGGGTGGCGAGACACCGCCCCTTTCTGCCCCGGATCGGTGCCTCGGCAAACGCATGCTGCTGCACTGATCCAGCCCCCACAGAGCACAAAAAGGAGCCATTTTTTCTGGCTCCTTTTTGTGCCTGCGAAGAGACACCATAGCCACTGCCGGGCGGCTTGACCACACCCCTTTGGCGTGACACCATTTGGGCAGCCAAAGCAATGTCATCATTGCGCACGCCATCTGAACGGCTGCATGCCAAGATGGCGCCTGGGCAGCGAAGGGTGGGCTCTGAGCATGGGGATACTCAGCCCTCACCCCGTCCGCACGATAGTGCTTTTTGCCTTTCTGTACTGGGCCAAAGTTAACTTTTCATGATTGTGAAGAAACACTGTGCTGGAAGATTTACCAAACATGAACTTTTTTGAAAAATGTGCCTTTGGGCCCAAGGCAGCTTACAAATACTAAAACAAGAAAAAATCTAAAAACATGATAATAAAAATGTTTAAAAACATCTAAATGCATTAAATTTAAATGCCATCAATTCTTTTAAAAGTGTAAAATTTAAAAACATAACAATAAAATTAAAAACAACATATCCACCTGTAAAATAACTCCTTGCAACTAATTATTCGCTAAATGTCTGTTTGAATAGCAAAAATGTTTGAATGTTGGTTTGCTAGCAAAAGGACAGCAGAGGGAGCCAGTCCCATCTCCAGATGAGCATTCTGCAGCAAGACTTTTTTTTCACCAAATTTTGCAATTTAAATATTTAGGGGAAAGAATTAATTGATCATTTTTAAATTTTTAATATTTTTCAAAGTTTCTAAAGCAACCAAGGTTGTTTAGATATTGTAAATATGTCACAATTTAGGAAGCATCCTGGAGATGCCTGACAACACCTTGCTTTCCACTTATATATACTGTGGTTCTTCAGAATGCACTGGTGAACCACATTGTTAATGTCAATGAATAAACCCAAAGCTATTCCAGCTGAGCATGGCAATATTGAGCAGCTGAATACTATGGGTTTTCCAAGTGCCAACACAGCTTGCTCTTCAATGACTGAAATAGGATAGGACACTTGCCAAAACTGGGGAACAGCAGATATGTATTTTAGTGTATGGCAGCCAGCCAAGTGGGAACTGGTTTGCTATTGAGTCACTTTTATAGAAAGCATGTCCCTAGCCAAAAGAATCTTTCAGTTATACCAAATGGGATGAAGTCCAAGAAGTCATAGATTTAGTTCAGCTAATGAGTATGTGGTAGACTGAAACAGGAAACAGCAAAAATGGAAATCAAGGAGAGCATACTAAGCTGCTCTTTACTATCAGACCACTGGCCATTTGAACCAAGTATTGCTTTCTCTGATTAGTAGGTTGATCCAATTCTCAGGCAGATGTTTTTCTCAACCCTGTTGCTGAGATCTTTTTAATTGAAGACAGCAGTGGCTGAAGCTGGAACCCTGCACATACAAAGCGTAAGCTCTTAACACTGAACACTGGGGATTTCCCCAAATGTCAGGAAAAGAGAGAACAGGAAGAGACAAAATAAAAATAGCAAAGAAAAAAAGATAAGAGTGAAGCAAGAAACACAAGGGTAAAGGACAGGTAGTTAGGGAAGAGAATGTTTTATTAGAGAAAATGTCTGATGTCAAGTTAGTAAACAGTATTCATGTGGAAAAGATTCTGTTAATATATTCACTTCTTTGTACTATAAAGTGATGTACTTTATTGAAAAACGGTAAAATGGGGTAAACTATTACACTTTGGCAAGTGTAACCATCTTACATTGCAAGAACATAAATTAAGAGAATGTAGGGATGCTTTTGTCACTTCTAATGAGTGAATAATCACCTGGGAAAGTATTAAATAAGCAGTTTGATAATGGCTGGGCACCTGACTGCAGTAAGTGAATGAAGTAATCCAAAGTTCTAGCAGATGCTCAGTTATTTCTAATGGGAAGTTGCAATTAAGCCTGCAATACTATATACTCTTACTTGTATGTAAATGTGGCTTAACTTGCTCCTGGGTAACATTATTTTAATTGTGTTGCCCAACTGTGTTCTGCTGTTGAAGAAATAAAATCCCACTTTTACTGGAAGCAATGTATGAGTGAGCATTAAAATGCTTAATATTTGGACACATCATCCTAGTTAATATGACTTCACTAAATTTGCCATACAAAGGGTTCCAATTTTTATCTTTTTTATTCAAAAAATACTGTTTATTATAATATTTACAAAATGAAACCTTCATTATACACTACTTTTTATTCAAGTTTGCATGAATAATAAGCTCAGGTGACAATGCTGTCCTATATGGTCCACTTTCTACAGCACAGAAGGGATGAGGCTGGAGGGATTGACACAGGAAGAAAGAAAGGAGAAAGTCCATAATGGATAGAATCTGGTAAACCTAGATTCAACCAAACATGTCTGAGATAGCTTACTATAAGACTCTTCTTTACAAACTAAAATCTTCAATATATCAAAGTGTTTTTTGTTTGTTTGTTGTTACCTCATAATGGCCTATGGTGTTCAGCTTGATAATTCCATCTTCCAGAATCACAGAGGAGCTATCCACATCTAAAAGTTCTTTCATATACACACCTGACTGAAGAGCTGCCAAACAATTGCATGGAAAAAGAATAAACAAGGTATTTTTATTCTGTGCTCAGATTTGTGAAAGGCAAGCATTAAAACAAATGAAACATGTAGTGACTACACACACACCCTTCATGGGGAGGCATATGTCATAACACTTGGGCTCCACAACACAAAGGAGAAACAACCCAGAATTTCACTGCACCAAGGTTTATTGCCTCCAAAGCATTACACAGCCTAAGAATGCTTACTTCCCACCCTGCCTTCCAAGACACAAGCTTATATAACAGAGTAAGTCTTCCTGAGTTACTCCCCTAGGTAACATGCAGGATCACCAGCCTTTAATGCCACCTCAACATCAGCCATCACAGGAAAGGTAAGTCTGTGCAGGATCAACATTGCTTCAGCCTCAAGACTGAGCAGGATTAGGTCCCTGGAGGCTATGCAGATCCAGGCCCTCAGATTACTCACCTATACTGAGACAACAAGTATGACAGAAAGGCCCTTTCACCTGAAGCTCTCATACAAGTAAACCATAAAAATTGCCTGTCTGTTACAATTCTCATAATAGGAAGTGCATTTGTGCACAGCTTGCAGTTATATCCCATTCCTTCACTGTAACATTCATTTTCCATCAATGTCTAAATCAATAAGACTTTGTGCATAGTTAGTAAGCCAATCTAGTGATCTGGCTATTGTTATTGCTGTTATGGTTATTCCCAGTAAAATATTTTGAGCTAGCAACACTGCAACGTAGATTGTGGTGCTGTGCTAACACAGTCTTTCTTTCGCCCATTCCTATTGTTCTTCTTTGTGGAATGTAGCACCCTAACAGAGTGCTTCCTGAGCTATCTGATGTGGGGAATCAGCAATTATTTTTCAAATGTGCCAGGCAACCCTTCCATATTTATGCCCATTTGGCTAAACTGTCCTGGAAACTTAATAGGAACTGGCAGCTGATGCCTCTTGGGCCAGCATTGTTCCCTGGGCCATCACTTTGAATAGCACTGCCTTACCCAATAGCACCAAAAAAAAATTCAGAAAACATCCAGGGGTAGCCATGTTAGCCATACAGCAAATGCAATAAAAAATCCACCAAACAGTGATACCTTTTATTGGCAAGCAAAATGCACAATATACATGCTGCAAGATTTTGAAGCTTCACTGGCTTCTTCATCAGGCATGGTGTTACAAATCAAACAAGAGGGGAAACAAACTGGAGATGTTAGTCATAGGCCTGCATTTTGGTTGGCAAATAAAGGTATCACTGTTTGGTGGATTTTTGAAAGAAATTAGAATTTATGACTTGGCGGTCATTACTCTCAACAGTGCTCGCTGTTCATCTATTAACAACAAATGAAGAAATATTCATTTGTGGCTTGTAAAATTTTTGAATACATTTAAAACAACTGCTGTTTTAAGTATAATTAAAACACAGCAATGACTAATTACAACATAATGGCAAATAAAGGGCAAGAGCAATGGCTTACCAAGGCCCATCTCACTGAGTTGGAGGCCATAAAGAGCGCCATTCTTGTTTAGAAAAGCTTGGAGGATCTTCTCTTTGGCTTGTCCTATGGTGTCACAATCCAAGGCATTAACCTGGATGTTCTGTGTAGTGCCTTCACCTTCGTTTTCTTGGATATTTTCAAAAACAACATTTAATGCCTAAAAGAGTACAATTTTTTAAACTTGAAAACCACAGTTAGACATACTTTTATGCAAAAGATTAGAATGCTCAGGAACAACAACAGAGAAAATTCACATAGGACCTGGTCATGAGTATTATTATACTGCTGTCCTGGGATTTGAGAAATCCATGTTCAAGTCTATCTGAGACATGAAACTCAATGGATGCCTTTTTTCACTCTATCAGTCAATTCTAACTCACAGGGCTGTTGAGAAGAGAGGGAGAGAGCCATGTGTACTGTCTTGAGCTCACTGAAGGAAAGGCAGGGTAGAAATGAGCAAAACAATATACATTTTTACTATTTTCACTTCTACTAACTTCTGAGATAAGACTGTATTTGGGCCAAGGGAAACAGAGTTCAGAACTCACACCCAAGTCAGTTAAAATACAGTTGAGCTTTACAAGGCCTATCCCTTCCCTCTATTCTCCCCCTGCTCATGTGATTTGAAATAACTGGTGGCTAATTTGGTATTCAGCAGTGGGAATTTTAAATTATTTTTAAAAATATATGTTTATTAGAATACATTACTACACTTCATTACTACAACACTGTTTTCATATTTACATTTTACAAATGTTTTGTGCCTTCAAGTTATTTCTGACATGGTGACCGTAAGGCAAACCTATTATGGGGTTTTCTTAGCAAGTTTCTTCCCATCTGGATACTGGCTTTACATTATTCCGCATGTCTTTCAGTTCTGAGCTTCTTCTGATCACCCAACAGAAAAGCTAATTCTTAACCCTTCTTATTATATCACCTCTATATATTCTATAATCTCTTTAATTTTTTTAAAGTATGCGAACTATGAAGTAGGCTGAGATAATTATTTTACAACAAAACTCACTTCTTATCAGTAGCAGAATAGTTGTGCTTTACTTTTTAATGTTGTCATTAAGCCAAAGACCACACTGACCATAGTTAAGTTGTTATCTTTCCAATAAGTTACAAGAAAAGAGGAAGCACAACTCTTTTTTCATCTTCTCTTGCCACACGAAGTGCAAGATATGTTATCAACAAAAACTGTGTGGGCTTATTTCCTGTTCCATCATTACAGATAACAGCAATATTTTCATCTCCCTCTCATTACTCTGTTATATGTGTCTCTCTGAATTGCGACACTGAATCAGAATAATGATGAAAACAGGTTGGGAGCATGAACACTATTTAGGTGAGGTCCATAGTAAGAAAGGGGTGTCTACCTTAGCCTTCCCAATCCTGTTGACCGCCAGCTATTTTGGATTTCAACTACCAACACCCTCAAATAGTACAGAAAACTATAAGGGCAACTGGGAGCTGTAGTTCCAAACATCTGAAGCTAATGAAAAGCTGGTGTGTTTGGGTCTCCTGTCAAAACATTGGGTATGTAAAAGTTGCACATCACCAAATGTAAGTCTAGAAAGTAGAATTAGACAGCCCTTCATTACATTTTCATGTGTTTGTTTTTTTCTGAAACAAGTATTGTTGCCACAATAGGTGTGAATACATTTCTTAAAGAAATGAGTGTGCTGCAGAGGGTTTTTCATACCTTGCATGATGCCATTCTTCATGACTCTCTGAAGCAGAAGTATGTAAACTAAACACATGGATGCAAATTACTTTAGGTTGTAGGTTTTTCTTTAGGTTTTCTTGGCATTATATTTTTAGGCACATAATCCAGAGACTACTGACCATAATATCCAATTCCTTAAGCACAAAGCGAATTGTAGAATGTAAATTTACAAACCTACCACTGTATTAAATTCAGTTACTTGCCACAGTAACCAGTCTTCATTTAGTGTGTACAGGGCCTTGCAAGTTATTACATCCACAGGACCCTTGATCATCCTTTGATTTAGAGTAGTCACAAGCAAATAGAACGGTTCTCCAACTGTTTCCTAAGAAAGTGAGTGAAACAAATATAATGCATGCGTTTTTTCATTTTTCTCTCTGAATTTTTGTGTATTAGAAATTAGTTACTGCAAAGTCAAAGAGAAACTAGATGGAAAAGTGCTAAGAGACACTATTTAATCAATTGTCATGGTCTAATTCTTTTCCAAATGATATTCATATGGAAATCCACACACTAACTGCACCATGTAATTATTTTTCTTACATGTATATGTGCATTACAAACCTGCAGTTAAATGCAGCCTCCAAGCGTGTATACTGTATATCTATTTGAGAATAGACACATGTGCAGTCACTGCAACCTATGACTGACACACAGGTCTTACATTTCCCCTAAGCTGAACTGCCTTCTACATGAAATATGTTGTAGTATTTGAAATAATGGACATCACAGATGCCTCTAGATAGGCAGTTCCTTTCCTCCACCAACTTTGAATCATACCAACACTGGCAACCTGTGGTCCAGGTTGAGGTGGGAACCCTCATTCTATCACAGCAGGATAAGGAGCCCTTGCTCCTCAGAACATGGGGTGCTGAAATGGATTTCTCATTTCTTCAATGAAAGATCTGTAGTTGCTCAGATCCAGGCTTCCCATTTATTTCATGCACTTTATAAAATGGCACCAAAGCTGACTCTGTTGAACTGACTTGAGCAGTCCCAACAGGGAACTCTGCATTCAAACAGATAACTCAGGGAGCTGCTATGAATACGTATCACAAAAATAACCCTACTTCTTCAGTCTTTAGTTCTGAAAGGCTATAATACTTGCCCGAAGAAAACCAGAGAGGCAAACAGACATCCAATTCGTCAGCAGTTTTTCTACTACTGATTCTGTACGTCTTAGCATCAGCTTAGGTTGAGCATTGCTAGACTGGTCCATCAAATCTCTTGTCAAAACTTCCAGAATATCAGTTAAGTAGACAAGGTTTGTTTGTAGTGCAATTGTCAAGAAAGAAGCAAAAAGGCATCTGTTTATGAAAGAATGTATATGTAAATAACAAAAAAGAGGGACTGAAAGTTCCAATAAAACCATCTAATGGCTTCAGTACAACATCTCTCCACAGCATAGCATAAAGATCTGCATGCAGACATACACTAGGTTGAGCCATATACTCCTCTTTCTTACTGTAAAGCTCCAAAGCTACCTTGCACAGCTATTCCATGCTTCATGGTGAAAGAACTAAAGAATGACCCCTTGTTCTAACAGATCTGCAACAAGTCTATTAACTCCATGACTTCAGCAGGTTTTGACTGGATGGATAGCAAGGACCATCCTGCTGTAGAAATGTTGTACCTGTAGCCAGGTACAAAGTGATCAGAGCAGCACTGAGACTGCTGGAAGACACCTTTAGACCTCAGCTTTGCAGTTATTATTGTACATTTGGCTATGGGAGGGTATCCAGATACTTCTTTGATCTTGCCTTCTTGTTGTGAAGCATGGAATGTCATGTGAGGTGGCTTTGGGGCTTTACAGTAAGTTGGGGGGGTATTTGGCCATTGTGCAGAGAGGAATATCAACCCCCACAGCACCTGAAAAAGAACCTCTGCACATGTAAAGGGCACTCAACATATGTAGATGTCACTTACTGAGTCCTAGCCACTGTCCTTACAATACTAGCTTAATTTATATACTTTCAAAGCTATATCTTGCCAGCTGCCACACAAGGTAATGAAGAACTACTTGCTATATATGTAGCACAACTCGATGCTTTCTATAGATAAGGACAGAAGCAAAATGAATTATGTGAGTAATATGAGAGATGCCACAGAAAATACATTCTTAAGGCAGCATGGTATGTACTGAGCATAGACAGTCCATACAAACAAGGTCTTGGGTGTGCAGAGCATGAAAATAGGTCGGAAGCATTACAATGACTATAATGCCTCCAGATACTGTTAGAATGAAGTTTGTGTAATTACTCATTACTGACTATACTGGGCAGGGCTGATGGTGGCTGTTACAGTCCAAGAGCATCTTAGAGGCTGTTAAGTTCCCAGCCTTTTCTATAGACCACTAAACACATGTGTGACCAACACAGCTCCAGTGATAGAAATTTATAGCGGGAACCCACACAAGAGAGAAATTAAGAAAAACAGCATCTATCCTAGGTCACAGAAGGATGCAATGTATATAAACTATGCAGCTAAGGAGAAAACAACATATAGCCATGTCAATCACCTGGACCTTATATGACATTGTGGGAGATGACATAAACCTTTTATTTGATTTATCATTTCAGTATGGGAACACTCCACTCTCACACAAATGTAAGAGCAAGGGCATATTAACTGTCCTTTTCTGACTCAATCTTACCAATTTTAGCACAATATCAGAACTTAGGCGCTTCTTCTGTTCACTGAAGGACTTAAAAGTCTACAAGTATTCATAAAAGGGTAGTAATCTTTGCCTATAAACATGTGAATTTCATTCTACAAAGGAGTACCTTCTAATGTAATTTATTCAGCATTTAGTATCCTAAATTACTGAACAGCTGACATAGGCATTATTTCTATTTTATGTTTTCACTACAACATTTCTGTAATTAACTGAAGGACCAGATACATTTTTTCTATATGCTTATTAAAGGAGAACCAAGTAGCTGTGGTTCTAAGAAAGGGAAAAATAAAAAAAGATACTTCCGTGGGTATATATTGTCACACTTAACCATTTCTATGTCTTGAAAAATATAAATTTTTATATCATACCTGTCTCTTACAGAGAAAGTTTTCTGTTTTTCCAGAGTGTGAATTAGAGTAACAAGGAATTTTTTGTTACAAATTAACTTAGACAATTCTGTAATGCTTTCATCCTTTTGACTTGGACTTCTACTCTGCAATGGTTGAAAAGATATGAATTATATCTCTGTGTGTTTGGCTTTATGGTAGTACACACTTAATTCTTCATTAAAGTTGCAATAATCATAATCAGAAATCTAGATTAAATACTTGGTTATTAATACCAACTCTTGCCCTCTAAATGTTAGGTAGTTTTTCATACCCACTACACTCCTTACCTGGAGGCCTAAGTTAACATCATATGTATTTTTGGTCACCGTGGAGGTTGGTATTCCATTCATCCCATTGCAATGACCAAAGACACCCCTCCAGACTTACCACAGAGCCACTGACCCCTCTCCCATTGTCCTTGCTTCCTTGATGGAGTATAGTAGAAGAATCTGGCTATGCCCCCATTTCCAGGTGTGAAATAATTACACAAGACCTCCAGAAGGCTCCAGCACACCTTGCAGGGTGATACCAGTTCACACTTGGCTATGGGGACATGATCTCCACCAAGCATATTAATGGTTGTGGGATGGAAGAGGGCTTCAGAGGCTTTACACTAGGTCCAGGGAGTGGTACATGGCTCTTCATAGCATAGTTCCACACACAGAAGTACTACACTATGCTGAATTATGCAAGGCTGGAGCTCTTATTTCCTGAATAAGAAACCTGTGATGAAGATTAAAAGTTACTGTATTCTTTTCTTTCTTTAGGTCAACAATTTGCAGACATAAGTATCCTCTTATTTTCTAATATTTAATGCATTTAGATGTTATAATCTTTAGAATAAATGTGTGTGTGTGTGTGTGTGTGTGTGTGCCTTCATGTCACCTGTCAACCTATGGCGACCCCACATTTCAAATGTTTTCTTAGGCAAGCAATCCTCAGATGTGTTTTTTTCCAGTTCCTTCCTCTAAAATATAGCCTAGATCACCTGGAGCCCTGGTTAACTGCCAGTACTGCAGCTACAAGGTTCTGAGTTCAATCCCAGGGGCTCCAAGGTTGACTCAGCCTTCCTTTCTTTCATTGCTTGGTAAAATGGGTACCCAGGTTGTTGGGGCAATTAGCTTACAGATTATAAACAGTTTAGAGAATGCAGAGTTCACTGATAAGCAGTATAGAAATGTTCATACTATTGCTTTGGTATTCATTGGCAGTCTCCCATCCTAGCACTAACCAGGGCTAGCACTGCTTAGCTTCCAAAATAATCACTCTAATAAAATCAACCCAGTTACACTACAATATATCATTGCATCACATCACTCTGGTTAATCATCATTCATCCCCAGCCAGCAAATGTAGTGCTAATAATCACTACATAAAGAAACACTTTTTTTCCTAGAAGAAAACTATTTTTTATATGGCATGGCGTTGCAAGGTTTTTTACATTTAATGAAGGATAAAGACAGTGTTTAAAATACAGACAAAATAGAAAACAGGACCCAGCAGAAAAATTGTGTAGGATGGCACAGTATGTCCAGGATTGTGCCTGTATCTTCACATTTAAAGGCAACAGTATTGAAATGTAAGTGATTTATGTTTCCCATCAAAGACAATTTGCCACCTGTCATCTTAATGAACACAAAACATCTGTATATGTATATCACCTGCTATTCTGTTTATCTGTTGCATCTCTCAATAGTATTGTAATTCAAAGCAAAAAGCAATATAAAATCTCAATAATTTTGACTAGAAACACTATAAATATTACTGTCAAAGTGCTCCTTTCTACTGAAGAGGTTGCCTGACTTTGCAAGACAGGTAAAAGAACATCTAAAATACTTACAAGTAGTGCACTGGAGTCTTCAATAAAAATAAATGGATTGCCTCCAGGCTAAAATAGATTAATAGAAGATTATTTTTACCACTAGATACCTCAGATACTGTAACTTGAAACTAAACAAAATATATTAATTTAAAAAAATAAATGGAGGTAGAAGCATTAGTATTTTGTCACAAATATACCACAAAATTTACAAAGGTCCAAAACACACTGCAGAAATAGTCCAGTTTGATTCTGCTTTATTTGCCCCGGCTCAATGCTAGGGAATCCTTGGAACTGTAGTTTTGTGAGACATTCATCCTTCTCTGTCAGAGAACTCTAGTGCCACAATAAACTACAATTCCCAGGATTCCATAGCACTGAGCCAGGGCAGTTAAAATGGTCTCAAAGTGGATTATTTCTGTAATGTGTTTTGGGCCAATGAGATCTTGTAGCCCATTTGAGACTGAGTCAAAGACGTTGCAGCATAAGCTTTTGTAGTCTCAGGCTACTTCTTCAGATCAGTCTACAAAAGCCTATACTACACCTTCTTTTGTACTATTAGTCACAAAAGTGCTATTGATATTGCAGTTTAACATGGAATTATACCACCACAGAATTTGTCATGCTGTTTTGGACTGCAACCCATTTCATCAGTTACATTTGACAAAATGGTCTAAGTACATGCAAGTTTATTCCAAATAAAACTTGTTTGTCTTTAAGGTGTCACAAAACTCATTGTTATTAATGCAATGAAGATTTGGGAGCAGTCCTGTGTTTAAAGTGCAAATATTTTACAATAAGAATAACTGGGTTGGCCTAAATTGTGTCTGTACGCAGAAGAGAAATGTTAACTCAAGGCACAAATTATTTTTTAAAGGAGGACCTTAGTATACATTTCCCCATATTATTCAAGCTCAGATCATAAGCAAATGGATAGTTGATTTACAGAATACATTTTGTGGTTCACCCTGAATTGATTTTTTAATGGATGTCCGCATCACTTGAGGTAATGTGGTGATATGGTCTTCTCAGATTGTTTCCCCCTGTAGACTGTAGACCAACATGCCCTGAAAAATCTTTGAAGAGTAGATAGAACACAGTTTTGTTGTGTTATGTTGTTCACATGATGAAAACCATGAATATAGCACATACAAAACCCTTTTTTTTAAAAAAAAAAATCAAATTCAACAAATTCAAAACAGAAAATGGAATCAGCAGTTAATGTGAATTCATTCTTATTCATAATATAAAATTATTTGCACAAGATGGGTAGCTGAGCCTGATGTCTACTGTGAATTACATTTAGAGTAGATAAATTCAGTAAACAGTAACTTGGCAAGTCAATACATATGCAAGTTCTATTGATTCAATGAGTCTACTGCTGATGGGATTAACAATGGAATTTAAGCCCTGGTAATTTAGCAGCAGTGAAACAGACTGACCCTTTTTGCTACATAAACATCAACTACACATAATGATGACATGTGGGAAAGAAGTGCTGACATCCTGTTAATGGCACATAATATGCACATGCAGGGCTACATCTACACTGCAGAATTCATGCATTTTGATACTGCTTTATTTGCCATGGCTCAATGTGATGTAATTCTGGGATTTGTAGATTTGTGAGATATTTGGCTATCTCTGTCAGAGAACTCTGATGTTACAATAAACTACAAATCCCAGGATTTCATGGGGCAATTAAAGCAGTGCCAAAGTGTATTAATTCTGGAGTGTGGCAGCAGCCTAAGTTTTCCATATTTATGTTTCCTCCAAGACTTCTGGTTTGCTATTTGCATTTTGTTTTAACCACAAAGAAATAGCTTGGCAGAACCAAGGGCCTAGTGGCACTAGGTTCTCTGGCTTTGGTGCTCCAGGGCACCATAAGAAGGCCTTGTAACTTTATGGATAACTCCAGAGCAATTCCTAACCTCAAATGTTGCAATCAACCAGATGTTCAAGCAATTCCCTTTTAAAGTCATTATTATTAACCGTGTGGAAAAAATAATTAATTGTGTTAACTATTTGGGACATTTCAATTACCAAGAGACTAGCAGTATTTACCTCTGGGAAGAAAGTCCTAAGAACAAAGTGTTTGTAGTCAAGGAAGGGAATCGTTCCAAAATTATTAACCACATCCAGCTTTTCCATCTGTAGTTCAACAAATCCTGCAACCAACAAAGATCCCCTGGAGTGGTAGTTTTTACAATATAGGATTATCTTAATTATAGCTTTCAATATGATTGTGCAAAGCGATTATCAGAGACAGTTCCCAAAGCAGACATTATCTTTACGTTTTTCATGACAAGTGAAACAGATGGTGAATATGCTTTTCAATATCCCATTTTCTTGGATTAAATTGCTATACACAGTGCAATGGCAGCCAAATAAAGTGGACTGATCACAATAGACCGTAGTTGCCGTGAAGTGATGACCAGCTCTATACTGGATACTGTGAGATGGAAGCAGAGGTAAGAACACCTGGGCCAGGTATGTAGCTACTAAATGGCTAGTAGCACACAGCCCAAGTTGATGATGTCAGTGCCTTATGCCCACCTTGGGTGCTGCTGTTGCTGGCTAATTAACACCAGCCTTTCTACATAATGTTAGCAACAGCAATAGCAAAGTACATTTTGTACCACTTAGCAGTGAACTAACACTCCCTAAGCAGTTTACAATGTGTAAGCTAATTGCCTCTAACAAGCTCGGTACTCATTTTAGTGACCTATAGAAGAATGCAAGGCTTCCTAGAGCCTTGCCTGGGACTGAACTCTCTTTGGGGTCCCTTTTGGCTGGGGCCCTGAGACGGTGCCCCGGTTGCCCCAGCCTAACTACAAGCCTGGGCGGCATGAAGCCGCCCATTTCAACACATTGGGGCTGTGGCAACCGCATGCTGATCTGGCCTTTGCGGGGCACAAAAAGGTACCACAAAAAGCGCTTCCATTTTGAACCCTGCAAAGGGTGCAATAACTGCATTGCCACGGCTTGGCGGTACTATTTCGGCATTGTGTCATCTGTACACAGTGCCAGAGGAGCACTGTGATGCTGTGTGGTGCAGTGCATGGTGTCACGCCACCTTGGGGGAGGAGCTGGAGCATGTGTTGTGGAGATGCTACATCCCGACTCTGTCCCCAAGCTAGCCCAAACTGCTGGTCTGAACAACTCCTGAGATACTTCCTACTTTTAGCACCACTACATTGCAACCGCCTAATCTCTGGTCTCTATTCAGTGATAGCATATAATTACTAACACCTTTCCCAGCTCACCGGCCACTACTGACATAACTGGCATCTTATCATACTGGCTGTAATACTTATTTGCTAATAACAATTCAATAGGAAATCTATATTTTATAACTTTGAGAACTACTGTATAGAAAGTAATGGTCCCTCCACATTTGCAGGGATTTCGGGTGAAGGACCCCTGTGAATGTGGAAAAACCGCAAATAAAAGAACATTATTCTTTTTACCTAAGATAACATCTCTCTAGGAATTTCCAGTCCTCCAGTGCAACTCTGATCAACATCTGTCAGAAGTTGGTCATAGAATCATGCTAGAGGACCTACAAATGCCCAGAGAAATGTTTTCTCTAGGAACTTCTAGGTTCAACTCTATGGTCAACTTCTGCTAGTTGTGCTGGAGGACCTAGAGATAACATATTAATTAAAACCACAAACAATCAAATCTGCAAAGTCAAAGCTGCAAATGTGGAGGGCTGACAGTACATGTCTTTAAATGGAATTAAAGACCCCCTCACTTAGGCATGCAAGAGTCAATCCATTTTCCTCGTACATAGGGAAACCCACCTTCACGTATTTCTTTACGAATTTCACATTCCAAAAGCTCCAAGTGTGCACTCAGTTTTCTATTTAACTGCTTGGATTTTCGTTGAGTCACAAGAACTGCAGCTGAAAAATGGTGAGTGCTTTAATTA
This sequence comes from Sceloporus undulatus, assembly GCF_019175285.1. NCBI lineage: Eukaryota > Metazoa > Chordata > Lepidosauria > Squamata > Phrynosomatidae > Sceloporus > Sceloporus undulatus. The sequence continues at coordinate 45,215,501 of NC_056526.1, forward strand.
ATCCAGAAATAGGAATAAGCCTTCTACACATTTGTATTCATTTAGCAACAAAAAGTGTCTCAGCACGTATTTACAATCTATATCCATGCCCCTGGTGCCCTTCAGATGTTTTGCACCTCAAATCCCATGAATACTAAATAGTCAGAAAATGTAGCCCAATATATATGTAGCACATGGGGAAGGCTCTGTGTATGAAAAGACATAGGTTGCACCCTAATGCTCCAGAGGGGTGGTAGTTTCACTGAGCTTCATTTAGGGCCAGTAATGGGAATTCTGGAAATCTTCCAATGCCACAGTTGTCATGAGATTTTGGGAGGGACTTGGCCAAATGCCATATTCCCCATGTCCTCTTGACCTGGATTTTGTCAACTCAGAGATTTCATGCTTTGACAGTGATTGATCTATGGCATTGTAATTACATTAAAGTTGCAGCCTTTTAAGAACCCGTAATATACTGTCCAACTGGTGGACTAAGCAAAGTTGAGGAATAGTAAACAGAGCATAATTCAGTACTAGAGGTTATAGTGAAACATGTTGTGAATGTAACTTTATAAAAATATATAAAATAAAACTTTTATTTCTATCCCGCTTTTTGTTAAAACAATCAAAGTGGCTTACAAGAGTTGAAATACATCCATATATACAAAATATCCACCCCCTTAAAAGACAATTAAACAATATAGAATTTAAAATTACATAACAATTAAAACCAATAAAAGTGGCAGAGTCATAGTATATATATGGGGGGGGGGCAATCACCACATGGCCGAGTAGTAAAAAAAATAATTTCCATTGCTCATTCCTCCCACTTCAGCTCTTGCAGTTCCTGAAATCTGAATTAGTACGTTACCCCGAGTTTCAAAGTCAAATATTGCAGGGGAGAGAAAAGCATGAAGGGATGTAATCAATCCCACTGACAGATGCCATTCTGTCAGCAGTATATGGGTCTTCCCTGTTCATGGCAAAGCTGAGTCTACAACACAGCTGCCAGTTGCAAGAGCACTCTTAGAGGTAGCATGTGGGGTAATGGAGCTTCACCTGACAAAGGGGATTATCAACTGGGAGGATGAGGAATTCCCAGGTCTTAGGAGATGGGTGGGGCACCTCCAGATCTTGCATAGGTTGGACTGAGATCACTCCTTTTTCTTGATCTAAGCTCCTCTCCTTCAGTCTACTCTCCTTGACTCTTATTGCATATCCATGCTGCATTTTAGGACACAAAACCAATTTATGCTGTTACTTACCTACAATTACTATAGGGATTATTAAGAAAAGGATGTACAGATATACATAGCCGTGTGTTTCATTTGGGACTTCATGCACAAAGTTTCCCACCTTGACCTAGCAGATTAACAAGAAACCGAATGAGCAAAAGGAACTGTAGACCTTCCACATTTGTAGCAGACTAGTGTCAGTAAATAAACAAACTTGCCTATGAATATAAACAGAAACATCATGTTTTTACTGTTCCCTGAACCAATAGTAATTCACAAAGAGAGAGGCTACTGTTAACAAAAATTAAATTACTAAAAGTGGACTTTGCCAGTACATAATGGAAACTGATATGAACACAAGACTCAAGTAAGGATGGATTCTTGCAGGTGTGAAATGTCCACCAAGTGAGGCTCACTTGTCTCCGACGTTGCTATCTTTTAGAAGTCAAGAACCTCCTATTTATCTGGGATTTAAAATATTAGCTGAGATCTATTTAACTATGTAGCATCTCCCAGTCTACCCACCACCTCTGCTTTGCTGGAAATCAGCTACAGTGAGTGACCGAAGTCTGTTCTCCTGTGGATTGAGACAAAGCAAACTGACATTACCAATCCCTCCCAACAGCAATCTCCAGTGTGACACTCAGAATCCCTGTGGAAATTCCTCTTTGCACTTGAGATTTCTGAAATGAGGGAATGGAAATGTCAGTCTGCTGCACTCCATTGGCAGGTATATTTCAGAGGAAGGAGCTGGCAAAAACACCTCTGACTATTCCTTGCTTAAGGAAATCCAATGAAATTCATGACGCTGCCATAAGTCAACAGATGACTTGATGGCACATACATACACACACATGACTAGAGTCTTAGGTACTTCTCACTACACACACACACACACACACACGAGAGAGAGATTAAGCTTTATGTGTGATCTGACCAGTTACCACTTATGTCTAATCTGCAAATGTAAAACAAACCTAACTGGGGGAAGGGGAAACTGGCAAAATGCTGCTGATCTACTGATTCAACACATTTTTTTAAAAATTAAAAAGCGTTTAATGCCACCATATTCTGTCTAGATGCTTTCTTGCCTGTTAAAATGCTAAACTCCAAATAGGGAAGTGAAGTTATATAATTTATTTGCTAAACCTAAGTTTGTAAATCACATGTATGGTGTGGATGCACAGATCCATTGAGCAGACTTAGGTCCAAAACACACTGTGGAAATAATCCAGTTTGACACCGCTTTAACTGCCCTAGTGTTATTGATTATCGATTATTATTTTAAAACCAGAATTTTAACCAGAAATCAGCAGGGAGACCAAGGAGTCAATTGGAAAGGAAACATAGTTTATTTAGCTGCAGCATTGTTCCCAGAGGACATTCATATTCCAAATTCTGGGACCACGATTCTAAAACGAACCTAGTTTTTATAGTATTTTGAACAAAGGAAACTACAAATCACATTTTCATTGGTTACATTGAATTAAACCCTATATATTCATTGGATATCCTAGGATATGCCTCTATCCCACGTCAATCAATCTTTTATCTATATGTTTTGTTTCAACGTCCCCAAACTGTCTGTGCAGGTCTTTCTTTTGTTTGGGTTAGCAATTCAAATATGGAGCCATTCAAAGTTGTTTACATTCCAAAATTTGTCATGACCTGAATAACAAACTTTGCTCTTATTTCAGCACTATAATTTTTAACTTCTGAGCATAAGTAAAATTCAAAATTTGAACCACTTACCGCACTAGCTCAATGCTAGGCAAAGTTGAGATTTGTAATGTTTGTGAGACAAAATCCAAAGGACAGCTGGGTTCATGTCTGGGTATTTGTCCAGGCATCGTAAATTAATTTATTTTGTACAGGGATTCACAAGTGAATTCTTTCCAACATATTTAATTAATGTTGTACTAGCTCTTTTTCTATATTACTGACTGACTTTACAATACCAGTGAACTGAGCACTGATATTTCATTCTTGTTTCTCCTCACACTACTGTTGTTTTTTCATCCTTTGCTCTATCCTCTCTTCTAGAAAACAAAATGTCATGCAGCTGCATCTGACAAGACCTAAATGGTATTAAATGCAAATGCAAACACACAAACACACACTTGACCTGAAGTCACTATAGGACAAATGCTAAATGTAATCAATTTGAAGTGAAATTGACACCAAACATGAACATATTTACATCCCTCTGAGCACGCTCTCTGAGTTTGCTGTGCCTCGAAGCACAAATTACTGGATTCTATATATAGAAGCAATGCAGGAAAGGAGAAAGCTCACAATGATATCTAACCAAAGACTAAATTGTGTAAGTTCCCCAATCTGAAAGGCAGGGGAACAGAAAAGTAATATTCATTTTGTGTTCTCCACAAATGAAATTGAAACAAATTGGAAAATTCAAAAAAGTATTTTCCTCATATTAATTTCAATTTTTTTGCTTTTAAAATAATTTTGGACCAGATACCTTTCTCCCTATACTAGTTTTTAAACTGTAGCCACTAGTATATGATTCTACTTTAATATATTAACATCTCAGATGAAGATGTTTAAAAGATGGGTATTATTCATTAAATTACAATTGCACCTTACTGGCTTTGCTTGTTGATTTTTTTCTAGCTAGCCTAAGCCCCAGTATTGATAGAGTCCCCCAAATATTCATTAAAATGATCAAACATTGGTACCACCATTATTACAAAATTAAACAATGAAAGCAAGCATGTTTCATGTTTGAAGGATCTTTGGAAGGAAAAACAGAAACAGATTTGGCTTGATAGATTACACTGAAGATGCATGTTCTCTAATGTTCTGCAGCTGCAAAGTCATTTTACAGGGTGTCATGGGCACATATTTTAATTGGGCAGTGGTTCACAATCTGCCCAAATGATCTATTTCTTCACAGAATGAAGTGCTCAGCCTGCAGCCCTCAAGGCCTCAAAAACACCCCCCCAGGAGTCCCCTGGCATGCATATGTGCATGCATACGCATACACACACACACACACACACACACACACACCAGTCATTGCCAAATTCCACACGTCACCAATGTTATGCACATCTTTTTTTTTTATTGTGCTGCTCCTGGAAGTGAAGGTTGAGCAATTTTTGACCAAAAATGGTAATGTAGCCCTACTCTAAGATGTTGCTACACTACAAATTCAACCTAGATAATGAGGAAATCAAAATAGTTAAAGAGTTGACCCCAGAGTCAAATACTGTACTGATCAAAATGGTGACTGCAGTCAAGGAATAAGAAGAAGACTAGGAATAGGGAGGGCAACTATGAAAGAACTAGAAAAGATCCTAAAGAGTAAAGATATACAGTCGCCCCTCCTAATGCACGGATTTGAGATCCGCACCCTTGAAAATACACAGAGGGACAACCTCCACTATTTGCAATGGTGCACACGCCCTTGCCATGCGCACAGAGGTGCACTCCATTCAAGCCTATGAGGCTTGAATAAGTATGAGCCTCTGTTTTCATGGGGGGGGGGGGTCTGGAATGGATCAACCGTGAAAACAGAGGGCCAACTGTATATCTATGAACTAAAGTTAGAATCATCCAGGCCATTGTATTCCCCATCATCATGTACAGATGCAAGAGCTGGTCAGTAAAGAAATCAGAAAGAAAGAAAATCAATCAGGGAGGTCACAGAAATGAATTTGCAGGAATTAAGCTGAACACTGGAGGACAGGGAATCTTGGCGATGTCTCATTCACATGATCACCATGAGTCAGAGTCGACTTGAGGGCAGTTAACAAAAAAGTTTGTCTGGCTTGAATATACAGTAATGCTAAACTGTGATTGCTCAAAAAGGAAAGCAGAAGTTTCTCAGCAATTCACAGCTGTCCTGGAAAAAAGCAGAAGAACGGTAAAAGCCTGGAAGTCTCCTAGGCTTCTTCCATAATTATACTGTAGTTTGTTGTTAACATTTGAAGATCTCTGAAGTGGTCAGAACCTCAGATTTACATACAGAAACTGAAAAGTGCCTCTCAAACCCTACTGAATAAAGAATACATCAGACAAATTCCCCCAGCTTTGAGGAGTTGCAGTAGTTTTGTGGCCTCCAGTTTTTATAGTGCTTTCAGAAGCACCAGCAAACACAGTGTAATTTCTTCATGAGATCCAAAATAGCCTACAGCACTAATGCTACACAATTATAAACCAACTGATCATAATCCTACAGATTGTTTTCCAGACAGACTACACGAAACCTGGCTGGCATATTCACAATATGGAGTGGTCACAACTATGGAATACATTTAAAATACAACTCACATACACAAAAAAATTCATTTTACTTACATAAACTTTCACACTGGATCTATCAATCTTGATACCAGAATTTTTGGCTCTGCTGTGTATAATGCTACGATCCTCAGTGTTTGAAATATTTTGGACAGTGAAAGTTATATTCACCAATTCTTTATTAACCACATGAGACAGAAAAATTTCAATTTCACTTCTTGATATATTTAGTGAATCGTTTTTTTTCTGGAAAGAATGGAAATAATTAGAATGAAACAGAATAAAATACAAAGGAGGACATTTTTAAATGGAGAGATTCGTTTTCTTTTTTAAAAAAACTTACATGTATTTTTAACTCCAAGTCGGGTTCCAAATCTGTTGTCAGTTCATAATGAATAAATTCAGGATCTGGATCATACTGAAGTTTAATACAAGGTACATGCCTCTCTTCAATTGTTAGGACAATAGCAGCCATTTTCATCATTTTTTCAGGTTTAATAGCTGGTGTTGTAAAATTACATTCAACACTATTTGTGTGACATGTAAAGTGCTAAAAAAGGTAAACAATACTAAACTATAAAACATGGTAAAATTTATACAGCAGGCATTAGTAAAATGTACTCAAAATAACTTTAGCTGTGGTTCTATTGATATATATGCTACTCACCTTAGAAGAATTTCAGTTAGTACTTACATTTATTTAGCTCACAAATAAAAATATAAAGCACAATATTTATTTGAACACTTAAGATGAAGTATTACAAATACTCTACCCAAAGTAACTGCATAGGTGCTTCCTATGGAATCCTAAATTTGTAGTTTAGAAGCACTGTTTAAAATTCTCAGCAAGAGAGCTCTAGTACCTCACCAAACTACAAACCTCAGAATTACTAATGATTTACATCTCATTTGGGAGAAAAGCAGGATATATATCAAATAAATAAAAAGGACACAGCCAGGATAAAGTGGAATCATAGCCAACTGCCCAAATATATGACGAGATATTAGATCTGTGCCTTTAAATTTTCGCAATTCCTTTCTTTTCTACAGAATTTAGATATTTTGATATGGATTGTGCATGACCTTATTATATACTTTCCAATGTAATGTAATATAATATAAGTGCCTTCATGCTGCCTGTCAACTTATAATAACCTCATAAGTTCAATAGGGTTTTCTTAGTGAAGGAGTACTTAGAGGTGATTTGTTATTGTCTTCCCTTCTACTGTATATATTTTCTACAGTAGCTACGGAAAGTATTCTATGATTAAAAGATGAATTCCAACGCTAATACTAGATACGTATTTCCTACGTTCAAAAATATAAAGTCTTCCAGGGACTAGCTATGTTCAATTTCTTGTCTTCTTTATATCTGTAATTATAGAGTTCTGTAATTACAGAATTAGAGAACTCTTCCACAACATTGTAAAAGTTCAGTCACAAATGGACAGCAGGGAAAACTGAAGAAGAGCAAACTGTTCCATGCACAGTAGTGTTTTAAAATGGTGGAAATTTGGGACTGCTCCCAAATATAGAGGTAAATTAAACATGTTAAATTGCATACTGTGTGAGGAAACTGTAAAAGGCTATTGATGAAGGTATGTTCTATGGGGGTAGCATGTTGTGTCTGTGGCTACTGCCACACTGCAGAATTAATGCATGACATGACTCCATTCTATGGAATCCTGAGATTTGTAATTTATTGTGTTACCAGAGCACTCTGATAAAAAAAGGCTAAGTATCTCACAAAACTACAAACCCCAGAATCCTGCAGCCATGAACCATGGCAGTTAATGCAGTGTCAAACTGCATTAATTCTTCAGTGCAAATATCGTTTTAAACATTTGTTGGGATGCAAGAACTGTTAGCTATGCTTAGTGATGGTCTCAATATTTCCCCTCTGTCAATTATTCTGCCATAAAGCTGACAGTGATAACTCTTACTAGCATCACAACAACATTATGTAGAGTGTAGACAGTGTTCTGTGTTACGTCACATCCCTGGTAAAATGCCCAAGGTTGCATTAGTGTTCCAGTTCTTGTACTCATAACTTAAGCATTTATATATTGAAGTAGACAGATCCATTAATGTGACTGAAAATACATACTGTGGTATCAGATACACAACATATAACAACTGTGTGTGTTCATTAATAGAAAATATTATCTGTGCCTTTCTATGTATTAAAAAAAACCCGAAGGCATTTGCACCCAACATAAATTAAAGCAATAAACCTAACTATTAATTTCTATAGCAACATACACTTAATTATCATAATTAAAACCATAGGGCATAAACAATAATTAAGCAATGAAGTCTTTATTTACCAGTAGTATCATATAGACGTCAACAGCCATAAGTCCTCATGCTTCTATAACACCTAATAAGGGTGTTCCATAACACCCTTATGCTTCCATAACACCTTGTTTGTTTGTTTTTTACTCTTCATCAAATGGCCAAAAATTAGAAACGCAAGAGAAAGAAATTTCCAAAGCATGGAGCTGTATTAGTGGCAACTAATTAGCAGGAAAAGTGTTAAGAGATTATATTGTTCCTCTTACTGTTTCCCAAATTTTGGTCTACCGGATATTTTGGACTTCAATTCCCAGGAGTCCTAGGAAGTTTGGCTAACAATCAGGAATTCTGGGAGCTGAAGTAAAAAAATAATCATCTAAAAGATCAAAGTTTGGAACCACTGCTCTAGAGCAACTCTCTAGGAAAAAACTGCACTGGCAGCCAAAGGAGTTTGGATAGGTGCATTCTGCCGCTGCAGCCCATTTTTCTTGTGCAAACATGTGTTTTGTTCCCAAATGTTCCCCAAAGCAATTGTCTTGATTTAAAAATGGGGAGGGGATGTGGAATCACATTTGGCTTTATTACACCCCACTCCTATATTAGTGGTTGCCTGTTCTCTTAGTAGTTGGACAAATGCTAACAAAACAACTACTCCAAGGAACAACTAGCATGAGTTATAATGAACTGTGAAAGTACTTTTGTAATAGGCTACAGAATTGTTTGCACAAGAAATAGCAAAATTTCACATGTGTGGACTACAAAACAATTAATCTGTATTTCTAGAAGCTATACAAATTTTACACAAGCAGAGAAATTCCAGAGTACAGAAATCAATAAATAGAAAATCCAATAGTTTCTAGCAATTATGTTATCTATTGGTAGAACTGCAGCCAAAAGAATATTCAGACTCTTGTCTATGTACTAATCAAAACTGAATTTGCAACAAGGGCAGGGAACTTGTGGCCCTGGACTGCAGCTCTCATGATTCCTCATCATTGGTTATGTTAGCTAGAGCTAATGGAAATTTCAGTTCAACATCTAGAAGCCACGAGGTGCCCACACCACAAGCTTTATAAGCACCTTCAATTTGTCTGGCCATTACTTCATTGGGAAAAAAATCAATTTAAATGGAAGATCTGGAAAAACAACAACAAATGGACAACACTTACAATCAAGGTTTGTTCCATCTCATCTACAATAAGAACTGAATCTGTAATATTCAAGTATCTCCCATGTATAATTATGTTGCGTCCTCCACTGCAAAAAAATAAAAATAAAGTAAAAAATAGAATAAAACTGTGGGACAGGAGGTAAAAAGAGTTTTAAAACTGATATTTGTCTGTAAATATTATGAAGTCACTTTTACTAGAGTGAATGTAACATTCTTACTTTCTCAAAATTTGAATGGAAAGCATGAAATGCCAGTATAAAATGATGTAGCAACCTCCAAAGATGGGCTTCAGTATTGAGACTTGTCATACAGAAACAATCCAGCCACTACGATACACTACAGCCACTGAGAAGTGATATCATGGCGCAAGTTAGTAAGTCTTATCTACTCTCTTATCTGCTCTTATCTACTATCAGCACTGACCATCTTCCATCTTTTTTTCTTTCCAATGGGAAAAAAAACTAAGGATAGAAAAGTGGAACAGCTAAACAATCCCTACTGACTGGCAATATTAGGAGCTATCTACCTAGACACACACTCAGGGATTGATCCTCTAAATCTGTTCAGCTCCTTCCAGCCATATTGGGTATACTAAATACAATATGAGAAACGAAAATCAACCATAAATGGGTGGACAGTGCTCCTAACAAGTGGACTTCGTTTTTAGTGCCACTGTTGCTTACTGGGTATTATTATTATTATCCTGTATTTATAAAGAGCTGTAAATACAATCTTTTTAATTAGATGGTTCCCTGCCCTCAGGCTTATAATCTAAAAAGACACGACACAAAAGGAGAAGGGAGTGGTGTTGGGGAAGGGGATCAGGTCCAGCAGTTCTTCTCTACCTCCGAGGCCTGGCCCAAGGCAGATGGACTGGAGGGAGGGCTTAGATTCTTAATGGATAATTAAAATGAGCCATCCTGGGGCAGAGAGGGGCTCACAACAAACATACTGAATAACCAAAAGAAAAACAAATGTATTCTGTGCAGAAAGAAAATATAGCTAGAAAAAGGTGCCAAGCAGGAAAAAAAAGCATCACAGCATACTCAAGAGAATGTGTGAAGAAAATTTTCACAAGTTCAGTGAGTTAGCCAAATTGTGGTGCCTGACATTAAGGACCAGCAACAGAAGTGTGGAAGCAAGGCTGGTGAAGGGAAGCCTTTGTTACTTACTTGGGTGAATATATATGCTGCCCTTTCAATGAAAACACAATATTCAATTATAATTATTTATATCTTCATATATATATATATATTACAGAAATTAAATTTTCTCTCTACTTGCTTACCACTAGTTCTTGAAAGGCAGCCCAAAGAATACAGCTATTCTAGACAGTAGATTGCTACTTTAGAGGGCTTTTAGAAGAAGGGAATTTTACAACTGGCACTTAAGACTTGGCATATATGTGGTACCAAACTTGGAGATAAAATGTTACAAACAACAACATCACCTGTAACATGTTACTTTTAGTTTAACAACTAACAAATTGTTAAGAGAATGCCTACTAATATTTAAGGCCCAAATTCAGTTGCTCAACGGTACTCAAATTTTTACCGTTAGGACCCTCTTTCATCTACATGCAGACATTATGCCTCCCATTTGATGCAGTATATGAATAAAGGTATTTTATTTATTTAGTTTGGGTATTTTCATTCAGACATATGTGTATTCATATTTTAACATTTTATAAGGAAATAACGTTGTTCCAATTATAATGGTTTTATTTAGAGTAAGTTCAATATTTAGCGCAATGGCTATGTACATTTTACACATTAAAAAGTTTAAGAGGAGGAGGAGGAGGGAGGATCAAGGCTTCCGAGTTTCATGCTCCTCCTGGAGGTCTTTCCCCACAGTTTGAGAGCCACTGCTGTTGCTAGTTGCAGTTAGAACAGAGCAACAGAATCAGTTCCATTAAGATAACTAAATTTCCCACTGAATCTACTCTAGTTGGCACTTACAACTGAACTTAGGGCTTAAATGCCTTTATGTATTTATCATTCATCTCCACACTTAGTGCTTTCAGTTGCAAAATAAAAATTGCTTTGAGTCACTAGCAAAGAGTTCTTTCTTATCCAGAGAAAGCCTATGTCCATGAGTCCATGAATCTATTTCCATGCATCTGCTTTAAAATCAGAGGTCTTTGGTTCTAGCAATGAAAATCCTGACAACACAAGGCTGCCCATGGCAACATGTTAGAAATTAACTGGAGCTTTTTAATTTCTGCCACAATTTTATTGTTTCAACAATAAAAATTGACAGCTTGTTTGTTTGGAAGGGATTGCAGCCAATTTAGTCTTCTATTTAATTGCAAGCTTTGTCATAATAATAATAGCAGTTATTGTTAATATTATTTTCTATAACACACTTTTATTGATATACCCCAAGTAGCCAACAAAAAACAACACAGAGGATAATAATAAAATGCAACGCTAAGAAGCAATTAGAAAAAGAAAACAAAGTATTACAGATCATACATTACTCCTGTAAAATCATGATTAAAATCAGGCAACAGCTGTAGTCAAGAGCTAAAATTATACAGAAGGAGCCTGCTAAAATTAAAACTGATTCAAATTCTGGCAAAACAAACACTTAGAAGAGGTCTGACCAGAGGCTAGAAAAGTTACTTTTTTGGACTGCCATCCCCAGTACTCCCATGTTGCATGGACATGTTGGCTAAAGGATTCTGTGAGATGCACGCCATTAAAAAAATCTTCCAAGTCCTGTCCTTGACTGGAAGAATGATTTGGAGCCAGCTACAGTTATGTTTATACTGAATATTTTAATAGGGCACCAAGAACTGTGATTATGGAGGTGATTTTAGTTCAAGGGGTTTGGACAGACAAGAAGCTTGGCATTACGTTAATGAAGGATTGTCTGCTGTTAATAATCTACTGTTTTTGTTAGTTAAATGAATGATTTAACATTAATACATGATTAATTACTTTTTCAAAAGAAATGAAATAATTCAGAAATTACCTCCTCCATGTAATATTTGGAAAGATCTCAGAACACTTTGGGAGAGAGACATAATGTAATGGTACAGGATGTGAGCATTGGAACCCACTTTCCTTTATGCATACGCTCTTGACTTCTTTGCGACTTGGTGGTAAACAGAATTTCATATGTGTGTGATTTAGCACCTTAGTGACAGATATCCTGAAGGAAGAAGAAGGAAATAACCTTAAATCATTTTTAGCAATAGCTATCATTTTGTCCCAAGACAAAATGTATTTATTCAAAAGCAGTTAAAGAGCATTTGTGAACCATGTAGATAGGTTTTAATGATTATTTATGGATTCACAACCCACAATTTATAAAGCCATGAACTTAATCTGTTTGCCCTAAATCTTCTACCATCCTGTGATATAGGAAAGTTAACATGAAAATCTAGGTTTGCATTAAGACAGAGAATTCACTATAGCAGCATCTATAAGATAGGCTTTAAGACAAACCAGAAAAATAAGTCAGAATCCTTGTTTGCCAGCGATGGTATGGCCAGGACAGGAAGCTTTTTGACTAGTCTGTGGAGTTTATCACATGGGAGGAATTTCTCTAAATTTCTAATGAAAAGAAAGTGGGACCAGAATTCATTCATGTGAATTCAGTAGTTCAGCAAATTTATGTGAATGCAAATTGTGTTCAAACTGGCTCCCCATTGCCTGAAAATAGCATGCTATTGCCTGAATTTGCATGTGGTAGTCTATCACGCAATAACATGAAACCCCATGATTGTGTTCAGACTGACTTCCCATTGCCTGAATTTGCGTGTAGTGGGTTCTCACGCAATAACATTAAACCCCATGATTGCGTTTAAATTTACATTGGATTATACTTCCAATTTCCCTTGTCTGATAAACTCCTGAGACAAGAGTGAGAAGAGAATACTGGTGGAAGGAGTGTTTGTTTCCAATCTCCATCAAGAGCTTTCAAAACCACAACTGACAAAGACACTTGAGTAATTGTCCAAACTGGATGTATGGATCTAAGAGTTCAATGAGATCTCATACTGCTAAGGTGGTTTAGAAAGCATTTTAAATAGTCAGTGCGCATTTTGTACAATTTTGCTTTCTTACTCAATTTACAGATGTGGAAAATTCAAAAATCATTTTAAAAGATACATTAGTAGTGAAAATGGAAAAAAAAGAGATTAAACAATATCCATTCTATTGTGGAACAGGATGGCACCTTGAAACAGTTGAAAAACCCACTTTTCTGACACAGGAGCCAGGAGCTCTCTCAATATGTTTCATCTTTTTTCGGGGATCATTTATATTCTATAATATTAATAGGAATCATTAACATTTATTCTCTGATAAATAACCATGCTCATTAACACCAGCATTGTGTAACCCACAAAAATGTGGACCAGCATCCAAATAATGCACCAAATTTCAAATTTGACCCACCAACTCTCTTAGAATGGACTACTGCTGATCCCAAAGAACAAAGATTCATAGAGACAGAAATAAAATATAATGGGAAAATGGTAGATGTCTTGTGTCACTAGTGATCATTATTCACATTATGAATAAAAATATCTGAACCAGAGCTTGTAAAAGTTACTTTCTTGAACTACAATTTCCTCAATTCCCAATTCAGTAGTGGGTAAGCTCTGATCTGAACTTACTCTTCCAAAGATGTTATATGCAAGCTAAGAGCAAAAACATCCATCTTCATCAATCCCATTCCCCTGTTATTTTCAAACTGATACTCTATGGACTATTTTAATAAACAACAGTATCAGACCTAATTGCGAGGTTCAGGCCAATACATACAAGGAAATTTACATCCCCAGTAACCCTCCTGGTTCCAGTACACTTCAATGTAGAGTTGTGTCCTTTTCAAAGATAAAACTATTGTTTGTTGTGACTTACTCATCTGGCTTACAACTACTGGTTCCACTTATTTCCATCAAAATGTTTGATCCTGTGAAGTTTTCTCCTATGACTAGCACTTCACTTTTGCCCAGTGTTGATATCCATGCTGGTTTAATGGAAGTAATGATCATGGGCTATTGGAAACAAAGAAAAACTAGATTTTAAAATCTAGGCTGTAGAATTAAGTAGAATGATGGAATCATACATTTATGAATACTTTTATAACATATATGGCTTGTGATCTGTTATAGGTTAAAGAATTTTTACTACACAATTTTAATTGGTTTCTGCTTGTTTCAGGAAGGAATATAAAAAACTGAGAAGCAAGGAAATACTCGCGGAGCCCTAAGGGCTCCTCAGAGCACAGGTTGGTAACCATTGTATTAGAGTCTATGGCTGGAGCAGCCGCAAACTACTCTCACCATCCCTCATCAACCTTAGTCGCAGTTTAGCATAGCACACGATTTACCATTATCCATGATCCATAGTTAATATTAACCATAGTTACCTTCCCTTTTAAATCAGATATAAAAACTTAGACAGAAACATGAATGGTAGCATTAACATTGTAGTATTGTTAATCATGGGTAGCATCAATATAGATGTAATTAATTAAAAAAACATAATTAAGATAGACAAAAGATGAGAAGGAAAACCCATGCCAGAGACAGTTGAGATGGAAACTGCCAGGAGAAGGGTCCATATTAGCTCTCAAGGAGATATTGGACTGCTGCTCCTACACCCACAAAAAAAAAAAAAAAAAAAAAAAAAAAAAATTGTTTTTTAACCCCTAAATGCACTCTAGGGAACATTTTCACCATGATTTGGGGCCTTTGTGGTAGGCCCAGGAGAGGCCCTTTTTAACAACAACAAATGAGCCACTTCTTGTTTCAGATTGGCCCAGTATGAGCCACATGCCAGGTAGAAATGCCTCCCATAGCCCCCAGAAGACATTTTGGGGCAAAACAGATTTTGGGCATGTTTTCAAATAAAAATAAAAATAAAAATAAAAACATTTGGTTGGTCTATGAGGGGCTTTCAATCCTGGTGGAAATGCTCCTGACATTTCCTAGAGGGCTTTTGTAAGCACTTCAGAGCAAAATTACTTTTTTAAAAAATCTTTTGCTATTTTTGATCTGGGAAGCCACAAAAATGGCCTTGGGCTGTTCTTTGCCTCGTCCTATTCTAAAGGGCAGTCCCTGACCTAGAAACTACAGAAAGCAGAAAATCAAATGTTTATGTCTGCAATTGGTGCTGTCGGTCCAAAAGGAACCAGCGATTTGAGAATGCTGTTTCTTTTTCTTAAATGTCATACCTGTAACACTATACATACAAATGTATTTATTATATGTATTTATTTACTGGCTTTCCTGGCCTAAGTGAATTTGTCAAACTGTTTCTATTGAAGTAATCAAGCTGTTTGCGGGCCTGAACAGAAGGGTCAAAAAGCCGGCATGACGCACACCTCCCAAGATATGCAGAAGATGGGCCAAAGCTGCGCTCAGGTCATTGAAATCCAGCCCAAAAAGGAGTGTGGTTTTTCCACTCCAATTTGAGCCTGTGGCAGAGGGTGGTGAGCTTGGGATCACAGCATGTGGTTGCTCTGGTCCCAAGGCATCTTGGGCAGGGGCAGCTTCAAGCTGCTCTGTCATGCCAGTCTGTTTTAAGTTATATCATATAACTTCTCTCTCTCTATTAGTCAGAACCACAACTTGGAAAACTGACTTTTTAGAGGTACAACTCCCAGAATACCCCAGCTACCCTCAGAAAATAATTATAATCCGAAAAGTAACATGCTGGTTGAGGAATTTTGGAAGCTGCAGTACAAAAAAGGTAACACTTTCTAGCAACATCAATTACATATCAGTGGAAACTGGTAAGTATATGTGTTTTTCAGTGGTCTTCACACACAATAGTTTTACTTTCTTTCCTACCATCTGCTGAACAGCACTGCTTCAGTGTTTCTGCAGTTTTTATTCTCTTCAAGATCACTTAAATTAAATTTCAGTCAAATTTCTCAAAAATGTATACATTTACATCATGCAAGCCCTGTAGCTTTATTTTTATTTATTTTTTAAAATATAATTTAAGAAGCCAATTTTTTAATTTCTCTTTTAAATAACAATAACAATTCTTATTGAAATTATTATTCAAGAATAATATTCAAAGAGCAAAAATAGTCTCATCACGACACCATCATAACCAACAGTCACTGTGGCACAAGAATGTGTGGGCCAAACTCCCTTTCATCAAATACTTGAAATGGCTATATGATGACTACAGAGAAAACAAAGACATACTAATACATTCAATAAAATAGATGGGTTTGTTTTTACAAGCTGAAGACAAGCAATAGAAAAAAGCAGTCGTATTTGCGATACTACTATGAAATGAATGCAAGTTGCAATTTTAATCTCATGTGATTTGATCCCCTAAAATCCTTGAGACCCCCCACCCAAAGTTATTGTTTGTCTTCAGATGTTTATGTAACCTATTTGTGAGTTTATTACTGGTAAGGGTGTGGCTCATTTTGTGCTGGTGAGATTTTCTTGATTTCATTGTATCTTGCATCTACTTATCTGTGCTCTTACACAGAACTGGGACAAACCTACACATATCTTTTGCATCGCTTCCTATCAACAGGCAGAAGGTGTGTGTGCTCTGACAGAAGAGAAGGAAGTGAACAGTTCTGAAGCTGTTACTGCTTTAACCACAATGTTCCAGCAACAGTGACCTCAAAAGTGGGAATCCTCAATCCTACTGTGCCAGGACCTCTTCCTGGACCCCTTCTTCCACCCCCCCAGGCCCTATACTATACTAGGTATGAGTTAAATGGATATTGCTTATTGCAGAGAAAAAACGCCTTATACCGAGACTATCACTCTATGCAGACCAGTATAGTCAATGCTCAGTGCCATGGCTCTCTGAGGTTTCATATGATCCATAGTATTATCTGATTGGTCTCCATCCAAACATTAATCAGATGTGGTCTTCTTTAGCTTGTGAAATCAGATTAAACAGGGTGTTTTCAGAGTGGCATGGTGGGATATGCATATTCCACGCACATAAGGATTGCAAGTAGAGGCCGCACAAAAATAATGTTGTGCTTCCCAAATGTGTGCAATTTGCATGTAAGCTCTAGTATTAAGTAGCCATTTGGTAAACCACAACAATCTATGTGTCTATATTCCAGTTATGTGTATAAGTACTGCTATTCATACAGAGGATGAAGCTAAGGAAGACTGTTCCTTTGGGATCTGAATTCTTCCATGAAGCTGAAGGGAAAGAACTTGAAGTCAGATGATAGGATTCAAACTTTGGCAATAGTTAGCAAAGATATAGAGACCTCAGTCATTTATTATATTGAGTCTCATTTATTCAGTGGCTTTCCCATACGCGTGGCTAAGTTTGGATTCAATCCAATGATTTGTATGTGTGCGGAAGAAAATTCATGTCCCCAAAGATCTCTGGGAGTTAACAGCAATAGAAAGAGATCAAAGTACTTCAAGGAAGTGATAGACTAATAGATTGAAAACTTTTTTGCAAACCAAGCATTACAGGAAAGGAAGTAAATGAATGAAGTGGTGGATGGCCATGTATATGTTTGATTATATTTGTTTGTTACATTAATCTATTATTTGATGTTTGTTTTTATTAGAGAAAAAATGAGTTGTATCTCAATAATAATAATAATAATAATAATAATGAAAAAAACTGCATAATAGATAAAGTTTAGAACTGAATCCAAGAAAACATATATTTTGAGTGTTTCAAAAGGCTATGTTGGCAATTTTATTCTGGAAGTTTTATGATTTTGTACAATAGTCCATATTCCTATTCTACCTAAGTGTATACACATTTAACAAAATGTAATCTGTAAACATTTTGTAATAATAATTTATGGGATTCTTAATTCCATTTGACAATGTATCTCTCTTTCAATTATATAAGAATGTTCATATTCTGAATCCCTTTATTCTGGAATTTCAACTAGAGCTCTCTGAATTTAGAATTAGAACTTCCCTCTAATTAATTATCTCTAGACCCCACAGAAATTAACAGCAACAGGACTGTAGGTACCAAAACTATGAAAATGCCACATACCTGATTAAGATTAATGACTTTTGGAATCTGGATTCTTGATGAATCCTTAAATAACATCCAGACAAATTCTGTCTCAAGTATAGTATGCTAGCTCAAGAATAGTACTTCACCTATATTGTTGTCTACACTCTGTAACTCTCCTGTATTTCATCTATCATTTCTTCCACTTTTATTTTCTTTCCACAAAAAAAGTCTTTTTAAAGGAAACAAATAATGAACAACTACTTTTTAATTGGTTATCCTAGAAGGCTTCCATTTGGAAGCTCCCACAAGAGCATTTCTAACCTTTTAATTCAATTCATATCAGAGACTTAAAATACCCTGTAGTTATACCTTGAGTTGCCTGGATAGTTTGACATTTAGGTTGCTACCATAGTCCAGAATTAACGCAGTTTATCACTGCTTTAACAGCCATCACTCCATCCTATGGAATCCCGGGATTTGTAGTTTGTGGTGGAACCACAGCTCACTGACAGAGAAGGCTAAATCTCTCAAAAAAACTACAAATCCCAGGATCCCATAGTATTGAGCCATGGCAGTTAAAATGCTGTCAAACTGCATTAATTCTGCAGTGTACATGCAGCCTTAGATATAAGTGAAAAAAATCTAAATCTTAAGGCCTAGGATCCCAGGAAGCTTGTAACTGGTCATAATATATTATACTACAATACTGTATAATATCCCATCCCTGATTATTCCTCTTTTTCTCCCATGCTGAAACTTGGATTTTATCTTCTTCTTGGCAGGGACTTGTTGTACTCTATAAAGCATGGAGATTGATGGCACATCATTGAGGACAACATCTACACTATACACCCAAAGGGCTTTATGAACTGCATCCTAATTCCATACAGTTATTCCCATTTGAAACCAAAACAGTGGAAAAATAACTCTGGAGGTTCATAAACCCTATCTCAAATGAAGCAGAATCCCTGAACTGAAATGCAAACTACAGAAGAATTTCCACCTACTTTGGCAGTAGTGAAAGAGATATTGTTGCATTGTAGGCAGCATATGAGTAATAGTCAGCTGAGTAAGATACAGGAGAAAATGTACCACAAACATATATCTTTTCCTATAATTTCTGCTTTTACTGCTTTAAACTGGTATCAGAGTATTTGCTGACCTTTGATCTTTGCAAAGTAACATTCCTACTTGGTGTACTGATAATCTCATCACAGTTAACCTGAAAAAACAAACAAACCACGAAACCATTATTTTAACCCCAAAACACACAGTTAATCAAAAATTTTAAAACTGAATGTAAAAAGCCACAAATGCTTACCTTTCTTTTGCAAGTGTCAGTGGAGACAACACATCTGTTTTCTCTAGCATCCCAGCTGCAGCCAAGCCGCTTACATTCTGAGCATCTAGCAATATATGCAGAGGAAGAGCTAATTAATTAAATTTGCAGGGATTAACAAGGCCCAAGGGAGAAGGGAGTGTCAGCCAAGATAAGAATCTAAAGGAGGGATGGGAATCATGTGGCCCTCCAGATATTGTTGGATAGCATCTCCCAGCATTCCTTATCACTGGCATTTGCTGAATTGAGCTGCTAGGAGTTACAGTCCAACAACATCTCGAAGGGTATGCAATTTCTACCCCTGATCTAATAAAGGAGCAGAAGGAGATACAGTTATACCTTTTCAACAGGTGGCTTACATACCTCACAAGTTTTTTTTAATTAAAGGCATTTGACACGGGAAAGCACAATACTTCATAATGACATTTCTGTTTATTAGACCAAAGGTCCCTAGAGTCCAATATCCTTTCTCCCACAGTGGAGGACTGGAAAGTCCATATGGACTAGGAAGTTCATAAAGAAGACATGAACTCATCTGTTGGGCAAACCTTCTCTTTGTTCAACACCCTCACTGGCACATCTGGTAGGAACATGGGAGAGTGTCTTCTTGCTGGCTTCCCTAGGACGTTATCACACGTAGGTCCTATGTGTTTCCATCCCAAAAATGGTTTAAGTGGTGGCATCCCAGAAAAGCAAGCCCATTTGCTATTGGTTATCACACACAGAGCACAACAAGGGGTTAAAAGCACATTAAAGTGGGTCCAATGTGGATTTGGCTATCAAAAGGAGTCAAACAAATCCCCATTGACAGCGTAGAAATACCTTTTCTGAGCATGCTCAAAACTGTCATTTCCACAAGTGCCCCCCCACATGCTCCAGGGAGGGGAGGGGAGGAGATATGGGGGGATCCTATTTGCCACAGAAACCCCAAAAAGTGTTTCCCTTTGCAAACTCCAAAACCACACACACACACAAGGCATGTCTTCCATCGCCCCACGCCCTGTCCAGGAGGACTTCCAAAATGCCCTCTCTCTCTCTCTTTGCGAAGTCCAAAACAACACACAGGGTCCATAAGCCTGTCTAATTCCATGCCCTCCTTTCCCAGGGCATGTCCTCCATTTCTCCCTCCTGTCCAGGAGGACTTCCAAAATGCCTGCTCTTCCCTTAATTAGTGGAGGAAGCAGCTGGGAAGCCTAAAGAGGGGAGTGTGTGTGTGTATCCCCTTAAGAGATGAGAGGATTCTCCCTCTTTGGCACAGGAAGGTGAACAAAGAGAAAGGGAAATTAAGTCATTTGAGGCTTGCCTTCCACATGGCTGGCATCAGGGACGTAACCAGGATTTTGGGAAAGGGGGGGTCCAGACTAAGTGCCACCATTATAATGGGGCTTGGGTGCAGTGGCGCGGCAGCACACACTATTCATTTTATCTAACGGAAGGGGGGTCCGGACCCCAAGAACCCCCCCCCCTTTGGCTATGTCCCTGCTGGCATGACATGAAGAGAGTCAGTTTGCAGACAAAATGGACATCCAGTAGTTTTGCAAATTTACTTATTTCTTGATTGACCTCACATTCACCCTGTAATTTCGTCTAATTGCATGCAGCATCATGGGAAAAGCAGCTGCAAACTGGTCCCTAAATCCTGGAAGACCCTGCATTGGCCCCACTTCAAAGTTACATTTTTGACCCGTGTGATAACATCCCTAGGCTCTAAAATCCCCTTCCCAGAGAGGTCAGACTGGCACCCTTCCTACTCTTTTCCAAAAAAAAGGTGAAGACCTTTCAGTTTTGGCAAGCCTTTGAGGACTGAGCGTACAAGGCCCGTACCACGTCCTAAACAATATAGTGGACCTTCTAGCTTCTATTTTGTTGTGCTGTTTTTATATAACTGGTATTAATCTCTTGATAGTTTATTTTATCTTTTAACTTCTGTATTTCATTAACTATGTGTTTTTTATATGTTGCAAGCCACCTTTAACCCAAACTGGAAAAAGGCCAGATACAAATATAATAATAAAAATATTACCCAGAATCCTATATCAGCTGCTTAGTTAAGTTTAGTAAACAGCTAATGTAGGATTCCGGCCAATATTATTATTATATTTATTTATTTATTTATATCCTATCTTTAGTTAAGTATACTTAACTAAGCAGCGTCCAGCTCAACTTCTCCAAACCTGATGGAAACATCATCATTGGCAGAATGGATTTCTCTCTCATCATGCTGCCAATGTCTGGTAAAGCAGGTTAAGAGGGAAGGATCATGGCAACAGTGTCAAAATAGTGAATAAGCAATGATCATAAATATGTAATAGTTACAGATGCGCTATTTAGTGACAATTTTGATACTATTGCCATGATCACAACTTCTCCCTCAATCTATTTTGCCAGTCGTCATCTGCATGAAAAGGAGGTCCAGTCTGTCAATGATTGGAGCATGGCTGCATGATATTTCCATCAGGTTTGGGGTCTGAGTGGGCCAGGAGAAATTATTTATTTAAGTATACTCAACTGACTAATCGTTCACTGTGCTTTTAATTTATTTTATATGCTGTGAATTTAATTTTGCTGGATTGCTGGATTGTAATAAAGGTCCAGAGATCCAGTCAGGGTTTGTCACACCTGGAAATGCTAGCGACTGGACCTGGCACTTTCTGCATACATCACATACACACTGCTAAGTAAATCCCTCCTTCCCAATCCCCGCAAAACAACAACACACAGTACAAAATTATATTTATCTGTTCTCTTCCTTCCAAAGAAATCAATTGTTGTTGCTTTTTAAGACAGAAAGGAAAGAGAAATGGTCTCTACAGAGAAGGGAAATTTTTATTATGATGCCATGTAAATGACCAACAAAAAGGGAGACAATTCAGAACAGAAATTAAAACAAACACACACATAGTTCAGAAATCTCCTGAAAAAGGTTTAGAAGTCACACTCTCCCAAATCACTAGTAAGAATATCTTACGTTTTCTGTGATGGGCACGCATTAAATTCAAGCATTTCTGTTAACTGCCAGGAACCAGAGACGACTGATACTCTAACTGGAAAAGAATAACAACAAAACATTTTAATACATGAGTCCTTCTGAGGCAACACAAAATGCATAATTAAGAAACAACTTAAAATGAAAAAAAGTTACACCATGACTAAGGCTGTATTAGTAAATAATGTGCCCTACATGGTCACCCCACTGTGAAAAATGTAATATAATAGGGATACATGATATTCCCTTGTGCCCACTGGGGCCTGATAATGTCGTCCATGGTTTAGTCTTAGAGGTTCTACAACCCATTTTCTTTTTTATGGCCCTAGTTAGTTAATTTTCTTAAGCACTTTTCTTTCTAAGATGGTTGGAACTTATGAATATGCAGAAAATGCTCTGATCTTATCAAAAGAAAGCTGAGAATTCAGGTCTGAGTTGAGAGAAGTTGATTTTTATCTCATGAAACAAATGTCAAACAGTTAAGACAAATTCCCCAATCTAGTGCACACCAGATGGACATGTAAAAACAACAAAATGGGACTCAGGTTTCCTTACACTTTAACCACAAACACTGCCTAGCCACCTCTCTTTCCTCTTGCCACTCACAAGCAGCATACTAAACCACACAGATTCAGAACTAATGTCTTCAAAGCCAGAGAAGTGTAATTTCTTTTCAGCAACCAGCACCACTGTAAGTAAGGCTGCAAATAAATCTGTCGACCATCTGTCTTGGTTGGAATGGAAACTTAAATATCACCACCACTTTTCTTCTCCTCCATCCTGCTATGCCCTAACCAAGGATATGTGTATTTGAGAGAGAATGTACAAATTTATTTGTTTTAGTCAATAAACTCTACACAAATTTAAAAATTGCTGTGGAATCAAGAGGTTGTTTTCTTCCATGATTGTTGGGATATATTAACTACCTGGACAACCAGGCATATTTAAAGAACTTTTTTATCCTGGTGGATGCTTCACATACAACAAAGAGCAAGGCGCATACATACACACACACACACACTCAACTTTATTCCATGCCAGCATTCTCTGAAGCTGCCAGCCACAGATGCTGGTGAAACATCAGGAATAAACTCTTCTAGAACATGGCCACATAGCGTGAAAAACCCACAAAAAACTCACACTTTGACTACAATTAGGGTCAATTTAATGTTACATCCAAAATGTACATCAGGAAGGGCAATTGTTGAAGGTATGAGGTCCACTTCCCTTCTCCTGGTACTCTACAAAGTACATAAGGGACTGCCAAAAATCAGCAAAAATCAGCAAAACAAACAAAAACTGGAAATCTACTTGATTTGCAAAAACTGATATATTTTCATGTTAAATAGTGCAGAAGGGAATGGCTGATATTCATTTAAAAAGTTAATTGCCACTCCTGGAACCTTCTAATTCAGTCTGATTTTGGTGGGCCAGAAAAAGGGCTGACCAGGGAGTCTGTAAGGGTTGCAAGCCACAAAAACATCCTTGAGGCTACATGTTACTCGAGAACCATACATTGCCCACTGCTGTCCTAAACTTTGCTTAACGCTAACTATGGTGTATAGCAGTAAGTCAGAATTGTAAACCATGAATTGAATGTTATTGTTTATTTAGGGAAAGAAACCATGTTGGTTAAGGAAACTTAGGCTAATCACACTTTGTTCAGGTTAAGACATAATAATTAACCAGAGCTGGTTAAAAATGGCTGGGAATGCTTCTGGGGCTCTTTCACACCACACAATTATAGTGCTATATTCTGCTTTAACTAGCAACAACCAATGGAATCCCGTTTGTTGACACACTAAGCCTATCTGGAATTCTAAACACTGCTCCCTAAATTGCAAATCCCAATATTCCATAGGCTGTTGCCATGGCAGTAGAATTACAGTGTTATGAGTGTGTTGTGTGAAAAGGTTCAGACCTCCTTCTCACAGCCACAGCAAAGGAGCAAAAGAAAAGGAGGTGCATAAAAGCCTGATGCTTGTGTTTATATAATGCTAAACTTCAGTTGTGCATTAAATTCTGATAAAGCCTTAACACCTCCAGTTAACACAAACTATGGTTGAACAGTCAACATAAACCAACCCCTAGTTTTTGTTTAGGTACTAATTTTGAAGTGTAGGTACAAGTGACTACTTCTGTGTAATGAAAATTGTCTCCTTATCCCTTAGAATATGGTGGCCTCTGCCTGATTCAGGCCCCTCTCCCTTGGAAATCAGAGTGAGAGCACAACCATAGTTATAGCAACAACAAACATATTTCTCAACATGTTTGCCAGTTTCTAAGGTAAACAGGGGACTAGCTGGGTTTGCAAAAGAGGAACTGCAGGCAGGAGAAGGGTTATGCAACACTTTCCTACCCACCACTTCTCACTAAAAATTTCCCCTGAAATTTCTCCTAAAATAACTTTAGAAGGGAAACATCATGTTGTATTGGTTTCAATGCAAGAAAACTAGTGCAGCCTTCTGTACCTCTCCCATGTCATTTTACCAATAGTAATCCCAGTACTCGCAACTCTAGGCCTAAAGGAAAAGAGAGCTTCCCTGACCAGAAACTTCCCTGAACAGCTCAGAAGCATTTTAACTCCAGTTTAGGAGATATAACAATAGGATTTATTCAAAATAAGCATTTTTTTTAAAATCATGCAATACTATCACATAGCAATGCATAATAAATTATGTATTCATGGATATATCTACTGTAGTAGTAACTGCATGGAGCTTTAAAAGCCAGCTCATCCTAGACAATGACAAAACACCAGCAAAAATAAAGGCAGAAAAGCAAAGAGTTGGAAAAATACCATGACATGATGGAAAGTGGGGTCTGTTCTGTTAAGAAATGTATGTGCTAGTAAACTAAAATGTTCTTAGGGTTGCTAACAAATGATAGGTAAAGTAAAAGAAAGTATAATCACAGCTGCAAGTGAGATAAATAGCAGAACAGAAAATCCTCAAAAGCAAACACTAGTTCATTAAGAAAGAGTTGCTCTGGCAAAAAGAGAGTTTTGCTGTGCCAAGACCAGCATGCTGTTAGCTGCCAGGAACTCAGATTTCTTTAAAGTGGTAGCAGGTGACCCAGACTGCAAGAAATGAACAAGCAATTTTTGGCAATTTTCCTTCCTTCTGAAAAAGGTATGGTAATTGGGATTGAAAGGCTCCAAACATCAGGGTGGCAGAACTGGTAGCAAAACTGGAAGTAAACCAAAATACTGTTTTGGCAAAGAAGTTCCATCTGCCTTCCAGGAATAAACACAGTGTCTTTGTTGACTGTGAAAAAATTTACTTTAACAATCTTCACAACAAATTTTGCTTTGCAACCTCTTCTTTGTGTCTGTTTTACATCC
Organism: Sceloporus undulatus; assembly: GCF_019175285.1. NCBI lineage: Eukaryota > Metazoa > Chordata > Lepidosauria > Squamata > Phrynosomatidae > Sceloporus > Sceloporus undulatus. The sequence continues at coordinate 45,241,057 of NC_056526.1, forward strand.
TATTGTCTAAAGAAAAGCTTTCCAGTAAAAGCCAGAATAGTCAGTGTATAGATACACAGAATATGAGATAACATAATCTTGTTCTGAGAAGCCGTTACCCAAAATGCTGGAGTACTGGGAGCCTACTCACAATTGTACTCAATAGGGGAATATATTTAGCTCAGCAGGAAGCAGTAAGAGGGCTTCAGGTAACACTTTAGAAGCTAGAATCTAATTTATGGATAATGATTCCAAATCAATGAACTCCAGACTACAGAATCCACATTAGTTTAGTTTTATTTATAACAACTAAGGAAAATCAACTTTCGAAGAAAATATACACTCACACACATACAAGAATCAACTACTGTAAAAGCAGTAATGGATAGCAAATTGGAGGGTTTAGCAGAAGGCACTTTTGTGACAAAAAGGTGCCAAAACATAGCACATTCCCTTTCTGCACACTTTATTTTAATGTTTATGTAATTTTAATCCTTAACTGTTTAATTCTTTTTAAGGGAGGGAGATACTGTATATATATTGTTGTATTATTTTAATGATGTATGACACTTTGATTGTCTTAACAAAAAGAGGGATATAAATAAAAGTTTTATTATTATTATTATTATTTTATTTGTTATTACCCCATTGTTTCTAAATCGACCCAAAATTCTTTCCCCCCAATGCAAAAACAGGGGAAAAAAACACAAGAAGTACAAACTGGAAGTATATTTCTGGGTAGTTCTGGATCACATCTGTTAGCCAATATTTGGCTGAAATGACTTATTCCAATATCTCTGGAGGGGTCCTGACAGTGCTGACAGAGTTTTCGAAGACCAGATACCAGGGTGGAACAAAGTTTCACAATGGCATTGCCCATTGTGAGACTGGGTGTAATCTGGAGCAGTTACTGAGATCTCAAGACTTTCAAATCTCATGAGACTTGGAAGTGGGATTTGTTGCCCTTATATCGGCCTGACTACATGGTTTCAGCCATTCAATTCACATCATGGTGTCCGGCCTCTGGTCTTGGGTGTAAATGTAGCATTGCAGCCCACTATGAGGGTGGGTGCTAAATTTTCTCAAATCCCACTACAGTTACCTACTCCTGCTCTAAATGTTTGTATATAAAGAAGGACAGAAAAATCTGTCAGGTGACATCACTAATGTAACATACCTTTGTCTATTAGATCTGCAGTCTTTAGCTGACAGGTACAGTTGATGCCTGGATGCTTACAAAGAACTTTGCTTGTCTTTGCATTTATCATTGTACAAGTGGAAAATCCTTCAGAAAGAGCCAAAGAATCTCCACTGGCTGTGACAGAAATCTAAATGAACATGAAAAGTGAAAATGGTAATATTTTTTCAGCTCTAGGTAGACAGTCTGGAGAAAGTTAAAAAAGAATGAATTAAAAGGCAAATATTAATCAGCCACTAAAAAGACTAAATGGGAGAAAAATCAAGTTACAAAATATGATGTGAAATTATTTTGTACCATTCTATTAACAATTTTGTAGGTAGCTGCACAACTCCATTTACTACATCTAAAAATCCTACTACAAAGTACAGCATTTACCTACATTCTCCCTCCCCTTGCTTTCCAACATTAGTTTTTCTCTACATCTGCAACACAAACATAACTTCTGACTGCTTCTGAACACTAATTTCCTCTTCACTGCTATTCCTTTTTCATGTTTCAGGCAGACTGCTCAATTTTATTGTTTTTAAAATGTCTCACTTTTAAGTAGTATTTTTATACACTATATATACGGTATTTTTAAAATTGCCCAAAAAAGTGCAATATAAAGGTTTTCAGCCTGATACAGACAGGCCAAAATAAAGCTGTTTTGAGTCACTTTGCAAGTATGCTGTTTAAATGATACATGCATCCTAAGTTCCAAAGACTGGAGTGCAGCTTTGGTGCAGCTTCCAGACTCTTAGGACGCATGCATCATTGAAACACCATACCTCCAAAGTGACCTGAAGCAGCTTTATTTTGGCCTGTCTGTATAGGGCCATAAATTACTGTAAATTTGTGATATAAATCTCTGGTCTACATTTAGAGATATAAATCTCAGGGCTGTTAGCAACAGGATCTCTTGGAAATCTCTCATTCATAAAGTTACCATGGATTGATGTCTTCTTAATGGCAAAAAACAACAAGTAAATGTATACGCATTTACATAACAGATCTGTTTATCTAGATTAGGATAGGTAATTTGGCACCTTGGATTTTTTTAAAAAAATTAGTTATTAAAGTATTTTTAATCAGAAAATTGGCTTATAAAGAATAAAGAATGGAAAATTCTGGCATGTTTGACTATTGTCTTGTTAATTAAAAAAATTATAGCACAGCTAGCAGCTTTGTTTTGAACCACTCATTTAGGTGCTAAAGAAAAAGGAGAGTTCTGCAAGAATATCTATAGGGCTAGTATCCTGACTTGGCAAGTCAAGCACATCCACACAGCTCTGTGTCATTAAGAATATATTTCCCTACTTTATCATATAGTCACATTCTACTTATTTTTCTCCTCTATTCTTTGTTTCTTTGCATCTCGCACTACCTAACTTGTGACAATTGTAGGAACAAGAGCCGCTGCTCTGAGGTTCAGGGGGCCAATATAGTTTGCTGCTGTAAGAGGCAGACCTGACTCTCTTACAGATTTGTGAGAGCAGTGAAGAGTGGCAGAGAATGGAGAGGCAAGTGTGGCAGCTGTAAGGGTGGATACAGTGGTTTTCTTGGACTAGGAGGCTTAAGAGAGGGAAGCACAGTGCCTGCAAAAATTGCAATGGTTTTGGCAGATCTATTTGGGGTGGCTGAGTACAGGAGAAGACAAGTGAGGAGAGAGGACTAGACAGAAAAACTGTGGTGCTTAAAGTGATGGCACTTTCTATGCAAGCAGGAAACAAAAAGCCCACAAGGGTTACACTGCTCAATTGTGATTTAGGATGGGGTGAAAGGCATTATTAGTAGATGCCATATTTTGCCCACTGTCTTCAACACTGTCTACAGAACTTAGCACAACTTTGCTAAGTAAGGATTTCCTTCAAAGTCCTGACAAAGACATATCAATGATATTGCTGGTATATCGAGATAACTCTTATGTTTCTGTGTGCCTTCAAGTCATTTCCAACTTATGGCACTCCCAAGGTTGCCACAACCTATGATGGGTTTTTCTTCGGAATATTTGTTCAGAGGGAGGTTGCATTTGCCTTCATCTGAGGCTGAGAGAGTGTGACTTGTCCAAGGTCACCAGGTTCACCATGGCTGAGTGGGGATTCAAACCTTGTTCTCTAGAGTTCTAGTCCAATGCTTGAACCACTACACTACTCTGGCTCTCTGAGATAACTCTGTATGAGTTCATTTATTAAAATTATGGATGAATTGGTAACCTAACTACTATCTTTACCTATCCTACCTGTTCTTAATAGCCTTATACTATACATAATTAAATGCAAATAAAATATGTATAACATACCTCACCTCTGTCAGGATTAGATGTGTAGATTTTCAGGCATTTATCAGTTCCATATAAAATGCTTGTCCAATTTAACGACTTCTCTAAAAATGGACATTCTCCTTTTAAAGTACAGCTGAAGAAAATGTGAAATGATGTGTGACAGAAATATAAATAAGTTTGTTTTTCTATACAGAAATTTCCATTAATTTCAATTCACTAGCCAAACTGTGGCTGCTCTGCCTATGTATTTCTTATACTGCCTACTTAACTTTCAGGTAGTATTCTATACATACATAGTCTGGGCAAAGGTAATTCAAAACATTTACAGCTAACTTACTATTTTTCTTTAACCCAGTTATTCCATTATGTCTGCTAGCTATGCATTCTGATTCCATGACCAATTATTTTTTAATTGGAAACAATTCTTTAACAATTCTTGATTCACAGTTTCACAATTCCTGATTTCACAATTCCTGATTCAATCTCAAGTTTGTCACTATGTAGAAGCAATGGGTTTTATATGGGATGGGTATTGTAGTGTTATTGTGATTTTCATGTTTGTAATTTTATATAGTTTTTAGCTGATGTTTTAATTGTTTTATGGCACTATGTTTTTAGAATTGTTATTGTGTGCCGCCTTGGGTCCCTTTCAGGAGAAAGGCAGGATAGAAATAAATTAAATAGATTAAATAAATAAATAAAAAAGAAGACTACTTTGACTGGCAACAATGTTAAAAAAATAAATAAAATGTATTCTTATTGTTATTATTGTTTACCCAAACATGGATGACATTTTGAAACAAAAATGGGGAGAGTTTAAAGACTCCCACTCATGTACAAATAAGCTCCACACTTCATATATATATATATCCCCTAAAGATCTCACTACATATTACATTTTAAATATCAAAGACAAGACAAAAAAACTGTGGTGCTTAAAGTGATGGCACGTTCTATGCAAGCATGAAACAAAAAGCCAACAAGGGTTACACTGCTCAATTGTGATTTAGGATGAGGTGTAAGGCATTATTAGTAGATGCCATATTTTGCTCACTGTCTTCAACTCTGTCTACAGAACTATACAACCTTTTGAAGATATATGACCATCGTCACATTTTACATCTTTCTACATCTGATTCCACTTTAAGCCCACCCCCCACAACAATGCAAACATCTGTGGTTTTAATATCACCCCACCAAAGCATCGGAAGAAATGGACTGAAATCCACAAAAGCTCATGCTAAAATAAATCACTCATTGCTAAAGATGCTGCTCAAATTCCTTCTCTCTTTCTCTCCCCAACATTTCCTTTTTGTGCTGAACCAAAGTAACATACAGTTGGCCCTCCTTACCCACAGATTTTTTTATCCACAGATTCAAGCGTCCACAGCTTGAAAATATTAAAAAATATATAAATTCCAAATAGCAAACCCTGATTTTTGCCATTTTATATCAGGGACACCATTTTTCTATGCCTTTGTATTTATTGGGACTTTAGCAGCCACCAGGAGTCCTGAAACCAAACCCCAGTGGATAACAAGGGCCCAGTGTAGCAATCTCTTTGAAAAGTACTGCATACTGCATGAAGCATTTACCCCTACTCAGGGGCCACATGTTGCCCACTCCAGTTCAAAGAAAATTCTTGTCCCCTTCATTGATTTCACTGATGTTTAGTGCCATATAAACACACAACAGAATTGCAGCATATGGGAGACAGCAGAAGGAACAAATTGAGGAAGGGTCAGCAAGAGGGGTGGGAAGGAGAGAGAGCGTGCCTGCCACCAACTTGAGAGAACTCTTGCTTGTCAGGGTGGGTGGGAATTAAGAGAATGTGTAGGCATTTTAATATTGTTTTTATTTTAGACAGCTAGATAGATGCAGGTTTGCACCACAGATTCCATTCTGTTCAAATTGAAATATTTGTTCAAACTGAACGGATTACTAATTTACTTGGACAAAACGTGCAAATAAATAATTGAAGTCTTTTTCCAGGAGAAGTAAGACATAAAAGAGGAAAGGCCTCCATATAGCACTGGATGAAAGGCTTATATCCTCCAGAGCATAGACCACAAGAAACAGAAGAGCTGCAAATGTGGTGGGGAAGAGTGCTGCATTGACTCCCCCTAAAAACATCCCATTAATATCAAATAAAACTCTAGAGATATAGCTGGTAGACTGCCCAACCATCATCTTTGCACTACTTGGGGGCCAAAATGAGATCAATGACATACTTCACTGGATCATCCTTCTGAACAAGCAAATGAATTTAAGGGTGCAAAATCAGCCTTATGTTCAATAGCATTAGCAAGTAGCAGGTACATTTCTATGCCACTTATCAGTGTGCTTAAGAACTCCCTAAGCGGTTTGGAATGTGTAAACTAATTGCTCCCAATAAGCTGGGTAATCATTTTAGTGACCTAAGGAAGGATGCAAGGCTGAGTGGACCCTGGAGCCCTGCCTGAGATCGAACTCACAACCTTGTGGCTGTGAATGGCTGCAGTACAGGCATTTAACCACTGTGCCACCAGTGCTCTTGCTGATTTCTTTGGGGCCCATGCAGGAGATCTTCACAGTGAATTGGACTCCAGGATTCTGCTTGCCAGCTCTGTGAAAATATTAACATTGACAACTATTTGAGAGAACTTTGTGTTCCCTTTAGCTACTACATTAATAGCAAAAGGCACCTTAGAGAGAGCTGCAGTGAAACATGATCTTAAAGTGACCCAAGGTTTCTTTATGAAAACTCTGAGCACAGTCTTAAGCTATTAGGAATGAAAGATTAATGATAATGAAACATTTATTTGTATGATCCCGATAAGCACAAAGAAATACCTGCTCTTCAAATGGCACCATCCACAGTGTGGGTCCAATGCAGATAAACATTCTTTACAGGAAACATATTTGCTGCAATTTGCAACTTGTATTCTTCTTATCTAAAATCCAGAAACAGATTGTTTTTTTCACATTTTTAATCAACCTTTTCAGGAGGTCAAATAAACCACCACTTCACACCAGTAATATGTGTGGGCATGTGGAAGCAGGAGGACACATTCAGATGTGTTCTCTTACAGAACTGTAACAAACGCATTATGGCATTGTTTGTGTCCTATCATAGAACTTGTGACTAAAATTACCTTATTAATTTATTAAGATTTGTATGCTAAGTCAAGAAACATACTAGTGATCATTTGGGAAATAGGCCTGTACCAATCCTGGATGATAAAAACAAACAGCAGCCCTCTTCTGGCTGTACTTATGTTGTGGTTCCTTCAGAGACAACAGGGTGATAAATGGATTGAAAAGTAATTTGGATGCAGATTCCCAGCCAGCTTCCCTTCATTTCTAAGAAATGTTGTTAAATTGAGTGGTTGTCCTGTTATATTTTAAAACAATAGTCTTTTTGGATACCTGCTGGTTTGATTTTTGGCTTGGAAGGATTTTGCTTGTGGTAATTCATGATGATATCTGACCAGAAAATGTTAAGGGCAACTGCACTCTATTAATCATATTAAATATTTCTAAAGTCTTTGACATCACAGTATACCAATGATAATGCCATAGGAGATTTGATGTGATAGGAGCTATCCGAGAAACATGGCAATGTCTAATACATTCCTGTAGGCTGGGTGGGAGCTGTGCACCCTTCCCCAAACACTGATTGAACTGTAGCTTTCAGAAGTTCTAGACAGCAGAACCAACGGTGAAAAATACTGAGTAGCAGTTCAATAACATTTGGAGCTTCCCACAATTCCTATCCCTAGTGTTGCTGTTCATAGGTAGCCATGGTGGTGCAGTGGTTAAATGCCGATACTGCAGGCACAAGGTTATGAGTTCGGTCCCAGGGGCTCCAAGGTTGACTCAGCCTTCCATCTTTTTGTTGGTTGGTAAAATGAGTACCCAGCTTGTTGGGGGCAATTAGCTTACAGAGTGTAAACTCCTTAGAGTGTTCTGAGTTCACTGATAAGCAGTATAGAAATGTACATGCTATTGCTATTCATTTTGTACCCCTTCAGTTTTAATGAACAACCAAAAGTTATATGAAGACATCTATTTTAAAGCCATCACTATGTGGATACTGTTGTGAACCTAGCCTTTTCTCGTTTTCATCAGCTTGGCCTTAAAAGTCCAATTAGTCACAGAAGACAATGTAATTCTGTTACACAATGGGAAATGGTGTGATAGCTAATCTCTTAAATTACAAAGAGCTAATTAAATCACTTGTAGAGTCTAGATTTTCTTCCTTCCATAAATCTCTCTCTTGATGTTCAAGACCATTTTCTACAGAACAATAGTCACGTCTTGCAATACATTTGGTGGGCTCCAGTTAATCAGAACTTGGTTGTGATAGCCAATTATGAAAGTGTCACGTTTATTGTGTGTGTTTAAAAGTTACTGTATTACAGAAATCTAAAGAATTCTGGTTATTGTGAATGAGACAGCATGCCTCCTGCCTGACCACTACAGCTCAACAAATAGTGGATTTTCCATCTATTTCTTATTGTGATTTCTAATCACAATACATGCCTTGCCTTCAACAAATCAGAAGCCTATCCCATGGCTTTTCCAGAACTTGTGATTCTAGATTTACAGGGGAGAGAAAAGCCACAATGCCAGGTTCAGACATCACAATAAAGAAACCACAGGCAGCAGGGCCATTGTTTATTTTCCGTTCTTGATTCTTGTTGCATACCTCCTGTTTACCTGAATTGCTCATTGATGTGTTGTTATATGCCTTCAAGTAATTTCAGACTTATGGTGACCCTAAGGCAACCCTATAATGGCATCTTCTGATTTATTCAGAGGCGGTATGTCTTTGCCTACCTCTGAGGCTGAGAGAGTGTGATTGGCAAAAGGTCACCCATTAAGTTTTTATGGACAAGCAGAGATTCAAACCACAGTCTCCAGTCCAACATTCAAACCACTATACCATGCTGACTCTCTATGCTGATGAATGCTGCCCATGAATTATATGGCATGGCTACCCCAAAATTTTAGCTTGTCACAACATATCAGGCAGGCATTTGATTCCCCAACGGTGTTAAGTAGTAGTCAGCAAACCTCATTATTAGATGGCAGATAGATGTATTCCTCGTTCACAGGATCAAGTTCAAGTTTGTGAAAAACTGGTGATTCATCTTCTATTTCATATAAAATTTCTGGGCAATTTGACTTCATGTTATCATCAAGAATAACCTAAAAGGACAGGATATAAAAAATTAACTATCACAGACCTGCAAATAGTTATAAAGGGGACAGAAGCTCATCTCTGTTCACAAACATCCACCGTCCTCACTTTTTTCTCCCTAAAGGGCTACTGTTTTATTTATAAGGGTAGAAAGAGCAAGCAAAGCTTTCCATACACATGCTGTGGTACACATATTTGTTTCTTTATCTGCACATATGGATCTTGGTTTGTTTATTCTAGGTTAGAGAGCTTCTAGGACTGTGAAGTGAGAGAAACGGAAGAAAGAAAGAAAATTCTATGTGAAGCTTCCATAGCCTGTGGTTATTGAACTAAAATATTAAGGGTTTTAATTTGTATGTATGCATCTATACAAATACACACATAAGACGCACTAGCAATATAATCACATAGATTTTTATTATTCTTATCATGCTTCCGTCTCTCTCTTCTGCAAAGGGATCTTATAGCCCCTTTGAGACTAACTCAGGGAAAGAAGTTTGCAGCATAAGCTTTTGTAGAATGGGTCTCCATCTTCAATATCATGTGAAATAGATACATAGAAAACTGCAGCGATGCTGTTTGCTGTTTTTTAATCAGACCATTTACTCTTTGAAAAGGCATACATTGTCTCTAAACAACTCTAAAAGTCACAGATGCATAATGCAGAATTCCCTATTTTAATGGAGAAATAGGGAAAACAGCGTATATGTAATCTCTGTGAGTTTCTTTTAATGAACTTAATACAGACTTTGCCTGTTCATTATGAATGATACAGATTTTCTGAGAGGAAAAAAAACAAAGCATATGGTAGCAACTTTTCATGACTTGGATTTATGAACTGATGAAAAGAACAACAGTTCATGTAAGAAAAACAAAAAACAAACCACAATCCTACCTTAAGTAATTGCCCGTTTTGTGTCCCCAAAAACAAAACTGTCTTGTTCAAAACTACAGTGGCATAAACAGACACCAAACCGGAGTGAGTCAGTAAAGTTGAGTTGTTTAATGGCCATGCAATCTCCTCCTGAAAAATCCAACACAGAAACAAACACAATTATGACTATACATCATTAAATGAAATCTGCAAGGTTTAGGAAGGAGAGCCGGCTCTTTAACATCCCAGGCCTCTCACAGCCTCCAGGTGTCCAGCGTGGCCCCTTCCCTTCATCCTCTGAACAGAAGCAGCCCTTTAACACCCCAGGGCCCCCTAATAACATCCTTTCTCCTCTGGCGGCAGAGTTTTATTCTAATTTGTTTAATTTAAATCTTCTTTTGATCTTGCCGGTTTAGCTGTTTAAATTTGTTTTTAATTAGTTCCTGGTTTTATACACCCCTGTTCTATGAAATTTTCAAGCAGTTATCAACAGGTGCTGCAAGCGTGTTTAGCAGATTATATATATATATATATATATATATATATATATATATATTTCATGTATTATTATTAATTTAATTTATATTCTGATTTTCTTCTACACTGAACCCAAGATGACTCTCATATGAATTAAGACAAACTACAGGAACTATAAAGTAACACACAGGTGGTTTTTTTTAAAACCAATCAATTTAGCTGCCATATTAAAATATCAGTTCCTTAAAATAATGTAGCATAATTTAATCAGATTACCAATTTGGGTTGTAGTTTTCTATTTCTAGAGTTCTTCGACACAGTATTGCAAAAAGCACAGCTCATCATTACAAGAATGAATGTAGCCTGTTCCTCATCAAACACAGGGATGGGAAGGAGAATTTCATACATTTTTGCTTTAACTTAAACACAAACTGTCATGTTTTTCTGACTCAGACAAAGCTGGCATGCTTCAGCTGACCATATTTCATTGACACATGAAAGTGCAGTTCATGGAAGAAGAAACTTTCAGCTTCCTCCTTGCAGGTGAATCAGAGCAGAAGAGAGGGAAGCAGTATTACAAACCCAGGAAGTGGCTGGGCTTATTCTTGGCTTAGGATAACACCTGAACATGGCATCATGTACTCACTTGGGTACTCTATGGTTAATATATGATTATTTATTGGCCTGGATATTGAAAAGAACAAGTCACATTATACAAAAAATTTGTGACATGTTATTTATTATCAAGGGAGTCAATAACTTAGTATTAAACTAGATGTATTATTAAGGGAGCCTGTGGTCTGAGTGTTGAGTCCTTGTTTGGACCCAAGGAAACTAAGGTTTGAATTCCCACCCAGCCATAGAAACCCACTTGGTGATTTTGGGCAAGTCACACTCTTTCTGTCTTAGAGCTGCACACCTCAACTAAATAAATCTTGCCAAGAAAACCCTTTGATCGTGTTCCTAAAAGATTTGAAGGCACATTACAACAACCATTTTTACCAAGGCTGCACATGAATGATTAGACCCAAAAAAAAAGATCTAATCTAATATGAAAGTTCTTGTTCAGACCAGTCAAGTAACCCATATAAGCCCACAAATCACCTGATTTAAAGTAAAAAATTATTACAATTTAAAACCCCAAAGAGGTTAAAGAGAAGGTGGCTTAACCTTTGGCTCCTGCAAGAAAACTGATTAGAATATGGGGCAGAGCAGACTGTTCTCTGCAATACAAGGAGGCAGATACCTGCCTACTGTCAGTGGCATCACTGGGGCTGGTGTCACCCAGTGTGGCAACTCATGGTGTTACCCTCATGGACCTCCTCCATGGTGAAGGGCGGTAGTCGTGGGAAATGAGGAGCCCACATGCATGTGCACAATGCCACACAACCCCCACCACCACAGGTTGGATTCTCCATGTCAAGAGCATGCACCAGGTATCAAGAGAAGCCATAATGGTCCTTAATGGTTTCATGTAAAAAAGTAAATTAAAAAACCAACATCTGTGAGCAAGATGGAATTGAGTTGCAAAAGGCCCCAGAGTATCTTTGTGAGATGTAACAGAAAACCACAACTGTGGTTCCTGCTCCAGCATAAATGATCCAATTGTGGTTCATGGTGTTGAAAACAACAAGAGAAGTCCAGAAGAACTCTACACCCTGGAAAAGAAATACAATTTGGGATAAATATTGCTACCCTTTTCTAGGCTAAAGTGCAGATTCTGGAGGACAGACTCCCAAATACCTCAGTGCACCTTGTTTATATTTTGAGCAGATGTCATCTGAGTCATGTCAAGTGGAAGCTTCCTCTTGCTTGCTTGAGAAATAAGGTCAACTAACTTTGGGACACTGAAGAGGCATGTGACGGAGCAGTAGTGCTTTGTAATCATGGCATTTCTCATCTACACAAGCACTTTCTGCGTCGTAGTGATGACACAAATCTTACTGGTTTCAGTGGGGCACACTTTTAAGAAAGCAGGAATTAAAATTCACTGCTAACAGAACTGTTCCACTGTTCTGCCCTGAAAGTCATTTTAGGTAATAGACATTACAGCAGCAAATTGTTCCTTGACTCAAGAGCGGTTGCAGCCATTTACGCTTTAATACTTAATAAAGGATGCGTCTTAATGCACAATTGGCATTCCCCCCCATTTTGTCACATGAGCATAAACCTTAACATACAGTTTTAACTTGAAAAGCCTTCTTTGTACAATTGTTGTGTAACTATTTTGCCACTGCAAACCAAGCTCCTGCTTCCTATTTTGAGCAATGTCACAAGATCTTCTTTTACAAAAGTCCAGCAAGCTGGGTATCATTTCTTGGGAACTCTGTTTTTGAGTCAGCCAACAGTAAGCATTTCAAGGCCTGCTGACTGCAACAAGAAAGTTGAGCATGTCCTAAAATAGTGCTTACTGTTGGCTGTTTTATACCATTTCTGCAGTCATGCTCCTTAAGGATCTAAAAGTTCAATATCTAAGCAAATTTCAGCTTCTTTATAATTTTGAAGGAGTACTAAAAATCAGACTAGTTACAAACTGTAAGGGGGAAATGGCTACAGATTAAAGTGATGAAGTAGACATCTTATATATCAGGGATGAGGGAGCTTTGGTCCTCCAAATGTTTGGAGCGGTTCACAAGATGACTATGATTATGGATTATCCCTGATCTATTACTTTTTGTCTATTACTTTTGATACTACACTTGTTTGGCAGTTAATACTATTAATATACTAATAAAGGTGTGGCGGAAGTTGAGGACAACGACAGAACTACCTTCACTCCTGTTCCTGTCTTGTTGGAAAATGCCAGAATGATCAGCCAACTACTGGTTGTTCTCCTTTGGGAATTTCCTACAAGGTTACTAAATCCCCACCATGAATTTTAAAACCTATGTGAAACACGTCACCAATATTACTGTAAGGGGAAGGCCATGGCAAACCTCCGCTGGACCAATCTTGCTATGATAGGGTTTTAAAGTGCCATAGGCCACACTGGTTCCCAAACTTTGTTCTTCCAAATGTACTGGACTTTAACTCCCAGAATTCCTAACTCTTGGCCAAGCTGGTTGGGGCTTCTGGGAGTTAAAGTCTAAAAGATCTGGAGGACCAAAGTTTAGGAACTGAACCATAAGTTGGAAAAGATTTGAAGGCACACAAAAGGAGAGCTGTTTGACAGTGGAGCACATTCCCTTGGAGTGAGTGGCGTCTCCTTCTTTGGAGGTTTTTAAGCAGAGGCTGGCTCTCCTTCTGTCGGGGTGCTTTGCTTGGGACTTCCTGCATGGCAGAATGGGCTTCGACTGGGCAGAGGCCCTTGGGCTCTCTGCCACATTCATTTTTGTTTATTTCATTTCTAAGCCACCTTTCTGCCAGAAAGGGAGCCCAAGTGGCTCACAAACTCTTCTGTGACTCTAACAGCAGCAACAGCAGCAGCGGGGGCCAAATGGCCCTTCAGCCCCTTTAGAGCACCTGAACCTGGGCTTTAGTGCGAGTCTTGCCTTTCCGTCTCTCCTCAGACATGCGATGCTGGGACTAAGCTCCATGGCGGAGAGCACCTGAAGCTCTCCCATCATCCCCTGACTGTCGGCCAAGATGGCCGAGGCTTCTGGGAGCTGACATCCATCTGGGGAACCAAAGGCTGAGAACCACTGTCCTAAGCTCCTCCAGATCTCCTGGGACCATTGCAGGCTTCGGGCAGCAGGGGTTCTCCACTTTGGGTTCCCCAGAGGTCAGTTCCTCGACGCCCTCTCTTCCCTGGCAGAGGCTTCTTCTGCCTTAGCAGCAGCGCCAGGAGTCGGAAAGGGCTGGAAGGCATCCAGCAGCAGCAGCAGCAGCAGCTGGGGCCACCTGGAGTCCCCTGAGCCTTGCCCTCTGAGAGGCTCCAGGGAGGAGGGCGCCTGAAACTCCCTTCTCCCCAACTCTCTCCCCGCGGGCCCTCCTCCTCCTACTCACGCAGGGCGAGGCCGTGTCCATCCAGGAGGGCGGCTCGAACTCGGCGCCGGGTCCGAAGCTGCAGCCTCCGAGGCGCCGGAGGAGGCCCTGGAGGGGGAAGAGGCAGAGGGCGCTGGCCTCGGGGCGGCCCTGGTGCCCCCGGGGCTCCTCTCCGAAGAGGCCGATCCAGAGGAGCCGGGCGCGGAGGAAGTGGGAGGCCCGGAGGGCGGCGTGGCCCAGGCAGCGGAGGGCCTTCTGGCCCCGAGGGCGCAGCTGGTCCTGGGCCAGGTCCCGCTGGAGGACCAGCATCTTGGGCGCCAGGCGGCGGTTGGGGTGCCAGAAGGGGAAGAAGAAGTGTCCCTGGGCCAGGAAGGCCTCGGCGAAGGCCAGGGGCCCCTGCTGCTCTCCTCCTTCCCCGGCGGAGGAGGCCAGGAAGAGGGCCTGCTCCTCGCCCACCCGGCCCTCCCGCTGCCTGCCGCTCAGGGAGACCGCCGTCCGGGCCGTGCTCTCCGACACCTCCTCCGCCTTGTCTTTCTCCGAGCATCGCGAGCGGGAGCCCGGTCGGAGCAAGGACTGGTGGCTGGTGGCCAGGACCAGGAGCCACTCGGAGAGCCCGGGGCTGAAGTAGAGGCACCCGGCCGAGCGAGAGTCCGAGAAGGAGCTCACCAGCTCCCTCCCGAAGCGGATCGACGGCGAAGCAGCCGGGGAACCGCCGGGCGCCTCCGGCAGCAGCTCCTGGAGGATGCAGCCGCAGTCGGGCTTGGTCCAGCAGCTGAGCAGCCGCCAGCCCTTGCCGTCTCCGTCCCCCTCCGCTTCCCCTCCGAAGGGCAGCAGCAGCTGGTTGTGGGCCTCCTCCTCCTCCTCCTTCTCCCCCTGGGCCTGGGTCTGGCACCGGCCCTCCGACTTCCAGGCCAAGGAAGGCGGCGCCTCGTACCAGCAAGGACCGCTGGCCACCAGCACCCGGCCCCCCGCCACCGCCAGCGCCGACACCGGCGCCGGGAAGGAGAGCACCGTCGGGGCAGCAGCAGCAGCAGCAGCAGAGCCCCCCGAGGCCGCCCACAGCAGCCAGGCAGCCAGGGCCAGCGCCCGCGCCATGCAGAGAGCGGCCGCCAGGGTCTTCGGCTCCTCCGGCTGCTGCTTCGGGGGCAGCAGCATCTGCAACAAGCCTCAAGGCAAGCCCCGGAGCACAGCTGGAGCATCCCGCGGAAGGCAGAAGGCGGGAACCCACGCCCCACTAAGGCCGCCTCCTCCTCCTCCTCCTCCCTCCCTCCCTCTCTTCCTCCTCCTCCTCCTCCTCTTTTTCTCTCCTGCTGGGGCTGCCCCTGAGGGAGAAGGAGGCCTCCAGTTCCCCTTGGACCCCTTTCTCCTCTCTCTCTCTCTCTGGGGAAGAGTTTGCTCCTGAGGCTTCGCCTGCAGCAGCTGTGGCTGCCATCTCCCGAAGGAACCGGAGTATCGTCCAAAGGAGGAAGGGCCTGGAAACCTATGAGGAACAAGACCCAGGGAACTAGGGGTGTTGAGCCTGGAGAAGAGAAGGCTAAGAGGTGATAGGAGAGCCCTGTTTAGACGTTTGAAGGGATGTGGCATTGAGGCCTCTTCCAACCCCATGATTCTATGATCTATGCCAAAGCCACAGAGGCTGGTGAAACGTCAGGAACAAACTCTTCTGGAACATGGCCCCCCAAACCCCACAAAAATCGATGGATGCTGGCCATGAAAGCCTTCGACTTCACCCAGGCTCCTCTTTCTTTGCTCACCCCTTTCCCCTCAGCCACCTGCTTTTTGTCCCTCTCAGCCTTTCTTTCTGTATCTTGAAATCCTCCCCACCCCAAAGAAACCATCTGGGGCAGCCAGCAAATCAGGGAAGGCCTGCCAGAAAAGATCCGTCTTAACTGCCTTTTTAAAGGCTTCATGGTTATCAATCTGATGGATCTCATCTGGCAGGACATTCCACAGTTTTGGACCGGCTGATGAAAAGGTCCTCTGGGAAGCTGTAGTCAGCCTGGTCTTCTTTGGCTGCAGAAGATTCCTCCCAGACGACTTAAGAGTGTGGGGTGGATTATATGGGAAGAGATGTTCCCCCAGCCATGGAGAGCTTTATAGGTAATAACCAATACCTTGTATCATGCCTGGAAGCTCATCAGCAGCCAGTGAAGAGCTTTTAAGATAGCTGTTATATTGTTTGGTATAATAATAATAATAATAATAGCCAAAGCATCTGAGGAAGTAGACTGGGGTCTATGAAAGCTGATGCTGCCAATTTCTTTCTTTCACTTATTCCCAAAGGTGCTACGTACTGATTCTACAGATTGACCCGCTATCGCTTTGATTTCTTTCTCTTGTTGTGTTCTCTCTCTCTCTCTCTCTCTTTCCCATTCTCCTCAGGGCGCCTGAGTCAGAGAGAGAGAGGCGGTCAACCCAAGGCACGTGCTGCCTTTCTCCTTCTTCTTTTCCCTGCCCTCATCATGCCGCCCAAATTGGAAAGCCCAGCTCTGGAAGAAGGCAAAGAGACTGCAGAGCCTGGTTGGGTTGGCAAAGCAGCCTCCGAAGGAACTTCGAAGAGAAAGGAAAGAGAAAGAGAAGGAAGGAGCTAGGTAGAGCTGAGCCTACTTCCTCGGAGGGATGTTTGGTTGGATGTTTGATTGGAGGGGAGATCCTGAGATTTCAAGGTCTGTGACTCTGAACGAAAGGAGCGCAAAGATATAGCCATGTTAGTCTGCAGAATCAGTCTGTAGAGAGGTCTTGTAGCACCTTTGAGAGTCACTGAAAGGAAGAAGTTGGCAGCATGAGCTTTCCTAGACTTCAGCCTACTTCCTCAGATGCTTTTGGTATCATCATCATCATCATCATCATCATCATCATCGCTATTATTATTATGTAGAGAGATCTTGTAGCCCCTTTGAGACTAACTAAAAAGAAGAAGTTGGCAGTATGAGCTTTCATAGACTAAAGTCTACTTCTTCAGATACTTTTGGTATTTATTATTATTATTATCATCATTATTATTATTATGTGGAGAGATCTTGTAGCACTCTTTGCAGACTTCAGTCTACTTCACTCCACTGAATCCACTCCACTAAATGCATCGGAGGAGGTAGACTTAAGTCTATGAAAGCTCATGCTGCCAACTTCTTCCTTTCTGTTAGTCTCAAGGATGCTAAATGATCTCCCTACATAATAATAATAGTAATAATAATAATAATAATAATAATAATATCAATAATTCCAAAAACCTGCAGGGGTAGCTGTGTTGTAAACAAAATCCATCTGTGATACCTTTATTGGCCAATTAAAATGCACAATATACTTGTTGCAAGCTTTCAAAGCTCCATAATACCAGCTGCACCTGAGGAAGGAGGCTGATGTCTATGAAAGCTCATGCTGTGAACTTCTTTCTAACAGTGAGTCTCAAAAGGTGCTACAAGATCTCTCTAAATAATAATAATAATAATAATAATAATAATAATAATAATAATAGTAATAATACCAAAAGCATCTGAGGAAGTATGCTGAAATCTATGAAAACTCATGTTGCCAACTTCTTTCTTTCATTTGGTCTCAAAGGTGCTACAAGATCTCTCTGCATACTAAAAGAAAAGAGTTGGTAGGGTGAGCTTTGGTAGACTTGAGCCTCCTTCTTCAGAGGCATGTTTGAAGGGGAGGATCCAGAGACAGACCCTGAAACTAACTGAAAGAAAGAAGCTGGGAGCATGAACTTTGGTAGACTTCAGCGTTTGAAGCTCAACATGTCCAAGACCAAGACGGAGCTTCTTGTCTTTCCTCCTAAGCCCAACCTTCAACACTCCTTTTCTGTCTCTGTGGACAACATTTCTATTCAACCAGTCCAGCAAGCCTGCAGTCTTGGTTTTATCTATGACTCTTCTCTGTCGTGTATCCCTCAGATCCAGACCACAGCCAAGGCTTGTAGATTCTTCTTATACAATATTGCCAAAATCCGACCATATCTCTCCGCCTCTACTGCCAAGATCCTGGTCCATGCCCTAGTGATCTCACGACTTGATTACTGTAACATCCTCCTGGCTGGGCTTCCTCTTTCTCACCTCCGTCCTTTAATCTCCGTCCAGCATTCAGCTTCATGCATTATCACTTCCACCCACCGCTCTGACCACATCTCTCCTGTGTTGGCATCCCTTCACTGGCTCCCTTTCTGCATTCAGTATAAGCTCCTGCTGTCGACATTCAAAGCCCTCCATGGACTGGCCCCTCCTTACTTATCAGACCTTCTTTCTCCTCACCTTCCAACCAGGGCCCTCCGTTCTGGTAGTCAAGGGTTCCTGTCCCAGCCCAGGATTTTCTCTGCCCCATCTCGGATTCGCCCCTTTTCACTCGCTGCCCCTCACTCCTGGAACTTTCTTCCCTCACGAACAAGAGCCATCACTTCCTTAACCAGCTTCAAAACGGAGTTGAAAACCATCCTGTTCAGAGTAGCCTTCCCAGGCATTGCATAATTGTCGCTTGCTATTTGGTGTTCTTTTGTTGTCTGTTTATCAAACCATTTCCTGTATTGCATGTATTGTATATGTATTGTATATGTATTATCCTACTTGAGAGTATGTATTTTCCTTGGAAGAAGATTAACCATCCATTATGAAGCCTCGCCCTCCCTCCACTCCATCTGCCTTGGTCCAGGCCTCGGAGGTAGAGAGAAACTGCTGGACCTCTTACCCTTTCCCGCCACCACTCCCTTCTCCTTCTGTGTCATGTCTTTTTAGATTGTAAGCCCGAGGGCAGGGAACCGTCTAACTAAAAAGATTGTATGTACAGTGCTGTGTAAATTTACAGCGCTTCATAAATAAAGGTTAATAATAAATAATAATAATAGACTTAAGGCAACTTCCTCAGATCGATATTTAGAGGGGAGAATCTTGAGACAGAGTTTAAGGTCTGCAGCTAACTGAAAAAAAGGAGCTAGTGGCATGAGATTTAGTAGACTTGAGCCTATTTCTTCAGATGCATGTTTGAAGGGGAGGATCCAGAGGTCGATCCTTAAGGAAAATCAGTATGCAAAGGGATCCTGCAACACCTTTGAGGCTAATTATAAGGTAAGGAAAGAGCGGGGAGCATGAGCTTTCCTAAACTTGAGACTGCTTCCTCAGATGCATCTTTGGAAGGGAGGATCTAGAGACAAACCTTTGAGACTGAAATAAGGGAGTTGGGAGCATGAGCTTTGGTAGACTTGAGGCAGCTTCCTCAGATACATATTTGGAGTTGAGAATACAGAGACAGGCCTTAAAGTCTGAAACTAACTGAAAGAAAACTGCTGGTAGGATAAGCTTTGGGTAGACTTGAGCCTACTTCCTCAGATGCATGTTTATGCATGTCATAGTATGTAAAGCATATTACACTTTGTGATCTTCTTCTTCTTTTTCCTTAGCCATCTCTCCCTATGGGTTGAGCCAGAGAAAATACATCACATAACATCAGTTGAAAACACCAGTTAAAAGCACATAACATCAGTTTAAAAGAACATATAAGATGAACACATATTAAAACAATCCATCTGTACTTTAATTTAAATTTCATAATTGGAAAATCATCTGGATAGGCCTGTTGGAAGAAGCTGCTCTTTAATGTTGTTTTTAAATTCATACAGTGTATTCAGCTGTCGAATCGCTTCCTAGAGGTCTTTCCACAGTCTAGGGGCAGCTGAAGAAAAGGTCCTCTGGGTATTGGATTATAGGGTATGATAAGAGGAAAAGTGTGGTTTGGAAAATATGTGAAATTGGGATAGAGTGAAGTTAGGCTAGAAGAGGGATAAAATATTACCCAAATTTGCATATAGATGGAGGAGAAGGTGAGAGTGGGGGACACTATAAGAATTACCGATATGTGATGAAGGTGAGGATAAGAGGCAGAAAAGATGAGGATTTGGATGAAAGCAGAGAGGGGGGGAGCTGGGTGAGAGTGAGTTGTGCATGAGGAGTAATTTATAGTTATAAAACAAACTATTGACCTGTGTTGAAAAAAAAGGTACTATTTCTTCAACATGGCCATCCCTGCAAACCCTGGTAGCTAGTCTCCCAGCAGGGTTAGAGTTTCAACGCTTTTTTAAAAACAGCCATTATAAAAACTTTATACTAAACTTGAAGCAGATTCAGAGAAGACATTATATCCTTAGGGTTTCTAAGGTGACAGGGATGATCACCATATAGAGGAATTATCAAAAAAACAAATGACTTCTAAAACCTGACAAAATTCTATGCTCAGGGCATGAATGAGAGAGGAGTGAGTGTGGCATTGAGAAATAAATCTACTGAATGGTTTGCAGTCACAGAGTCAGAAGGATCACAAGGATGTCTAAGTCAAACCTTTGACCTCCAGAAATAAACAGCTAAAGCACTCCCTAAAGATGATCACCCAAATTCTGGACTTTATCACACTGGGAAAAAAGACAGGAGCATAGCAGGACACTCCTGTCAGTATCACACTATTTGAGAAAGATTATCACATGAATTTGCGTGACATTGCAAATATCCCATGATTATCTTGTGAATAAAGAGGAATTATAGCACCACTTTTTTTTCACAGGATTTTCTGTTTACAGAACTCCAATGAAGGAGAGTCCACCACTCTCTTAAACAATCTGCCACACTCTTAACAGCAGGTACTGTTAGGAAGTTCTGCCTTTTCTTGCAATTTGGAGCCATTAGTTAGTGTCCTAGGTCTACTCTGCCTGCAGAAATAATGTAGTTTGACACAATTTTAACAGTTATTGCTCCTGCGATTTGTAGTGGCTCCAGAGCTGTTTGAACAGAGAAGGCTAAATAGCTCACAAAACTACAAATCCCAGAATTCCATAGCAGTTAAAGCAGTATCGAACTGCATTAATTCTGCAGTGCTGATTAAATCTTATCAGCAGAAAACAAGCTTGCTCCATCTTCTACATGATGTCTCTTCAAATATTTAAAGATGCCTATCATATTCTCTCTGTCTTCTCCAAGTCTCCAGTTGTTCACCATCATTCTTTCCTAACTCATTCTCTCGCTCTCTCTCTCTCTCTCTCCTTTCTTTCTTTCCTCTTCTAGCACAGCGAGGGGGACTGAACTCATTCACTGCACCACTCCAAGGGAAAGCATAGAGAACAGGGAGGCTGTACTGTCTCTGCCCATGCCCACGTACATGCTCCCTTCAGCAGAGATGACAGTGTAGATGAACTCAGTAAACCCAGTCCGCTATTCTGTACTACTAACTAAAAAACAAAACAAAAACCCACAGAGCTGGGTACCCAAAACTTCCTGGGTGCAAGTGGGTTTTCTCAATATATGTAGGACCTCAACACCTTCTGTGTTCCTTTCTGCCATCCTGAGTAATATTTCTTCAAAATTCAAACATCTAGAAAAGGCTTACAGTGAATCTACAAAATGCAACATTTTGTATTATATTTAATGGAACTTGAGATTCTCCTGTTGGAAATGTATGAACTTTGGCTAAATGGATAGCATTCATTGTCAACTCTGAGAGTGCCAGAATTCCTCAGTGTGTGGGTGAGTGTGATCAGCATGGTTGGGAAAGTTTATGGTAATCTGCTCAGGAGGAGAAATGTTAGTCTGACCCACTGTGGAAAGAAGCATCTGTACAGTACTAATGTTGTCATCGTTTCAAGAGATCTAATTTTACAAATGTTGAAACGTTAAACTTCTCAGTCCTAGGCTTCCTTTGCAAACCCCCCTCTGATTGTGACAAAAGCCTCATTCATTGCACAAATACTTTTTTGTGTTTACATGATTAATATTTGATCGTTATTGATAATTCAGTTGTGAGAGCATAGATTTCGGTTTTGTGCAGATCGTAGAGAAAGTGCCAAGTAGATACTCATAGGCCCTACCTGTGAACTTGGCTACCCTTTCCCTTTGAAATGCTGTTTTTTTAGAAAATGAATAACCACAAGTCTTCAAAACACTGAGGATGGCAATTTAAGCTTTCTGCCCAATAAATGTACAGAGTGTGGCACTGTGAAAGAAATATTGACTGTTTTGTGATGCACATAAATTAAATTATAGTTGATACCTTCAGGTATCTTTTTTTATTCTCTCTCTCTCTCTCTCAAATGCACACATGTGCACAAACTGTTTGTCTTTCCCTTGGGAAGCATTATGTGACAGCGGCTTTCGATACCATTGACCATGGTATCCTTCTGGAACGCCTGAAGGAGTTAGGTATTAGGGACACTGCACTCCAGTGGTTCCGTTCCTACCTCTCGGGTAGATTCCAGATGGTGCAGCTGGGGGACTGTCGTTCCGATAAGAGAGCCCTTACATCTGGTGTCCCTCAGGGAGCGATTTTGTCTCCCATGCTATTTAACATTTACATGAAACCGCTGGGAGAGATCATCCGGAGACATGGGGCGCGGTGTTATCAGTACGCTGATGACACCCAAATATGTTTCTCTGTGTCTCCGACTGATGCAGTGACTAGGGATGGCATCTCTCCTCTAAATGCCTGCTTGGAGTCGGTAATGGGCTGGATGAGGGAAAACAAACTCACTGTGAATCCAGGGAAAACGGAAGTACTGGTGATAGGTTCCCCAGATCTGGGTGGTGAGATTTGCCATCCTGTCCTGAACGGGGTCACGCTCCCCTTGAAGGACTCGGTCCGCAGCTTGGGAGTGCTCTTGGACTCTTCGCTCCAGTTGTCATCTCAGGTGGATGCAGTCGTCAGGAGCGCTTGTTATCAGCTTCGGCTGATACGCCAGCTGAGTCCCTACCTAGACCGGGGGGAAACTGTAGTACATGCTCTGGTAACCTCTTGATTGGATTTCTGTAATGTGCTCTACATGGGGCAACCCTTGTGCCAAACCCGGAAGCTACAGTTGGTGCAGAATATGGCAGCGAGATTGGTCGCTGGTTGTTCCAGATCTGACCATATAACTCCCATCTTGAAAGATCTTCATTGGCTGCCTATTCACTTCTGAGCTCAATACAAGGTGTTGGTAATGACCTATAAAGCCTTAAATGGCTTGGGCCCAGGGTACTTGGAGGACCGCCTCTCCCCATATAATCTGCCCCGCACACTCCGGTCAACAGGGATGAAATTGTTGGAGGTCCCAGCGACACGCTATGTGAGGACCTCACAGAGGGCATTTTCTGTCATGGCCCCAAAATTCTGGAATAGTCTCCCAGACGAGCTCCGCTCCACCACATCTTTAGGTCCTTTTAAAAAGAACTTGAAGACATATTTCTTTTTCCAAGCCTTCCCACCATGAAAAATAATTCTTTCCCTTACCCCTTTTCATTGACGACCCTGGATTGTATATATTGACTTCTCCCTTTTCTCTGGCCCTTTGCTGTTAGTGTTGTTGTATTGTTTTTAATACTGTTTTTAACTGATTTTATTGGAATGTTTTTATATGCTGTTGTTCGCCGCATTGATCAGGTTTTGGAAAAGTGGGATACAAATAAACTATATTATTATATTATTATTATTATTTCATTTGAGATTCAAGCAATTCCTTTGAAGTAGGTTAGGATAAGAGATACTGACTTGACCAATATAATTAGTAAGTGACTGTATAGTGAATCAAACCCTAATTTCCCCACTATGTATCCGATGCTGTACACTATACCATGCTGGATCATTAAAATAAAGAGGATACCTAGAGCCAGCATAATGTAGTGGTTTGAGTGTTGGACTATGATGGTGGAGACCAGGGTTCAGATCCCAACTCTGCCATAGAAACCCACTGGGTGACCATGGGCAAGTGCTAATACTCCAGAGGACAGGATCAAGATTCAAAATGACCTGAACAGACTAGAAAACTGGGCCAAAGCTAACAAAATGAAATTCAACACGGAGAAATGTAAGGTACTGCACTTAGGGCGGAAAAATGAAAAGCACAGATATAGGATGGGGGACACCTGGCTGAATTAAACTACGTGTGAAAGGGATCTAGGAGTCCAAGTAGACCACAAGTTGAACATGAGTCAACAGTGTGATGTGGCAGCTAACAAGGCCAATGCGATTTTAGGCTGCATCAATAGAAGTATAGTGTCTAGATCCAGGGAAGTAATAGTGCCACTCTATTTTGCTTTGGTTAGGCCCCACCTGGAATACTGTGTCCAGTTCTGGGTACCATAATTAAAAAAGGACATTGAGAAACTGGAGCGTGTCCAAAGGACAGTGACTAAAATGGTGAAGGGTCTGGAAACCATGCCCTATGAGGAAAGACTCAGGGAGCTGGGGATGTTTAGTCTGGAGAAGAGAAGGTTAAGAGGTGATATGATAGCCCTGTTTAAATATTTGAAGGGATGTCATACTGAGGAAGGAGCAAGCTTGTTTTCTGCTGCTCCAGAGGCTAGGACCCGGAGCAATGGATGCAAGCTGCAGGAAAAGAGATTCCACCTCAACATTAGGAGGAACTTCCTGACAGAGCTGTTCAGCAGTGGAACAAACTCCCTCGAAGTGTAGTGGAGTCTCCTTTCTTAGAGGTCTTCAAACAGAGGCTGGATGGCCATCTGTCGGGGATGCTTTGATTGTGATTTCCTGCATGGCAGGGGGTTGGACTGGATGGCCCTTGTGGTCTCTTCCAACTCTACGATTCTATGATTCTATGATTCTATGCTCTCTCAGCCTTGGAGAGAGGCAAAGGCAAACATGCTTTGAACGATCTTGCCAAGAAAGCCCAAGGAATAGGTTTGTCTTAGGGTTACCATAACTTGGAAATTACTTCAAGACCCAGAACAACAGCAAATTTATCTACAGAATGGTCAGCATAACTTCTTGCAATCTGTGTAGAAGAAATGTAGCCCCACAATATTTATGATACAAAAAACTTTTTGTTTGCTCACAATTCAACTTATTTTAATGGGAGATAGGGCTGCAACAGTACGGTCTAACTCTAACCATGTTTATTTTGAAGTTAGTGGTAAATCCATTTGAAGTTAATGGAATTTACATAGAAGGAGATGTGCTCAGAATTGCAGCCTCTCTCTGAGTGAATCTCCACATTTTCGGTCATCTTTCTGCAAAAAGATGCCAATAGATATATCCCTCTTCCTTAAAAAGAACTAAATGTAAACTCTTATTTTAGAAAATAGAGATATTATGGTAGACAATTTTAAATATGGCCTGTTGTGGTGGTTCTAGTTTCTGTAAGCAGGAAACAAAGTACTGTAGAACAAAATACTGTACTGTACTATATATTCAGTGAGAGGCAAAAAGTGCCTGCTCTATGGAAAGAAAAGAATCACAAAAGGATCTGAAATATTTTCCTGGAGTTTTCCATGGGACACAAACTTAAGTAACAACATTATTTATTGCAATGCTCTTAGCAAACTATGCCATTCTGAAGCAACCACAGTGCATGGAAAGGGAAGAGCACATGCTGTCTGAGAGATCTGAAGGACTAAGGACAGGGATGTAGCCAGGATTTTAGGAAGGGGGGGTCCAGACTAAGTGCCACCATTATAATGGAGTTTGGGTGCAGTGGCGCAGCAGCACACACCATTCATTTTTCTAATGGAAGGGGGGGTCTGGACCCCAAGATCCCCCCCCCTTGGCTACATCCCTGCTAAGGAGGTTATACAGAAATTCTCAGAGAACAGGGTTCATTTTAGTACACATTTTGTTGTTAATGTTTTATTCGGTTTCCCCGGTTCTCAACACAACAATTCACATCCCACTTCTCCTGCTACTTTATCCCCTGCACATCCTGGTTTTCCCACCCCTTCTTCATATATCCCCATATTTGTAAAGTGAGATATCCTGGAATGAGAATATTCTGGATTGAGAATAGCATAGTTGAGCAAAAGTGAAACATAAATATATTGGCTGTTGCTCAGGGGAGTCATTAACCATCATAAATTATTATTTAGTTTCAGCTGATCAGGAGGATGAGTGCCTATGCCTTTGGGCCTCATGTTGTGCATCATTCCCACATGCCCTTGAAAAAAAACATGCCTCTACTTTGGCGTCTGAGCATACTATTCTTTATGAGTGGAAAAAATAATAATTGGGGCAATACCCCATGAGTGAAACTTTTGTACATCACCAGCATATCAGGTTAACATCTTTGGGTTAACTGACTCATGATAACCCCATGAGTGAGACAACTCCAAGTCTCTATCTTGAACTACTCTGTTCAGGACCTGCAGGCTCAGGTCTGTGGCTTCTTTGTTGTCCGGGAAAGCAGCCAAAGGACTGATAAGGCAGCTAGTTCTCAAACAAACAAACCGCCTCCCAGCACAGCAAAGTCAGTGTAAGCTACACAGTCCTGGAGATTCACAGTAGTTCTACCAAAAGGGATTACCAAGAGAATTGTCAGACGGTCCGAGGTTCAGGGTAACAGATAGTCAGGTCGATAAGCAGTCCAAGGTCAAGGTTTCCGGGTAGTCAAGACAAGACGCCAATGGGCCAGAGCAGAGGTCTTTCCTCTAAAAGAGTCAGATATCCACTGGCAAAGAACCACCACATGCTCCAGGTGCTTAAGAAGGCAAGGAGCCAGCCTTCAGCTGCGTCTGATTACGAAAACGCTTCTGATAAAGCCCCGAGATCGTCGAAGGCCCTCTCTTCTGTTCGATGCTCCTTGAAGGTAGGCACAACTGCCCAATCCTCCTCCATGTCCACAGCCTCGGCCAGGCAACTTGACTGCTGAACCTCTGGAGGGGCACACACGACTCTGCTCCAGCAGAACTAGGGCCAGCCTCTGGCTCCTCCATTACAGGTTCAAGCTCGCAGGGGGGCTCTGGCTCCTCCATTACAGGTTCAGGTCCCAGGGGCTCTAGCTCATCCTCTGCAAGTCCTCCAAGCGTCCTCCAGGCTGGGCATGACATTTGTTGTCTGTCCATCCATTGTGTACCTTCCTCTCTTTCCACTTGATGATTATTTTCTATCATTATTGCCTTTTCTAGTGAGTCACATCTTCTCAAAGTTTGTTGTTGTGCCTTCAAGTCATTTCCAACTTATGACAACCCTAAACTTTAAATGGATTTTTTCTTGGCACAATTTGTTCAGAGAAGTTTTCCATTGCATTCCCTTGAGGCTGAGAGGCATGTGACTTGCCCAAGGTCCACCCAGTGGGTTTCATGGCCGAACTGGAAATCGAACCGTGGTCTCCCAGAGTCATAGTACAACCCTCAAACCATAACGCCATGCTGGTCTCATTCTCATAAATTAGATCATTCCAACATTCCCCTCCAAATTTGTGAAAACATATCCAGTAATTTGTATGTGATACAGTAACACATACAAATTACTGGATATGGTTTTCACAAAATTGGAGGGAATGTTTGGATATGATTGTACTATGACTCTGGAGACCACGGTTCGATTTCCAGTTCGGCCATGAACTAATATATATTAGTTTTCTTTAAAGAATTATAGCAACATTGCCAAAAAGAAAGAAATTTGAATGTAGCTGGTCAGTCTTTCAAACAATATGCCACACTGCTCTGTATGAATGACTACTTTGGGGCTTGTTAGTTTCCTGTTTTCTTGAAGATGTTTGTATATTATTGAGATGGTTTGGATGCTGTGTCAGCATCCTGATCCAGAAGTTAAGCTGAGCTAAATTGCATTCTCAGTTCAGCACACTGCATTCGGCCAAATACCCAATTTCCTGTTGTTAGTTCTTTCAAGTCTCTATCATAATCCAATCTAGATATAATAACTATGTATACAGGATTCTCAGCTATTATTTGGTAGCTGTCCTACCAATTTATTTTACTCACATTATATGTTTGTAATTTGTGGTACAAATGGCAATGGAGTCTTTTTTAACCAAATGCTGTGTTAGAGAAAAAAGACTAGTGAATGTAAAATTAACCCAACATCTGACTGTAGGAGGCGAGGAGGCCAGATGTAACTGAAGGAGAACATGTTGCAAAATTATTCACTTTTAACTGCCATGGTCCCATCCTATAGAATCCTAGGATTTGTAGTTTTGTGAAGCAACAGCACTCTATGGCAGAGGAGGTGGAAGACCCTGTAAAACTACAAATCCCAGGATTCCATAGGATGGACCTATGGCACTTACAGTGGTGTCAAACTGCAGTATTCCTACAGTGTTGATGCACCCTCAGATACCAAAATAACTTGGGTGACTTTTGGTACTATGCACCAAAAGGTGTGGAGGGAGAAGAGGAGTGGGTACCATTTCCGAATCCACCTCTACTAGCAAAATGTCTTGGGTTGGCCCCTCAGATGTGTTTATTAAAGTACAGTCAGATCTTGATTTCAGCTGGTAGATCAATTATTCAAAATGTGATGGGATGATGGATAGAGCTTGGACAAGTTGATAGGACTGCAGCATCTGCTTTCTAAAGCAGGTCATTACTCCTTTTTGAGAGTCAGGTCTGGTCCAAACAAAAGGCATCTCAGGATATAAAAGCTATAGAGACAACCAAGAAGAACCCATTTGTTCAAGCGACAAGAAGGAATCAATACTCAATAAGCTAAGAAAAAAAATAAAATAAACTGCTCCATGGTATTACTGTGGTTGGAAATAACTAGGCTGATACATAAGAAGAGGTGGAGGAGAGATATTATTACTAGACAAAATTCTGAGGGTGGTCTTGACAGGGAGAAGGTAATGTTAGTGAGCAAGAGTCAACAAAGAAGAACGTGTGATTTTAGCTATGCTCACACTGATAGGATAAACCTATGTTTGAGTCAGAACAAAGATGGCAAATTGCAAGACACAATACCTGATTCTGCTGTAGAAGAATTAATCATAGCACTGATAGGCAGAAAGAAAACTCCCGACTTCTCAGTGACAGAGAATTAAGGCTCCCTAAACTGATCAGGATCATAATTACATTAAATGCCGCACAATTCTCTGTATATGTGGAAAGTCATCCAAAATATTCAAAATTCACACCTCTCCCTCTCTCTCTCCAACTCACACAAATTTTTCTTTACATTAACTTTACACACCAGTTTTCAAGAGCAGTATCAAAGATAAATTCAATTGGAAACATTTCAATCATGCATATTGAAACAGTAAGTCACATCCAGATTTTATGGTGGTGTTATAGGTATTAATCTTGATCAACCTTATTAATATTTATCCCAATGAGCTTATAATTAATTAATAATAATTAATATTTTCAATTAATAATTTAAAAAGAAAATCAAAATGAATAAATGCCCACAAGGTAGTTTTAAATGAAGGGTGTTTCCATGCAATATTCAGGGCATAATTGCCACATGCTTTGCTGTGCCAAAAGAAAATTGCTAGCAATGGCCACTCAATAGATAATGAATTTAGTCTAGGCCTCTGAGTTTTAAAATATCTGGCCAAGATCCAGTTGTTTATTTCTACTGAATCCCACTGCTTCCATTATAATTGGTGCACCATCTCCCTCCTGCAGTGCTCTGCATCCCGTGCTCCTCAGAAAACGTCTATGGGAAGCAGGGAAACCCTTTTTACTGCCACTGAAGGAGAGTAAGAAAGTCTTGTTTCCTATGGCATTGGAAAATAGAAGACCATTGGTTTGTGTGGACGTTATCAGACAAGGGAGTATAATCCAATGGCAATCTGAACACAATCATGAGGTTTAATGTTATTGTGTGATAGACTATCACATGCAATTTCAGGCAATGAGAAGTCAGTCTGAATGCAATCATGGGGTTTCACATTATTGCGTGAGAGGTGATCACACACAATTTCGGGCAATGGCAAGCTATTTTCGGGCAATAGGAAGTCAGTTCAAATGCAATTCGAATTCACATAAATTCACTGACCTAGTGAATTCACGTAAATGTGTTCTGGCCCCACTTTCTTTTCATTCAAAATTAAGAGAAATTCCTCCCATTTGATAAACTCATTAGTGTTGAGTCTCTTTCATACTACACACTTATAGCACTTTGATACCACTTTCACTGTCCTGGCACCATCCTATACAATCCTGGAATTTGTAGTTTGGTGGGGTACTTAGAATTTTCCGCTGGAGTATGCTTAGAGCTATCTAGCAGAGAATTCTATCTCCTCCAATTATTACACAGATGAAAACTGGGACACATCTGGCCAAGCAATATGAGAGTGTGGTCAAGATAGCAAAACTTATTATGGAGGAAGAGCAGAGAAACTAGCAGAGACTGCAATAGTTTGCTTTGTCTCATCCTACTGGAAAGGGCAAGATTCCATTCCCTCCTATGTTAATTGAAAGCAAATTATATTTAATATTTGTTTACTGTAAGCAACCCAAATAACTTTATGCTATTGTGAAGACTACAACTCTTATAAATACAAAGAATTTTGTGTGACATCTTTGTACTTGGCATTCAAAGAACAATGCTACTCCTTAGATTTGTTATGATCACTATTTTTAAAAAAGCAGGCTGAAGAAAACATCCTCTTCTGAAAGGATGGTAAATGAAGCACTTTCCGTTGGTGTGGTTGATGTACTCAGTGATATACTGCATTGGGCAAGTGAACTACTATTTCAGCATACTGTCATGGTTCCTTTTAAAAGCTGTTCCATTTTTATTGCTATTTTCTTATTAAACATAGATAATCGATCTTTTTCAGCTGTGTGTTTAAAATATGAAAAGATTAATGAAATATTTTAAGAGGGTTATAACATTCATTAACAAACGATAGTTTAAAATCTTGGTACCTCACCAAGCAATAACATTTTAGCCAAGTATTATTATTTTCCCCCTGATCTGTAGATTTGCCCTAACATACTTCCATACATATAAAAACAATTTTATAATGTTTTCATAAGTCCTAAAAGTAATTTCCCAATTCTATTTAATTATTGCAGATTAAATTATTTCTCGCATATGATACATTTAACAAAACAAAACAAAAAAACCCTGCTCAAATGAATTATTGTACCTTTCCCATGACTAGTTTTATGAATGGAGCAGAACAGTCCCAAGAAATACTAATTGATAGCCAAGAAAAGAAAAGGGCAAACCCCTCCAAATCCAAGAAACAGAAGGGAGATTAGACTGGCTTCCTCTCTGTTGCCCAGCAGGCAAAGATTTTCTGCTCAGGCAGGCTTTCAATTGACTGCTAAAGAAGGCCCTTTTAATGGACTGATGTGATACTGTTTAGTTTTAAACAGTGTGTTTTCAATTTAATATTAGTATAATAATTTAATTGCAATTTAATATTATAACTTATTTATTTTTATGCTTTTAACTTTACCTCATACCCTCCTCCAAGAGAGCCAGTGTAGGACTCTGGAGACCAGTGTTTGATTCCCACTCATCCATGAAACCCACTTGGTGACATTGGGCAAGCCACATGTTCTCAGCCTATAGGACACCACTACACCCATGTGGTATCATAATAAGAGAATCATAGAGTTGGAAGAAACCACAAGAGCCATCCAGTCCATCCCCCTGCCATGCAGGAAATCTCAATCAAAGTATCCCCAACAGGTGGCCATCCAGCCTCTGTTTAAAGACCTCCAAAGAAGGAGACTTCACCACTTTTCAAGGGAGTGTGTTCCATTGTCAAACAGCCCTTACTGTCAGGACGTTAATTCTAATGTTGAGGTGGGATCTCTGTTCCTGTAGCTTGCATCCATTTTTCCAGATCGTATTCTCTGGAGCAGCATAAAGTTGTATCAAAATGTTGTAGTTGTGCAGTGTAATGGAGAATAATTACCTTACCAATAATGATGGCAGCTAAAGATCTGCTTTGCCTCCTGGAAGGAAAAAAAAAAAGTAGAATAAGACTATATTAAATCAGTTGAAAGGCAGATCAGATAATAAGCATTCAGCTTGTGCTGGGTGGGTGACGCTCCACCTGAAAACACGACTTCACAACTTGGGTGTACTCCTGAACTGAGCCCTAAGCCTGGAAGCTCAGTTTTCAGTGGTGGGCTGGAGTGTATTTGCATGATTAAGGTGTGTGTGCCAGCTTTGTCCATTCCTTGAGATTTCAGTTTTGGCTGTGGTGACACATGCCATAGTTACCTCCCATCTGGATTTCAGTAACACCTTCTGCATGGGACTGCTTTTGAAGAGTGTTTGCAAACTTCAGCTGGTCCAAGGAGCTGCAACCACATTGTCAACTGAAGGGAGCACACAACCACCTTGTTGCAGTAGCTCCACTGGCTGCCTGTGAGTTCCTGAGCACAATTTAAAGTGTTGGTTATAAGCTATAAAGCCTCTATGGCTTGGGTGCAAGTTATCTGAAGAGCCTGTATTTGGAGCTTGCTTGCTTTTTTTCTTTTTAATGGTCTATTGTTAGTTTGCTAATTTAATTATAATTTTAATTTTTGTATGATATAAATGTTAAAGCAGTATTTATTCATCTTTGTAAGCTTCCTTGAGCCTTGAACTGGAAAAAGATAGGATAACAGCAGAAGTAGCAGCCGCTAACAATAGTTCCTATTTATGGCATCATGCGATGACTGCCTCTCTCTGTCTAATCATTCATTCTGGGTTCAACCAGTGGTCTGGAAACTTTAAAAAATAAAATAAAATGACAGCCAGCAGTTTCTCTTCCTGAATTCATTGGCATACAGGGGTCAGAAAAAATCCACAGAATGAGTCAACAACAACAATAAAATAATTGCAGCCTCTGCCCATAGATAGGGGATGTTTTCACTACCACTCTTCAAATAGGTACAAATGAGACATAGTATACCCTTTTCATTCAGACTCCATGACCAGACTAACTAATCTATTAAAACAATACATCATAGAATCTAGTTACACCACAGCTTCTGTTTATTGTGTACAGCCATCCTCCTTAACATATTTACTCAGAGATAAGCCCAGCAAAGTTCAATTTGGCTTACTTCTAAGTAAGTTTCCATATGATTGCAGCCTCAGATGCCTCTATGATATCTTCAGCGAAGTAACAAACACATCTTTGACAACTTTAGGCCCAGATAAGATACATTTATTACAATGGTGTTGGGCCTATCCTTTCACTCCCTCCAAGGTCAAAACATGATTCAAAACCGATACTAAATAGTAATTTAAAAATATATATATCCAGAGCCACTGAACCAAGTTTTTTGAGCAAATGAGGCTTTTTTCAGAAGCAAGATGGCAAATCTGTTAATGATACCTGTCATTTCAGGACTGATCACTATGATTCTTAGAAGTAGCTATGAACCGGTAATCATTACTAACTGATTCTTATTTTGTCTACCGTATCCATTACTTTGAAGTTTGTTGCTGATGTTTTGAATTGAGCAAATATTTTTTAAAAATAATCCCCAATAAGTAAAGTATCCAGTAAACAAGACATCTGAAAGACAAAAACACATTTTAAACACATTTTTCAATTTTAAACAGATTTTAAGCAGCAAATATAGTTTCAGAACAGAATATTTGTCACAGGTTTCTCCAATCAGCTGCCCACAAATGTATCTTAAAGGGTTAAGGTTTCCCCTTTGACATGATTGTCAAGTCATGTCCAACTGTAGGGGAAAGTGCTCATCTCCATTATTAAGCTGAAAAGCCAGCGTTGTCAAAAACAACTCTGTGATCATGTGGCCAAAATGACTGCATGGAACGCCGTTTATCTTCTTGTGGTTTTACATGCTTTTAAACTGCTAGGTTGGCAGAAGCTGGGACTAGTAGCGGGAGTTCACTTTGTCACGTGGCACCTGGCCCTTGAACTGGTGATCATCATTGTAATCATCAGAGTTGGCATCTTAACTGCTGAGCCACCCCGTCCTGTACAAAAGTGCCTCCCATAATGTATTGGCTTGTGATTGTCCAACACATATGGAGGTTATTGGGATGATGGAATCATCATTTATTATTACTATTATTAACCTTTATTTATAAAGCGCTGTAAATTTACACAGCGCTGTACATACAATCTTTTTAATTGGACGCTTCCCTGCCCTCAGGCTTACAATCTAGAAAGACACGACACAGAGGGAGTGGTGGTGGGGAAGGGGCATCTCTAGTAGGATAATACATATAAAATACATAGCAATACAGGAAATGATTCAATAAAACAGGCAACAAAAGAACATCAAATAGCAAGTGACAATTATACAACGCCTGGGAACGCTGCCCTGAACAGAATGGTCTTCAACTCCGTTTTGAAGCTGGTTAAAGAAGTGATGGCTCTTGCTCGCGGGGGAAGAAGGTTCCAGGAGTGAGGGGCAGCAAGTGAAAAGGGGCGAATCCGGGATGGGGCAGAGGGAATCCTGGGCTGTGACAGCAGGCCTTGACTACCAGAACGGAGGGTCCTAGTGGGAAGGTGAGGAGAAATAAGGTCTGATAAGTAAGGGGGGGCCAGCCCATGGAGGGCTTTAAACGTCGACAGCAGAAGCTTGTACTGAATGCGGAAAGGGAGGAGGAGCCAGTGAAGGGATGCCAAGACAGGAGAGAAGTGGTCAGAGCAGTGGGTGGAAGTGATAATGCATGCAGCTGAATGCTGGACGGAGATTAAAGGACGGAGGTAAGAAAGAGGAAGCTCAGCCAGGAGGACATTACAGTAATCAAGTCGTGAGATCA
The DNA here is from genome assembly GCF_019175285.1 of Sceloporus undulatus. NCBI lineage: Eukaryota > Metazoa > Chordata > Lepidosauria > Squamata > Phrynosomatidae > Sceloporus > Sceloporus undulatus. Next base: position 45,275,357 of record NC_056526.1, read on the forward strand.
CTAGGGCATGGACCAGGATCTTGGCAGTAGAGGCAGAGAGATATGGTCAGATTTTGGCAATATTATACAAAAAGAATCTACAAGCCTTGGCTGTGGTTTGGAACTGAGGGATACACGACAGGGAAGAGTCAAAGATAAAACCAAGACTGCGGGCTTGCTGGACTGGTTGAATAGAAATGTTGTCCACAGAGACAGAAAATGAGAGTTGAAGGGTGGGCTTAGGAGGAAAGACAAGAAGCTCCGTCTTGGACATGTTGAGCTTCAAACGCCGATGGCGCATCCACTGCGAGACAGCTGTGAGGCAGGATGAGACTTGCTGTTCAAGCCTTGGAGAAAGGTCAGGGGTGGAAAGATATAACTGGGTGTCATCGGCATAGAGATGGTAGGAAAAACCAAAAGAGCTAATGAGTTTACCTAAGGACAGTGTGTAGAGAAAAAACAGAAGGGGACCCAGAACAGAGCCCTGGGGAACTCCAACAGATAAGGGAACAGGAGAAGAAGTCAGACCCCCTGCAACTACTGCAAAAGATCTGCCAGACAAGTAAGATCTAAACCAGTCGAGAACAGAGTCTGAGAACCCAAGGTCAGAGAGTATGTCAATTAGGAGACAGTGATCAACAGTGTCAAAGGCTGCAGACAAATCGAGAAGGATGAGAACAGAGTAAAGGCCATTAGCCTTGGCCTGTAAAAGGTCATTCGAGATCTTAGTGAGAGCTGTCTCTGTGGAATGCCTTGGGCGGAAACCAGACTGAAAGGGATCAAGGATGGAGTTGGTTTCAAGAAACTCAAGACAGCGAGAATAAACAACCCGTTCCAAAACCTTAGAAAGAAAGGGGAGAAGAGAAATCGGACGATAGCTAGACAAAGAGGAGGGGTCAAGAGAAGGTTTTTTCAGAATTGGGAAAATGAGAGCATGTTTGAAGTCCGACGGGAAGGAGCCTGTAGAGAGAGAGAGATTGAAGATATGGAGAAGTGAGGGCAGAAAAGAGGGAGCTACAGAAATTAGAAGACGAGTAGGAATTGGATCAAGAGGACAGGTAGCAGGTTTGGAAGAGTTCAGAAGTGTAGAGAGTTCATCCAAAGAGGCAGGAGGAAACACAGAAAATTTGTTAGGGGAGGGCGAAAGAAGATTATGAGCGGAAGAGGAATCAGGAGCGACTATCTCAGAGCGAATGGTGGTAATCTTAGAGACGAAATAATTAGCAAAGTCATTAGGAGAGAATGATGAAGAGACAGGAGGAGAAGGAGGTTTAAGCAATGAGTTGAAGATGGAGAACAAACGCTGCGGGCGCTTCTCATTGGCGGAGATCAATGATTTGTAATAAGTTTGTTTAACATAGAGAGGGCGCGTGAGAGGGAAGAAAGAACAAATTTGAAATGTGTACATCCCTACAAGGACAAAAGATGACATACACAGGTGCTAATTCATTTTGTTCTGATTTACAGAGCAATTCTAACTCAAAAATATTTTAACTCTAAGGAGTTGTTGCTGTTGTTAGCTGCCCTCGAGTCAGTTCCAACTCATGGCAACCTCGTGGATGAGACATCTCCAATGATTTGGTAAATGACCTTCTGCTAACAGAAACCCTTTTCTGTCAGCAGAATCTTCAACCCAGCTGATCTCAGATCTCCTGAGAGAGCAATCTGCCAGCAAAACGGCTCTGGCAGAAGAGCCAAAAATGTATATCAGAACTTGTGAGATGAGAAAGGAGACAGGCTTCCTCCAGCCCAGGGACACAACCACAAGCCTGGTGCAAAGTTATGGTAGGGTAAAGGTCTTAAGTAATTTACCATTCCCTTAGATTGAGCGGGGGTTTGAGTCAGTCCTGATTTAGCTAGCCTAGTATCAGCTCGTTCTTGGACACTTGGCCGGTTAGGATTCAGGCCAAATTCTATCAGAAGCAAGAATCTTAAAGACAGTGACTTTTTCAAAACTACTCCATGAGTTTTAAAATTCAGGGAGTGGGGTGGGGGATTAACATGGAAGAATTGCCATGCTTCAGGGGTTGTTGGTCAATGGGACATTTATTGTCCTTTCTGGTTGATAGTCCAAATAATATATTCCTTGTGCCTTTCCATTTAACCTGAATATGTGACATTAACCATGGCTTGTTCATGTAATAATAAATCCAACAATTTAAAGCAAAATGATTTGATATGGTGCATTTCTTCATGTGTTTCTTTCAGCTGTAAAGTTGCTTTGGGGATGTGTCCTGTTGGGTGAGGAGGTGACTATGGGGGTCTACCTCTTTTTCTGTCCTCCACTTTTCCCTCTTCCAGCATAATTTCTGGTTTTCTGTGAGGAACATACCAAGAAGAATTTACTGTGTTTGAATTAGGAATCCTGGCTTGCAGCTCCAGAACAAAACAGAAATTCCATGCAAACCATTCTCTGTCTCCTATACTAGATTGGCTCGGAGGATTCAGACTGTGGTATATCTGGGCAAAACTATACCATGGAAGGTTGTTTGGGGATATTTTTCTAAATCGCTAATAAAGATATAAAAATTGCAATTCTTGGATAATTATACTGGATAATCAAATACAGTAATTTGAAATTACTAACTTGTCTATCAGATGATAGAAACATGAATAGTGTTCTGATTCTGTCACACTGCTTTGACATCGTAAGCCTTTTCCGTAAGCTTTTATTGATGTAAAAATACACTACAGGATACATTTTTATAATGGACACTATACATGCAGCAAAGAATCTCCTGGGAGCCATTGCTTTTTGATTATGCTTTGGTATATCTGTGCATTAGTTAAAGCTCTTGGTGAATTCCGTTGTTAACAACAACATCAGAATCAAGAGAGCTATCACATTATACTTCAGATCACTTCTGTCTGTTAGTTTCAAAATATCTGCTGTTGCAGATTCCCGGTTTATGTCCACTTCCCAAGACTGCAAAGTGGATATTGATTCTTCTTTCTAAAACTGGAAATGCTGCATGTGTAAAATGTGTGCAATTTACTTCTACACCTATGCGAACTCTGATAAACCAAGAAATAAGCTGTGGCTAAAGCATTAAGCAAACTCTGAGTAAGTGTTGTACTGAGGTTTATTTGTGGCTAAAAGAAATTAACAGATAGCAAGAGGTCTGTGTTAATAGTTGTAAAGTGGAGTTCATTAACCACTGAACAAACAACCAAAAAAGCAAAAATGACCCAAAGAGACACTGATGATGGGGTATGACCAGATAAATAGGATGGACAAGGGATAGAGCTGTCTAGACCAGACAGGAAAAATAGCCCAAGAAGTAAAGCAGAGATCAGTGATCACTATGGATTGGAAGCTGAGTGACTATAGGCAGATACCTTCACTAACAGAGTCTTATTAAAATCTCCTAGAACCCAAAGCAATATCTAATAATTTTTTAAAAAACCCAAACTTAACTAAATAAGCCCCTGAATTATCCTGCTCTTTGAGGAGGTAATTCAGATCCCTCATTGTTGTTGTTGCTGGATGTATTCCCTTTTGCTCCAGACGGTCTGCTAGGTTTGAAATATTTGTAGCTTGACACTTTCAGAGGCAATACACAACACAAAAGTGTTTTTTTTCCAAATTACCCCAAGGATATATCACACAAAGATTTGGTAAGTCACCACAGTCATCTTGATTTCCTTTGGTCTCTTCTTGCTTTCCATCACCTTATTCATATCACTTCATATGTTCTTCAACACATCCTATTGTTTGTTTCAGTACGATTTTATCAGTAAATTACTTCACACATTATAATTTGAAATTATATATGGAAGGCTGCATCCACACTGCAGAAATAATCCAAACTGACACCATTTTAACTGCCATGGCTCAATGCTATGGAATTCTGGGAATTGTAGTCTGTTGTGGCATCAGAGCTCTCTGACAGAGAAGGCTAAAAGTCTCACAAAACTACAATTTCTAGAATTCTATTGCATTGAGCCATGGCAGTTAAAGTGGCGCCAACATGGATTATTTCTGCAGTGAAGATGGAGCCTCCCAGACTTAACTTGTTGTTGTTGTTGCCTTCAAGTCAACTCTGACTTATAGTGACCCTGAAAGAAAGAAGTTAGTAGCATGAGCATTCTTAGACTTGAGTCTATTTCCTGAGATGCATGTGGAAGTAGGCTCAAGTCTAAGAAAGCTCATGCAACCAACTTCTTTCTTTCAGGGTCACTATAAGTCAGAAAGATGCTACAAGATCCCTCTGCAAATGGTTTTCCAGACTAACATGGCTAGGTCTTTGAATTATAGTGACCCTGTTCTAGGATTTTCTTGGCAAGATTTATTCAGAAGAAACAAAGTATAAATTGTCTAAGGTCACCCAGTGCATTTCCATGGATGAGCAGAGATTAAAACCCTGGTCTCACACAGTCCTAGTCCAGCATATAAACCACTGCACCACATTGGCTCTAGACCTAAATGTCATTCCTGCTAAAATATAGCATTTCAAGGGCATATACTTTTCTTGCTTCAGGTACATCTTTAGAAACATGGTACAGGGACCCCACAGCGTCCTGGTGTGTGGTCCCCCCACCCCCCCGTAATATATATGGCTTGGCGTATATGTGCTTCATACTGATGGTGATTGGTTGTTCTCATTCAGTGACATGGAGAATCTGCTCCGAGATTAATTCAAATTTGGAAAGAGCAATTCAAAGTCTGGAAACTATTTTAGGGATAGGGTTCAGGCCCTTAAGACTGCATTTAAAGTTCATGCTAAAAAAATGAGAGTGGAGATGCTGTTGCCTCAGCATAGGACAGAAGTCACCAGCTGATTTTATGAGATCCCATAAAAATGGCAATCGTGACCAGTTTCATCACAATTTAGGTTTTGAAATTATCAATAAAGATAAAAATATGAACACAATTCCTCAGTCTGTTAATAAAACCATGTTGGCAAACTATAAATATATGTCAAATCAGGCACTCAAAGTGTAGCCCCTTTTAATAATAATAATAATAATAATAATAATAATAGGATTATTTATATGCTGCCCAATCACAGGGAATCCTGGCGGCTTACAACAGAGGGGATAATAGACGGTTCCCTGCCCTCAGGCTTACAATCTAAAAAGACACAACACAAAAGGAGAAGGGAATGGTGGGGGTGAGGGCTCTTCCTCTTTAGGCCCGATGTCGTTGGGCCTGTCCTTTCATTCCCTCCAAGGCCAAAACATGTAGAACATGAAATAGCAAAGAATTCTTATTATAATGTTGAAATATACACAGATGTTAACTATTACCAGGTAAAAGGATTGAGAATGTCAAAAGCCTTTTTCATAGGTCAAACTAAACAAATTCCAAACAGACAATATTGTATTGGAAAACAAAACATTTCCATCACATTGTTTTGTTCATTTTTGCAATGGAGATGTTTTGTTTTCCAGCAGCTGACATTAATTATTGTTGCAATAAGCACTTTTTTTTATATTTTCATCTTTATTAACTTTAGTATTTATGTAAGCATTTCATGTTTGTAGACAGCCCAATTAAGGAATTCTTCCTGAAACTCACTGTGAGTTGTAGAGCAATGCAAAGTGTAAGAACACCACCAGCAGCAGGTGGCTTCCATATCGGAGAGGTAATGAATCTTCTCCAAGTTTTAGTCTAAAGGAGCCATGCTAGGGGTCCATGCTATTTTAGGATAAGTTTTAGCATCTTGGATATTTCCATTAAAGGTTTTACTAAAAGCAGACTCATGTCCCCACTGACATGGAAGCCTCTAGCCATTGTACAGGGTGGAGACAGGATTCCGGGAGTTGCAATTTATGGCTGAAATCCTGTTAGGAAGTTAGGAAAGTGATAGCTCTATATTCATAGTGCTGCCCAGTAAATCTTATTCCAGTTTTTCCATATCTCCAGTTACCAAGCAGCAGTGACTGCAATCGATAGAAGTTACAGCAGAGAGCATGTTAAGCATCACATAATCATTGTCCAAGAATGCTGTCAATGCACACTCACACGGTTGATAAGAGCCTGCTCGGCAAAAGGAAACCACACCGAACTGTCAAGCAGCAGATCCTCAAGCAACAATGCCAAACAACATCCAATTAGAATAAGCCACTAGCCAGTCCAAAGTTCAAGATTACAGAGAGCAATACTACCAGTCCAGTCCGAGGTCACGAGTGCCAGGGAACTGGTTAAGGTGTCCGGTCCAAGGATTCAGGCAGTCAAAGGTCTAGGAGGCAAGGAATCAGATCCAGCAGCGTTCGCTAATGAGAACAAATAGTCTCTGACAAGAGAGCTAAGCGTCTGCCAGGTGTCTTATATCTAGCTCCCTTATTACAGCTGCTGAGTAGCTAATGAGTAGCTAAGCCTCTTGGAACATGAAGGCGCGCTCTTTCTAATCTCCTCTGGCTGAAGGTAGGAACCTCAATGCTCTACTCTCTATGTCTCCCAAGTCTGGAACTTCTACTGGGGCAAGGCTGGGCTGCTGAGCCTTAGGCTCCACTGGAGAAGATCCCACAGAGTTAGGGTCTGCCTGAGCCAAATCCACTGGGGCTGAGAGAGCAGAGCTGGGACCTGGCAGGGCAGAACTGGAGCCTGGCATAACCTCAGGTTCCTCCTGTACCTGAGGAGCTGAGTCCTCCTCATCGTCCTCCTCATGGCTGGCCATGACAATTATGGTATAATTCAGTTAACAGAAAGGATATTCTTAAAGAAACTGAATGAGACTAATCTATCTTTGAGCTTTGTTACATTCCAAATATAGCTCTTACATACAATATTTGCAGGCAAATCTGATTGATATATCATGTATACTGTTTGTACAGTGATGTTTCCTGTAACAAACATCTAAATCATTACACAAGAGCAAGTGTCCAATTTCACAAGGTTTGCAGGGTGACTGGAAGGTGAGATAGATATTAAACATCTCTCTCTCCTTCCTCCATTAGAGCATGTGACCCTGCCATTACCATACCTCCCTCTGTACAACTCCTAGTTTCCCTTTTCAAAACCAGAAAAACAAAGCACTCTAAACAACTCTTAAAACAGGGCTATCTGTCAGTGGGAATAGTATCCAGTCAATGGGACTGGTTAGCTGGCTGATCTAGCAGACCCTTACTCACACTAGGTGATGCCTTGTAGCCAGCTAGATGGTTCTGGGCTGTCTTGCCACCACTGCCCAATCTTTCAGCTGGCACTCTCACTCCCAGATGGCTCAAAATTCTCCTAAAGTTTTTTCTTATCCACATAAGCTGACAGCAATTTTTAAAAACAATTTTAAAACAACACAATGAAATAAATGAGCACTCTGCCTACTACACACTCAAGTCTTCAATTTTTGCTTTGCACATAAAATTAAATTAGGGGTAGACAAAATGGTGTTGCCCTCAGACCCCAGTCTAAGCCATTTCCTGCTTTCTGTGGTATGCTCTTCATACAGGTAAAGATCACCCTCTTTAAATCCCTTAAACTCTGCTATCCAATTTTCATATCTCCATTTCTGTTAGCTCTGAATGCTGTTCTTGTTTGAATTACTATTGTGTGTGTGATTGCACTCTTGAATATTTCTAGATAAAACCTTATTAATTCACTTGGAGTCCTCCCCAGTGAGTAGTGATATACACAGGTGCCAATGATCCTACTCAGCCTCTTGCAAGCCTAAGATAATTCCCCTAACATTTAAGGAGAAGCTGATACACTTGGTATGTAATTTCTCCCAGTCCATCACATTTCTTTGGGTAATACTGTTTTGAAGCCTTGTCATACATATCTTCTTCACTTTCATTATTTTAAACACTGTATTACTGTTTTTGTAGGAGCATGTACACTGTGTCCAGTTCTGGGCACCACAATTTAAGAAGTAAATTGACAAGCTGGAGCATTCCCAGAAGAGGGTGACCAAAATGGTGAAAGACCTGGAAACCAAGCACTATAAGGGGCAACTTAGAGTGCTGGGTATGTTGAGTCTGGAGAAGAGAAAGTTAAGAAGTGACATGATAGCCATGTTTAAATATTCAAAGGGATGTCATATTGAAGATGGAACGAGCTTGTTTTCTGCTGCTCCAAATACTAGGAACGGAGCAATAGATTCAAGATACAGGAAAAGGAATTTAGCCTAAACATTAGGAAGAACTCTTGGCAGTAAAAGCTTTCAACAGTGGAATATGCTGCCTTGGAGTGTGTGTGGTGGAGTCTCTTTCTTTGGAGGTTTTTAAACAGAGGCTGGATAGCCATCTGTCAGGGGTGTTTTGATAGTGTATTCCTACATAGCAGAGGGTTGAACTGGAGGACATTGTCCATCTGTAACCATGCTATTACTAGAGGGTTTGTCGTATTACAGATCTGAATCTCTCAGGTTTTTTTCTGAATAAATTAATCAAGTTAGCATTTTTAGTTTACAGTACAGACATATCAAAAAGGATTTTATAAACAAATATGCTTTCTATTGCATCAAGGGCAAGGTTTTATTTAATTTTTTGTACTTTTAGTCAAACCTATACTTTTTTCAAAAGAGCCAGTGTGGTGTAATGGAGTGAGATTGGACTACAACTCTGGAGGCAAGGGACTGTATCCCTACTCAGCCATGGAAACTCCTGAATAACCATGTGTAAGTCACAGTCTCTCACTTGTCTAAATCACACTCTCTCAGCCTCAGAGGAGGGTAAAAGCAAACCCACTCTGAGTAGTCTCTGTCAAGAAAACCCAGGAAGGATTCACCGTTACGGTCACCGTACGTTGGATACAACTTGAAGGCACACAACAACAATATTTGTTTTCTTTTATTTCTGCCCTTGATTTACCTTTATGGGTTCAATTCAGTAGCGTCACCGAGGCAGGTGTGGGGGGTGAGGCCCACACCGGGTGACTCCGCAGAAGGGGGGATGACACCACAGAATGGGGTCTCCCTGCCCCCGCAGGCGTTGTTTTGGCCTGTGCGGGCACTGCTCCACCCCATGGGGGGGTTCTACTTCCCACGGGAGCGCCTCAGGCCCATGCGGGCATATCTTGGCCCAGTGGGTGCTCCAAGGACCTGCATGGAAACTCCTTGGGCTGCATTGGCTCTCCCTGGGCCTGTGCTGACTCTTTCCAGGCTGGCATGGGCTCTCTCCGAGCCCAAGCAAGTGCTCCTTTGGCCACACCAATGCTCCTCACTGGTGCTCCTTGGGCCATGAGGGTGCTCCTTGGGCCTGTGTGGGCAGTCCCTGGGACTGCATAGGTGCTCTCTGGCCCTGTGTGGATGCAGCTGTGGCCTGTGGGGGCATGGGTACAGCCGTCATGAAAGTCCTTCCAGCCCCAGACCTCTGGAATCCCCTCCAGAAGTCCAGGGCCAGAAGTCCTTCCCCTTGCACTGGGTGTCACCGATGTGGGAACACCACTGGTTCAACTCACATCTTTAATTCAAAGAGGAAAAAAGAAACCCACAAGTGAAACAGAAGAGAAAGACCATCTAACTAGAGACATCCATTTTAAACTTCCTTTGAGAGGTTTGACCACTGGGTGTCACCAGTTACTCATTCTTAGAAATTAGTTTAAGATTCTGAGACTACTGTGCCTTGCTATCAGAGGAAAAATAATATTTTAAACTGATTTATAGAAAACACATGTTTAAAATTGCATTTAAATATATTTCTAAATAAGGTTTCTATCTTTGATTCTAGGAGTGGGTCTATTAAAGCCAATGGGATTTTCTTAGATGTAACCAGGCATAGGAACAGAATGTAAGGCGACAATCCTATACATGCTTACTCAGGAGTAAATAAAAGTGGATACATTGGACTTACTGGTGAGAAAATACGTACATAATTGCACTGCAAGAGTAGTCCAAGTTTAGTTGCATTCGTTTATGTAATTTATACAATAATGTTATTTAGAAAGAGCACAATTAATGAGGGTAGAATAACAACTTCATAAATATTTTTAATAGGTCAAACAGGGAATACGATCAAAAATTAAACTCAAATATCCAGTATAATAGGGTTGAGAAAACATTTTCCTCCAGATGTTTTGGACTGCAGCTTTCATGATTCCTCACCATTTACTGGGGCCTCTGGGAGGTGGAAATCCAAAACATCTGGAGTGCCAAAGGCTTCTCACTCCTGCTGTATGGCAATGCAAAATACATTTATGAGCTGTAAACAAAAGGCTTGAAATACATACAATCTTGAATTCCTAGCAGCATGTGGCTTTTGAACATACCCATCTGTTGGTGGGACAGGAAACTTGTATCTCTCTGAACTGCAGCTCCCATCAACCTGAACAAGCACATTCAATGAGAGATAATGGCCCCATACAGACAGGTCAAAATAAAGCTGCTTCAGGTCACTTTGGAGGCATGCTGTTTCAATTATGCATGTGTACTAAGAATCCAAAAGCCGCGCAAAAGCCACAATCCAGTCCTAAGGACTAGAGCGCAGCTTTGGCGCAGCTTCCAGACTCTTAGGATGCAGGCATCATTGAAACAGCTTACTTCCAAAGTGACCCGAAACAGCTTTATTTTGGCCTGTCTGTATGGGGCCCATGGGAGCTTTATCCAATAATATCTGCAGGGCCACACCTTTCCAATGCCTTAAATCTTAAGGCTTAGCTTTTCTTTCTTTTTTGTGGGAAAAAGCCCCCCCCCTTCAAGGATGTTTTCCATTTTTCTGTACCCCTAAAACAATCCTGCTTCCTCAACATTCATTAGGTCTGCATCACACTGATGTTTGATCCCATTTTAATTCTTGTGAATCCATCCTGTGGACTCTACTCACCTCTGTGAGCACATCCTCTATTTACAATGGTAGAAGCTCCATACTACATTATGGGCCATGGGGTGTTGTGGCATAAGGAGACTCTAAATTTGCTTCCTATTTGAGGAGAATGATACAAGATCAGTTACGAAAAACACACAGCAACATGGATTACTAGGAATATACTGTTTGCCCTTTTTGGCACCTTTTCCAGCTTTATAATATCCAATTTTTTGAGGCAGCTGATCTGAAGGTGAAATGCTTCAGTGAAAGCAGCATCTCTCAGCAGGGTTGACATTCTCCATTTCTTGCTTCACCCTCCCATGTCTCACCCCACATCCACTGAACCATGGGGAGTTGCTGGGGTACATTGGGCACATTTTCAGGCCTTTTTGCTTTAGCATATCCTCCAAATGTCTCAGTTCAGCAGGGACAGGCCAAATTAAACCTTTGTCGCCCACTTTTGTAGCAGCTTTTAAAACATACCAGTTTCACTTTCTTTCTTCTGCTTTCTCTTTTTGTCACCAGCTTACTTCAGTTGCTACAAATTGAGTTCAAAGTGCAAAAGTGCATTCAGTTGTCTCAATGGAAGAGAGGACAGAAGTGGGCAGAATCTTACCAGTAGGCTCAGGCAAAAAGAAACAGCTGCAGCCTATCTTAGCTTGTATTCTTCCTCATTAATGATGTTGGCTATCTTGACCATACTCTGTTGTTCCTTATCCAGATGTGTCCCAGTTTTCCTATGTGAAATGGTGGAATGTATGCATCAGACATGGAGAACATGAACAGGGTTTTTTTTGTTTGTTCTGTTTCAAAGATACATCTGTCCTATCATCCTTAGTCACTAAAGTTCAGCTCTACAAATGCAAGCATGTTGCATTTTTATTAAGGCTGAGGTAAGTATTCACAAGTATGTATTTGTATAAAAATATTAAGATCTGTGACCTTGTCACACTTTCTTAGCAAATCACAGCCTCAGAGGAAAGCGAAGGCAACCCCCTTCTGAACAAATCTTGCCAAGAAAACCCCATGATAGGGGTCCCTTAGCATCACCATAAGTCAAAAATACATGTGTATCCTCAAGGATCCTCAGGGATCCTCAAGCACTTGGGAAAAAGGAAGGGAGAAGGAAGGAGACAAAAAAGGAGCAGAGGACATGCAAACAGCGTTAGCAGTTGCAGAGATGTGGAGAAAAATGGGAGAGAAGAGAAAAAAATACACGAGGGACAGTGACAGAGAAAGTGGGGGTGGAAACTATAGAATGAAGGGAGCTGTGGAAATGGTGCAGAGGGAAGGATGTGACCAGAAGTGGGTTTAGACTGAGATTAGTGAATGAGTGATAAGTGCAGGGAACTTTGCAAAAAAGGCCAGGTTATGGCCTCCAAAACAGAATAGACTTCAGTTAAAGTTCATACACAACTGGGCATAAAAGAAAAACTTTGGAGTGTCATAGAAAAGACAAAGTAAGTAAAGTGGAGGAAAACTTGATTCAAAGGAGTAATTACTGTGAGTTTGGGTCGGAAAGATGTTTGTGTCATATGCACTAAAAGCAGCCATACTGATCTAAGTGCTTTTAAAAAATAATGTCGATCTGATCTACAGCTTTATCCATAACTGTTTTTACCAGTGTGTGCTGCTGTGCTGCTCCAGTTAGAATATCTGTTTTTTCATAAACTGCCCTGAAGCTAGTACTTGGCAGGTAGTTGAAATAAGGGATTAACACTTACCTCTGACAATAGTTCAGGAGCTTTCAGTTAGGTTATGAACTTGCTGTTTGTTAATCAGACATGTCTTGTTTGTAAATTGAAGAATGCATCTGCCTGTACAAAGTGAAACTTCCAAATATTAGCCATGTGCTTGCTCTTCTGATTCAATTTAGCCCTTCACATTGATTTAGCCTTCTTTCCTCAGCCCTGTTTAATATGCCACCATTGGGTGCCTACATGCTTGCAGTATTCACCCACTCAGTAGACAGATGGATAAATGGTTTGGGGTCTTCAATCCCATCTTGGGAGAAAGGCAGTATATAAATCAAATAAATAAATAAATAAATAAATAAATAAATAAGAAGTGACCTACATAAGTGTGGCTGTGAATGAAACCACACCTCTACCATATATATAATGATCATATATTTATATGTATGTAAGCACATGGCAGTAAGAGGGATGGCTAGAGATAGGGCCAGTCAGGCTGTCAAAAACCAGATAGAAAACTTAGTTTGATAGGATGTAAGAGTGGAAAGAGTTACAAATGTTGTATTGCTAATGGGCCCAGATAAATTCTTGATGTTTAATTTGCTGCACAATCATTCTTTACTATTGTTATGTTACCTTGGATGTATCTAGACCTGTCCAAAAAGGACACTCAAAGACCAACATATGTTTAGGAAAACTGCATTTTAGCTCAAAAGTAGTAACACCTAGAGGCCAGTTAACTTAGCCAAAGAACCAATCTCTTTGTATTCCAAATCCAGAGGTGTATAGAACTCCAGGAGCAAATTTCCAATGATAACAAGTTTTTATTTAAAAAAGAGAAGTAACAACCTCACACAATAAACAGAAACACACACACACACACTGAACAGGCAAATGAAATCAAGGATAGAAGGTTAGGATAGAAGTGAGGCATCCCTCATGGTATATGATACCTGAATGGCTCTTGTCTCCATTTGCTGGGGTTCTGGATGAAATGGATGACTTGACCACTCCCAGGACACAGTGGGGGTGGGAAACAAAAGAGGAGCTAGCCTGACAAACTGCCTGCATGTTAGATTAAGCTGAAGATACAATTGAAAGGTACCCATATTTATACAAAGATAATGCTTTAGGGCAATTCTAAGGTACTGAGATGACCAAAAGGGTCTTGTGATTCTTTGAAATGGGTTTTGAAGTACTTGGAAATGTTCAAAGATCTTTGAAGTAGTCTCCCAAGGTGGTGACACTAAGGTGTAACTGGCCAGCAATGAGTGCACATTTCAGGCAGAGAGGATTAGCGTGCCAGATTGTGAGTGCTTTGTTTATACGTATTAAATCTACAGCCCATTGATCTTTAAATCTGGGTTTCCCCACTTTCTCAGAATGTCTGGAACTGATCCATCAAAGCTGGGGGCCTTCATGCAACTCTTAATGCTAGCTTACATGTGAGGCTGTTTTCTAGTAATGGGGTTTACATCAGGGTTGCCCAGCCTATGCTTTATTGAGATTCTAATATCAAAAGAGGACAGATGATGAAAGACACTTCCCTATGGGCCTAACGCTGTTTTACTTTTAAACATTTCTGTCTGGATATCTTTTCATTTAGGAATTATATGGACATTACCAAGCTGAACACAAAAATGAACACACCCATATATCCAGTGTAGTGATCACCTTGGTAGCAGATCCAAGGAAGGATTTTAAGAGTAAAAGGGCATGGTGACTGATAGGAGCCCAAGGCTGGAACTCTCCAACCTGGAGAGAGGAGTTGTTACAATATTCTTTAATCAGAATGCATTAGATATTTAGTTTTTTTTTGAGTAAATATTCTAGGTAAAAGTTTAAAGCTCATTTCTCTTCTTACTTTATTTTTTTTTTTTTTGGCATTTCCCCTACTTGTGGTGAGTCATCATTCACCACAAACAGAAGGTGCCAACTTTGTATACCACACCCATCCCAAAGGAAGATAGTGGGAAGAGGTGTGTAGTGGTATGCAAAACTAGCCACTTCTGTTTGTGGTGAATGAGTCATGTGGCTCAGTCCCCCTGAGCCCAGCCATTGGCTTGTCACGACTCCTTGGCTAAGAAACAAAGCAGGGCCACTTCACAATTGTCAGGCTTGTGAAGTAGCCCTTCCTCTTTGAAATCATATACTCAGAGGAAAGCAAGGGCAAACCCCCTTTGAACAAATCTGGCCAAGAAAATCCCATGATAGGTTCACCTTGGGGTCACTATGTCAGAAACAACTTGAAGGCACACAAGAACAACAACAGTGTAGGAAGAAACTCCACAGAGGTTCTCATGTGGAATGAAAACAAAAGAAACTGGATTGCTTAAATTTTGACCATCCTTTTTTATTTTATGCATCCTTACCAAAACATGAAGAATCTCACAAAAATTATGCTGGGGAATAAGAGGAGCAGATTATAGACCAATATAGCCATTTTTCATTTCATTTGCTATGTTCTTTACTCTGGTAGCTAAAGGGATGTTGCAGAAATTACATAACTGATGAGAGCCAGCATGGTGGTGTGGTTTGAATGCTGGTCTATGACTCTGGGAGACCAGGGTTCAAATCCTCACTCAGTCGCAATATCCCACTGGGTGACCCTGGGATAGTCACACACTCTTGAGTCTCAGAGGAAGGCAAGAAGGAGCCTTTTCCAAACATTTTCCATACTTCAGCTCAGCTAAATACCAGTAAAAAGTAGACAATATAGATAAATAGACAGTGCTATTGCCACTCTTCACTATACTTACACCTCCATCCAACAGCATTGGGTCAGTGGCATCATTAGGTGTGTGAAGTGGGAGTGGATCACACCAGGTGACTACCTAAGGTGGGGGTCACACCATTGCTACTCAAACACCTGCCTTTTGGCAGAAACAGCCTGGGGCATTTGCCTGTGTCCATTTAAAATGCCAAAGAGATGGTGTGAGTGGGGTGAGGCTCAGTGGGGTGAGAAAGGAGAGTTCCCAAGATTTTTTTAAAAATAAAATTTCAAATTAAAAAATAATTTTTACTTTTAATAAAATATGTTTTAATAAAATATATTATATTTTCTTTAAAAAACACCACCAAGTGTTTACTTTTAAGCACATGAAACTACATATAGGTAAATACATTTAAGCTGTGTGTATGATAATGTAATTTAAAAGTGTGGTTTTAATTTTGCTAGTTATTTATGTCACAACTATAGCCATTACATTCAGTGATATATGGGAATTACGATTGATGAATAACTTTAGTACAAGGGATTCTGTATAGTGTGGTATGAAAACAGCTGAATGTGTGTGTGTGTGTGGGGGGGGTTTTGACACCATGAGTTACTGCACCGGGTGACACCTACCCTAGTGATGCCACTGCCATGGATGTGGGTTTCAGATAAAGGATTACAGTTGCTAAACAGCTACTAGATGGTCTCACAATGGTTTACTTTGGACATGCCTTCTGGTCCACCTGAAAGAGAATGGAGGGAAGCCGTGGCATTGGGTGGGAGAGACAATGGGATAGAGGAGAGAAAGGAAGACAGGAGCTAATACAGTCAGTCCTCCACATTTACAGCTTTGACATATGTGGATCTGGTTATTCACGGTTTTGATTAATATGTTCTCTCTGAGAATCTCTAGGTCTTCCAGTGTGATTCTATGGCCAACTTTTGTCAGACATCACACTTCTCTAGGCATATTCTCTAAGGTAAAAAAAGTGTATTTTTATTAGCAATTTCCCCACTTTCACAGGAGACCTGCATTCCTAATCCCAGCAAATGCTGAGGGCCCAGTGTATATACACAAGCCATTAGGGTATAAGTTATGGTCTGTCATCCCTTCTATTTTCTAGTTAGTACACGTTACAAGGTTTACAAAACATATTTTCCTGGCTGGAGAAGTGCTGTTGGACAAACATATTAGTGTGAGCAAGAATATCACTAAATTAGTCCTCCTGAATGTTATATGGTGCAGTGTGCTTTCTGGAGAGCTCTGCAACTCTTTGCTGTTGCTCCTGAGAGACTCTTGCAAATGCCACAGATGGAAAGCAGCTGGCAAAGTCCACTAGAACCCACCAGTGTCATAATCTGGAGAATGAACTGGATCAGATGCTTTCCTGCTCTAGAATGATCAGGGGAGCTTTGGTTGGCAGTTGTGTGAAATTTGCAACCCCAAACAGTTGTGTGAAATTTGCAATCTAAATAGAGGCATGAACTGTCGAGAGCAGTATCATCTCCCTGACCACTAATAAGATGCAGAGATTTTCTTGGACTCATTCTGGTTGGATTTTGATATAACCCATGGATAAGTCAAGCATAAAACTTATGGGCATGTAACAAAGAAGGTTAAAGATGAAGCAAAGGAAAAGGATGCCAAAGAATATAGAAATTTCAGGCAGGCATAACTGGTTTGTGCCTGAAGGTTGGATGAATGAGGCGGGAACTATGGCAAATGGTGGCTGTCTGATGGGGGTAGTGGTGACCAGGTATGGACGGGGCTAAGAAAACACCTGCATGCCTCTAGTTATATCATATACTATGGGGGGGGGACCTGATGAATTGGACCAAAGATCTCTATTGTCTATCATTGTTCCTTTCAGTATCTAATCAGAAATTTTACACAGCCCACAAAGATTTAGTATTTAATCAGAAATCTAATCTGAAATCTACAAAAATCCCAACAAATATTCCATCATAGGCACAATTGCAATCAAGCAAGGTGTAAGTATTTGTTTTGTACAGAAATCACAACTAAAGGGCTTAGCTTTTACAGTGGACTAAGAAAAGTGATAGAAATTAGTACATGTGATATCAATTTATGTCTGGAATTTATTGGGAAAGCAACACCTATTACAGAAAATGAAACATGCTGTTGTTAAAATGTTCAGGTGTACTTTTGTGGAACAACAGACTATTACTATAGAAACATAAAACTCCACATCAAAATTCTTGGAAATTAAAAGATCTGAATGTATTTTTGGACCCAATAACATGTTACTCAAAACCACAAATGAGTGGTCATTTGGAGATTTTGCCAAGAAAGCAATGAAAAACTGACTAAGCCAAAATATGATTGGTTTGTAAAGTCATTGTTCACTGGAAAGGAACATTTGTAAATTACACAATTAGTTTACAGGCTTTTGGTTCTGAGGCTCAGAATGCATAGATGAGTATTCACTTTTCCCCAGTCTCCTAGACTTCCTGTATTACATCAGTAAATAGCCACTTTCAATCTTCTTCAGTCTGAATTAGCTCTCTTTCCCTTCTTTATTAACTATGAAAAACATCAGCATTTCTTTATCTCAAGTGGAGAAAAATGCTTTAAAATGTCTGTAGTAATTATGTCCTTGTAACTCTTCCAAGCATATGCAAGTATAATCTTTATGATAGTTTGATATCTGTTTTGTACCCCAGAACATAGTTTGAAAAAGTGACTTTTTAGACCTGAGGTACCATTATTTGTTTGTTTGTTGAATTTAATACTGTACTATGTTATTGTGATACAAACAGCAAAAAACTGGTTTGCATTTGAGTTATCTTGAGAACAACAGGACCTTCATTGTGACTTTGACTGAAATATGATATAACTGCAACCCCAGTCTAGTCTTATGTATTTCCACACCCAATCAACAGTCCAGACAAAATGAATTGCATTTAAGCCCCATAAAGCTCCTATTAAGTCACATTGGCCTGTTACAGGCTGGTTACAGACCGCCATATAGTACGCGCTCTGTGCGTACTAGGGTTAGGAAGGGCCGTACTAGGGTTAGGAAGGGTCTTACCTTCCTCATGGCCCTTCTCCCTAGTACGCGCGGAGCACGCACTAAATGGCAGCACCCATCCACATGGGCGCTGCCATTATTACGTAGTGGACGCACAGCATCCAGACGTGTTGCGGTGGAAGTGACGCTGTGAAAGCATGCCTTGCGCTTTGTGGCACCACTTCCGGGGCCCAGGAAGGAGCATGATTTCCGCGCTCCTTCCTCGGAGCGTCTAGGAGCCTTGCGGTTTGGCCGCTACGGCTCCTGGACGCTGCAAGTGGTGGCAGAGGGAGACCAGCCACCGGAGGGCGGTCTGTAACCCGCCACAGACTGCCAAAATAAAGCTGCTTCGGGTCTCTTTGGAGGTATGCTATTTAAATGATGCA
Source organism: Sceloporus undulatus (assembly GCF_019175285.1). Classification (NCBI taxonomy): domain Eukaryota; kingdom Metazoa; phylum Chordata; class Lepidosauria; order Squamata; family Phrynosomatidae; genus Sceloporus; species Sceloporus undulatus. Next base: position 45,293,850 of record NC_056526.1, read on the forward strand.
TGCATCCTAAGAATCCGGAAGCTGCACCAAAGCTGCACTTCAGTGCTTAGGAATGGAGTGTGGCTTTGGCGTGACCTCTGGACTCTTAGGACCCATGCATCATTTAAATAGCATACCTCCAAAGAGACCTGAAGCAGCTTTATTTTGGCAGTCTGTAACAGGCCACTGATTCAGGGATAATCCAGATGTAGATTCCTGCACTGGTAGGAAGAGGAACTAAACTAGAGGATCCATGGGATCCTTCCCAGTGGTTTGGTTCTATGATTCTGCAGTGGTTATGTGTGCTTAGGTGTCCCATGCAAGTGGGCTTAATAGAATCCAAGTTTAATTGATATTGTATTTACATATGATTTTAAAAGATAATGTCCCTTCCACAACTGACAAGCCAACTATGGATGCACCATAAGATAATATGGAAGCTGATGATAATATGCATACCTGTTTATGTTTTGGTTGGTCAGGGGTGTCACTAGGGGTGGGGTATATGGACAAAAATGGGTCACCCCCTAAGGGGAGGGATTACACAAATGCTCTCCAAATGACTGCCTTTTAGCAGAAATGGGCTGTGGCATTAGCCCATATCCCTTTAAAACCCTGGAGCTCATGAAAAGAGAAAGCATGAATGGGGTGAGGCTCAGTGGGAAGAGAAAGGAGAGGCTTCAGGTTTAAAAAAAACACATTTTACTCTTTTAAAATTTTATTTGAAGACATCACATTATATGAAATTTTCACTTTAACCACATGAAACTGTAAATATTTAGGCTATGCTTATGATGTAATTTAAAGGTATAATTTTATTTTCTAGTTGTTTATGTCACTATTATTACCATTACATTCAGTGATATACGGGAATTACGATTTATGGGTAACATTAATACAAAAAGACATTACTAAGGATTCTGTATGGTGTGGTTGGGAAGAGGTCAGTGTGGGGGCTCATACCATGAGTTACCACACTGGGTGACACCAACCTTGGTGACACCACTGTGGTTGGTGGAATAACAGTACCAATGCAAGTAATAGTAGCAATAACAACAGTAGCAATAACAATAATAATATTAATATCTTCTATACTCTGTGTTAGGTGACTTCAAGAATACTTAGCTACTGTACATAGTGGATGGGCTAAGAAACTTTGGAAGTGAATTATGAAGATGCATAATGGGACATGAGCAAGAGTGTCCTGATGCAGATTGGGTTCTGCTGATGCACTTCCTAGTTAGTGTCCTGATGCACAATGGGACTGATACATTGTGCATTAGTCCTATCATGCCTTGGCCCTGTTGTGCATCAGTCCTTTTGTGCATCAGTCACTTTTTTGACTCATCTACATAGTAATGTAGCCACTTTCCCTATGTTGGGGGAAAGGTGGGATATAAGATGATGATGATGATGTAACGGCAGCCCTTTAGTGGATACAGAAGTTATGGAACTGCCCAATTCTAATTGTTGTTGTTGTTGAATGCCATCAAGTTGACCTCAACTCATGGCAATCCTGTGAATGAGAGATCTCCAATCCCCCCCCCCTTCCACTGCTCCACTTAAGTCTTGTAGATTTATGCCTATGACCTCCCTGATTGAGTCTAGCCATCTGGCATGTGGTCTTCCTCTCTTTCTACCACCCTCAACCTTTCCCAGCATGAGTCATGCCTTCTCATGATATACAACCTCAGTTTGGTCATCTTGGCTTCTAGGGGTATTTCAGGCTTGATCTGTTCAAGGATCCATTTTGTTGGTGTTTTTGGTTGTTCACAGTATCTTCACCACAGACTTAAGTCCACTTACAAAGATATAAGTCCCCAATGGGATTTAAGCTACCAACAATCAAACAGCAATAATACAAACTAATAACTTTAATAATAACAACTGTACTAGATACCATGTATTATTATTTATATTTTTGTGATGAGGACTTAAATTCTGCCAAGGTGGTTGATTACTCTGGTACAGGAAAGAACAAATAGGTAACTGTCATGCTGTTGAGAAATAGCTTGTTTATTGTATGTCAAGTTCTGCTTTTTCATAGCAGACAGAGATCTCACCTTGGTCAAATTCATGTAATTATTATTCTATATTTGCATTGCATTTGCATTATACACCTGAATAAATCATGTAAACCAACCTCTGGTCAGGTACTTTTTCCAAATAATAACAGAAGAAAACCTTTTTCCTAAGAATTGTTTTTAAGCTGAGAAACATGAATGTAAATACATATTGCTTATAAAGCAGTTTCAGCAGTGAATTAATCTGAAGAGCGCCCTTTCATTTCTTATTTAAATCCTTTCCCTCGTTATACATTTTACTATGATTTCTTCTGATGTGTACAGAATATGAGACACACAGTTTATGTGTATTTTTTATGTAGGCATTTTTTTTTTTACATTTCAGAAGGGTGTGCATAACATTTAATAACTACTGCATAATCATTCACTACTAGTCACTTTAAATTTTCTTGATTTTACTAAATAACTCCAAAATAATTTAGATCTGAGAGAGTGCTGAAGCACCATCTGGAAATACATATCAGAAACAGAGATAAAATGTTGCCGTTCTGCTAATTACTGCCCAAATAGCAATATGGTCCCTGCATCACTGATGTGCATTACTACAGTCTTGTGGCATCAATCTGTTGTCAACCACATTGGCAGGATTTTATTTACACAGCAGAGGGGTAAAATGATACCAGCAAAACAGCTGTTTTGGGGATACAGATGCTCCACTTACGTTGGAATATTCCTAGGAATGTCAAGGAGTATATACTGAAGTTCATGATTTCTGGGCGGTGGCTTTAATATGATTCAAATTGAGCCACATTTAAATAATTAGATGCAATTGCAATCATCTAGGTTTTAGATTCCTCAAAAAATGCTATAGAAATGTTTCTAACGTGCTGGACTTGTGATATTGTACAACTCAATTTTTAATTTTTTCCCTTGAGTCTGTCTCTTCTGTCAGGAAGCTATATTAACATTAAATGTGTACAGGCTACCACACACATATTGCATCTGACATTTCCATGAAACCGAAGCTCAATTTGACTAAGAAAAAGCAAAGTAAAATACCATCTTGTTTATTTATTTTTAGAAACTTAAATAGGTTACCATGTGAGGGCCTTTTGCTGCAGGCTGCATTCATGTAAAAAAAAAGAGCAACATGCACAAAATCTACACTGAACCAATAGAATAGAGAATTCAGTTAAAATCAACTGACATTTCAAAAGGAAAGAGAAGGAAAGGAAAGGAAGAACAAACAAAACCCCTGGGGAATTGAACAAATAAAGCACCAGTTTGATCAGTGAATTCCTCCAAAGGAATGTCGCAGCCTGAAAACCCATTTCTCTGTGCACCACTTGCCTTGTTTCTGACAGCAAGGGCTCCTAAGAAAGTGCCATCAGCAGTAGTATATGCATAATTATATGTCGGTACATATAATCATGTGAGAGCCAGCATGGCATAGTGGGTGGAGTGTTGGACTATGACTCTGGAAACCAGGGTTCAATGCCCAGATTGACTACAAAGCCCACTGGTTAACTTTGTGCAAGTCACATGCTCTCAGCCTCATGAGAAGACAATGACAAACCTCCTATGAACAAATCTTGCCAAGAAAACCTCATGATATAAATAAATAAATAAATAAATAAATAAATAAAATGATAGGGGTTGAATAACTTGAAGGCACACAACAGCAAAATGTCAGTACAGAGTTCCTATATTTACTGGGTCTGAAGCTGTCTATGGCTTTACAAGCAAAAGTCTGCCCTTTCTCTTGCACTTAGAAACAAAACAGATGCTAATTTTGCTCTTTCAACACTGGGGAAAGAAGACCCATAAAACTGTGGCTGTGTTCCCTGAATAAGATTCAGGTGCTTTCCAAAGGCGCCGCAAGAGTCTCAGAGTTATTTTACTTTTGAAAATAAGAAGACAAAATACAAACAGAAAGAAGGAAATAGGTTATTAAGGCCTCCCTTGACTTCTTCTCCAGAATTAAAAGTGACACCAGGGAAATTCAGAGAAGCTATTCACGCAGCATAGTTATTACATATTAATCTCTAAGCCAGGATCCACAGGACATAATAAAATGTGCTATTGAACCTGCAAAGAGGAAGTGGAGAGATTTCAGGCTCACAGTTTCTACTCTGCTTTTTATTCAGATCTCAGCATCCACTAGAACCAAGTGCAAAATAGAGGAGAGAAGATGGCATACATGTGAAGTTAAGGAACAGAACATCTCTGAGCAGTGATGTAGACGTAAGTCAGTTGACTCGGACTTCAGTCACTTCAATGACTTGACTTGGACTTGACTTGGCAAAGATGACACACTGACTTGACTTGACTTGAGACTTGTATATTTTTAGTGACTGACATGCTGGTGCCATTCACTTTGAGCAGCAGTCAAGACCTGCCCCCAGAGTGTGGGGCACATTTCTTGGAGAGAACTAGCAAATGTGTTAGGCAATGGGCCTGAGGTGGAAGGATCCTTCTAAAGCTTTTGAAAAGCTTTGAAAGGATTTTCTCATGTGTAGTGGGGACAGGTTGCCAAGCAGACCTCAACCCTCGCCTTAAGCCCATTGCCCAATGTGTTTGCCATCTCTCTCCAAGAAAGGCACCCCGTGTTAAAAGTTGGTCCTAAACTTGAGACTTGACTTGAAAGTATTTTGCAAGGATTTGAGACTTGACTTGAGACTTGGAATAAAATAATTGCTCAGTCCAGGAATACACTTTCAATGTCAATACTAAGGCCACAAGACTTTCACACAAAAACCCTTTCCAATCTCTCCCCAGCTGTCTTTATTTTAAAACTATAATTGGTAATAGTGGGGAGTTTTGTTGATCTTGTTGATTAAATCTAATCTGCAAAGCACCCAGATATTCAAACACAGGCCCTGATCTGCCCTATTCCCACCATTGATATAAAAGATACCACATCAGACAGATGCTGCTTTTTCATTTGACAGCAGCATCAAATGGTGTGGTGGACCAACTGGCAACAGTGCATGGTGGTGAAGAAAAATGAAGAGTGCGCAGCACAGAGCACAGACCTTTCTGTGAAAACATAATACCTGCACTTGCCTTTCATGTAAGTGCTTTGGTGTTTCCTTACTGCAGGGTGGCTGACTGAAAGCAAGTGCACCAGTGTGAAAAGGTGAGGTACTTTTATTAATTAGGCTATTGTTTTCACTGAGCTTTCCAGCATCAGTCTGGTGTCAATCTCTATAGTTTCATGATCCTGCAGGGTCTTTTTAGATATGGCCTTTAGTGATGCTTGAGAGAGACTATTGCTACTCCTCTCTGCAGGATGTTTAAAGTGATACAACAGAGCCAAAAGGGTGGTCTGCCAGTGCCTAGTTTTTCGCCGGGGGGGGGGGGGGACACAGCAGACAAACCACACGGTTTCCCACCGGCAGAAAAAGAACCCGCAAAAAGTGGGTTCTTTTTCTGCCACGACAGTGACATAAGAAATGCACCAGTGGCGTACTCATTACGTAAGTGCCGTGTGGCACCGTGCAGACAACGTGTGGCACTTACGTAACAATGGCAAGTTCATCTGTACAGGGCGCCACCATTTTGACGCCCTCATCATGTGCTAGGGTTGAGGCATGTGTGGGCGGAGAACCCTTGGCCAACCCCTAGCACATGATGAGGGCGCCCCCTAGGCCTGTCTGTTCCAAACCACTGTTACCCATTAGGTGCCCATTCATTTCTTTTCCCCTCTGTTATATTTGATCATAAATGTTTGGCAAGATTTGTGTATAAGGCATTAGAAACAATGTACCAGCATGGTGTAGTGGTTTAATGTTGGACTATGGCTCTGGAGACCAGAGTTCAAGTCCCATCTCAGTCATGAAACCCACCGGGTGGCCTTGGGAAAATCACACTCTCTCAGGCTAAGACACTGGCAAAGGCAAACCCCCTCTGAAAACACCTGCCATGAAAACCCCCTGATAGTGTCGCCTTAGGGTTGCCATAAATCAGAAATGACTTGAAGGCACATAACAACAACAACAAATCACTCTAGATCAATGGTCCCCAAACTGTGCTCTTTAAGAGATTTTGGACTTCAGCTCCCAGAATCCTAGACTATTGGCCAACATGGCTGAGACTTCTGGGAGCTGAAGTTCAAAATCTCTTAAAGGGGACGCTGCTCTAGATTATATATTTAGTTTTCCTAAACAGTAAATAGACACTAGGTGGCATAGTGGCTTGAGTGTTGGGCTATGAAGATTTTCAGGCCAGCGTGGGGTAAATGATGGTAAAGCGCAGCTAAAACCTTTAGGAAATGCATGTGTCTGAAAGCCTGATGTGCTTCCTAAATGTCAGGGAATCAAAAGCTCCCCTCCAGCATCCCTAAATCATTTGGGAAGCAACAATTTCCTATGAATGCAAAGTTTCCGTTTCCCCAAGAAAACTCCATGATAGGTTTGCTTTAGGGTTGCCATAAGTCAAAAACAACCTAAAGGCACACAACAACAACAACAACAACAGCAACAACAACAGCAACAGCAGCAGCAGCAGCATTTTTTACCTCAACATCACCTAGGTTTTCATGATGCAAAAACATGAAGGCTTCTTGAGAAATTCAGTGTCGTCTGCCTAACAAAGGGGCTTGTGGCCTCACAAGGATAGAGACATATTGGATTGTAACGGAAGAGTGTGTGTGTGTGTGTGTGTGTGTTGCAAATGGATGTTAAATTTCCTGGACTTTGAAAATCTCCCAATTGCCACATGGCCAGAAAGAAGAGGTGCCAAACTGCAAGTAATACCCTTCCATACCATCTGGACTGAGAACAGAAACATCAAAATGCAAGCCTATGACTAATATCTTCATTTTTTTCTCCTCTATGGTTTTTAACTCCTTGCCTGATGAAGAAGCCAGTGGAACTTTGAAAGCTTGCAATATGTATATTGTGCATTTTGATTGGCCAATAAAAGTATCACTGTTGTTGACATTTAGAATTCTCAGCCAGAGCCTTGCAGTACCTCATCAAACTACAAACCTCAGGATTCTAAAAGACAGAACCATGACTGTTGAAGTGGAATAACAGTACTATATTTGTGTAGTGTGAATGGTGTAAAGCTGTACTTCAGCTTTACTACTGCATGAAGCCCTCTCTCACCATGATTAACAAAGACCATTTCATAATTTAAGAAAGAGAGTACATCCACACATGGCAAAGAAACATGCAAAATAATGTCTAGCTGCCTTGTTCAATAAAATGCCTTTTTAAAAAACCCTTCTCATTCATTGTTCTCTCTGCTTGAACATCAAGCAAAGTGCTAGTGAAAAAGATTTGGAGACTGAAGCAAAAAATCAAGAAGCTAGATTTTGACTGTGTCCTTCTCAATTCAATTATTTTCCCACCACGACAACAGACAAACAAAGCAAAAACTGTATGCAATTCACCAAATTGTATTAATGGCAGCCTTCTGCGACAAACTTTATCCTTCCATCTTCTTTGCAGCACTCAGGCAGTTTTGGTTCTGAGAGTGATGTGAAGAAATGGCAAACCTCCATAGTATGTCCAAGTATTCTCAGCATGAAGCTCTCTCCTCAGTCTGAGACTTCAATTTTTAATCCCTATTTTTCTTTCACACCTTTTTTTTAAAAAAGACATTCAACATTTTCTGAAAAAGGAAACAACAGGTTGAAATAGTTCCTTGACAACTGAATTCCATTAGTGTTCAGAGACAGATGCTAACTTGTGCTGTGGGGAGCTCTTCTGACAAGGGTATTTTAGCTTTTTTTGACATTACTGTACTTACGCTGAAGGGTCAAATGAATAGTCTGATGTTCTGTGGGGATGTTCTTGATGTGCCCAAATGACTTCAGTGGGCAGAGAATATCTATCAGTTTTAACTGGTATGGAAGTTATTATGTATTCTGGACAGGGAAAGCCTGGGCACAGCGATCCATGTGTGATAACATTAAGGCTGGATTATTGTAACAAATCTGATGTAGTGCCAGCACTGGGTTTTGTTTGGAGGCTGGAATAGGCAGCATCCATGCAGCAGCTAGGCTACTTATTGGGACTTCCTACCATGCACATATATAACTCCTATGTTGAAAGATTGCCATCGGTTTTCAATTAAATAACAAGTCAGGGACAAAGTGCAGTCAGCCCTCCATATCAACAGATTATTTATCCATGGATTCATGACTTGGAGATATTGAAAAAAATGTACACATTCAAAAAAGCAAACCTTGATTTTACCAAGTTATATAAGGGACACCATTTTACTTTGCCATTGTATTTAATGGAACTTGACCATCCATGGATTTTGGTATCCATTCATAGTCCTGGAAACAAATCCCAGTGCATATCAAGGGCCTGTTTTATTTGTTGTTGTTGTTGTTGTTGTTGTTGTTGTTGTGTGCTTTCAAGTCATTTCTGACTTATGGCAATCCTATGGCAAACCTATCACACTGTTGTCCTGGTAAGATTAGTTCAGAGGAAGTTTGCTTTTGTCTTCTTCTGAGATTGAGAAATTGTGACTTGCCCAAGGCTACTCAGTGGGTTTCTGTGGCTAAGCAGAGATCTGAACCCTGATCTCCAGAGTTGCAGTCCAATGCTCAAACCATTACACTTTATGGGTTCTTTCACCAGTATTACATCTAATATTACATCTGGTCACCAGTATTACATCTGATTTATAACGCTCTGGACCGCGATATTTGAGAGACAACTTTCATAGTCTGTCCTGGAGTCCATGGTCTAAGAGGGCAGGGAGCTCTCCTTGATCAGTATGTCCGTTGCAGTGCAGAGCTTTCTCTGTTGTTCCACACATGCAGTACGATATCTCCAGGGAGATTTGGTAGGCTCCCATTGTTGGGGAGTGGCTTTGCTATCACTTGCTTAATGAGGTATTTACTTACTATATTACTGATGTTTTTGAATGAAATTTTGTATAATTACAAATAGTAAAATAAAAACCACAAGATGAAACACACGCTGCACACAACTTGGAAGAAATGGTCCAAAGGTTACAGAAGCCTCTTATAAGAGTTAATTTCCCCAACATTTGAAGTAACACTGACAATTGGTGGGGGATCCCCCCCGCCACAGACCCCCAACCTGTTCTGTGGGTAACAGACCATGCTTGCTGGGTTGATGGGCATTATTATCCAACAACACTGGAAGGGCCACACTTTCAAATCTGGAATTGCTCAGTGATACATAATAGAGGAAGGAGGTCATCAATGTATTTAAACATTCAACTTTCTGAAGATGATAAATATCTTCCTTCTTGTAGCAAGTCAGCCATTTTCAAAATAAAGGTCTTTACATTCATGTCTGGGTGCTTTGGCTACAAACACATAGTTACAAATGTGATATGTTAAGGGAAGGAGTAAGTTGAAATTAATAATAGATATTAATAAAACCTGTAATTTTTATCACTCTGGGACATTCAGGTTTACAAATGAGTTAATTCAAGAGGTGAAGGCTAAATATAATGCTGTATTAGTCTCTTACTGACAAAGGCATAATTGCTGCCATCTGGTAAAATACCAGTAAAAATAAATCATTACAGCTGGATTTATTTTATTCTTGGGGCTTTTCTAATAGTAAAAGATGCTAGAAAACCAATTTACAAGAAATATAGCTGCCTCTTGTGGGCTGGCCTTATGTTCTAGTAGATTTTTTAAAAAAACTCACAATTAGTATTTCACTGGAGGATAGAATTTTTTCATCAGAAAAATGGACCTCGCAAGTTTGTGTATTCCATAAACAATGGGATTTCTTAAAAAATTGAAAATATATTTATTCACACCCACAATCCATGGTATATTATTAACACACAGTGCTCACTTAAGACTCCAAGGCCACAAACAAATATTCTTCCCATAAACTCTAAAAAAAATAAAAACCCTCTGTGCATAAAGTTCAGTGTATGGTCTTTTAGAACGAACAAGGATTCTTTAAATAATCATTCTGAAGTCCAGGATGGTTCCATTTTGGTATCTGAAGGTGCTTCTGGAAATCATAAGTCCTCCTCGTTCTACAGAGCCTTGTTCTTCCTTCTTTTCTTGCTCTTGCCTCACTCTCGTTACTGTAGAGTCCCGGTCAATGACAGCCTCAGTTTTGACAGGCAACTAAAAGTATTAATAAATTAATAGAGGTATTAATAAAGCAGGAGAGCTTTACAGCACAATATTATAAAACATTTCAAAATGAATTATTAATCCCTCTATATACAACAATAAAGAAAGCTAGGAAGATTTCCATGGAGTTCAAAGATTTCCATGGAGTCCAACTCATGGAGAAATGCAATGATTACATTAATTCCAAAGAAAGACTGAGATCCATTAGAAATGAAGAATTATAGACTGATATCATTACTCGATGTAGAATTGTGACAATTGAAAAGAGAGTGAAATATTTAAGCCTGACACTTAAACAAAAGAACTCAGACTTACACGACAACAACTATAACAAAATCTGGAGGCAAATTAAAGAAGACCTGAAGAAATTGGTAAAGTTGAAATTCTCCCTATTAGGGAGAATATCATCAATCCAAATTTCCAAACTTCTTATGTAAAATGTCCAGAATCTACCCATAACTGTAAAGGATAAACCTTTCAAACAGTGGGATAAAGAACTGTCTAAATTTGTATAGTTAATGAAGAAACCAAGAGTAAAATGGAAAGTCTTGTAAAATAAGAAAGAAAAGAGTGGTCTTAGATTTCCAAATTTAAAAGATATTATCATGCATGTTGTATAACTTGGATGAAAGAGTGGATGGCTCTTGAAGATAAGATTACTGCAGTTCATTTTTGATGGCATGCTTTCTTACACTATGACAAGCTTCAGTATAATAAGAAGTTTAACAACCATTTTGTCAGGAGAGCATTATTAAGTATATGATTAAAATACTGTATAAGAAACAGCTTACTCCAAAGATATCAATATGGGCCTCCCCAAACAAAGCATTCTCCAAAAAGGAAAATTTACATAAAGGCAACTGGCTTACATATAAAGAACCGTTAAAAAAACATGGAGAAGTATGTAAAATGAAAACAAACAAAGAACTAAATAATTAAGACATTGAGTGGCATTTTTTTTGTACTGCCAATTAACAGAAATTTTCAACACAGCCATGAAATTAGAAGAAATAGAAAAACAAAATTAGAAACATTCCTCCAATTGGGAACAAACAATCTCAATATATAAGCTTATATTAGATTTTGAAATAGAACAGGAGCCAGTTAAAGATAACATGATCAGATGGGTCCAAAACAATGGACATCTGATACAACTGGAACAATGGTCCAAAATATGAAACAAAAATAGTTTGCTGTGGGTTTTTGGGGGCTATGTGGCAATGTTCTGGAAGAAATTATTCCTGAAGTTTTGCCTGCAGCTGTGGCTGGCATCTTCAGAGGTTGGTGGTATGGAAGTGTGGGGAGTATATATATCGGTAGGACCCTAGTTTGAAAGGTTTACCACATACCATGCAGCTGTGGATTGAATTTCCACTTACACCAGAACAGTATCTTCTAAATAAGTTGGATGGCCTGAACAAACAAAGTGAAATTCCATTCATAGGTGAATGGTTACTAAAAGTACGTGTTATGTCTGAAATGGACAAATTAAAAACCATGCTTAGTGAAAAAACAACACAGAGGGGACTGGAGTTGTGTTCAAAAACTATATAAACAGAAATGTCATGTGGTTGTAACATATGTAAAGGGGTGGAATGTATTATAAATATAACACAATGTTAGAAGAAATTAAATAGTTTAGCTCTTATTATAAGAATATACCCAACAAGAATTGTATTATATTGAATGTAATGAGAATAGGAGGATCTGCAAATAAATGTAAAATTTTGTATTATTGACTGTTATACAGAAAGGAGCAGTCATTCATGTTTGCATATATATAAATATAATTTTAAAAAATGGAGTTGTGTTTTGATAAGGGGGGGAGAGCAATGCTAGGTTTTAAATAATAAAGAGAATTTGTGGTTTTAGGAAATTCATTCCAGATAGAATGAGATGATCAAAGAAAATAAGAGATATCAAAAATGGTTTGGAAAAGTAGTGCCATAGATCATATTTATAACAATGAAAAGGAATTGAGAGGCTGATTTTTGGGGATAGTATGGAAATCGATTTATGTTGATGAACTGAAGTGTCAGTAAAAATTACATGAATAACCCATCCTTGATAGAAGGAAGTCATTAGTTTTGAATATATGTGTCTGTCTGTATTAGTATATTATGTATGTTTTGATGTTGTTTGAATGTTTTTTAAAAAAATATTTTTACATTATATTAAAATGTTAAATAAAAACATCCAGTTTCAGGTTGATTGTGCAATAGGACAAAATGCTCTGAATAAACTCTGCATCAGATAAGAAGTGTACCTGAAGATTGTTGGCCTACTTTAGAGTTCTTAAAGTGGATTAATGCATTGGGATTGATGAATAGGATTAAATTTATTCATGAGAAGATCATTGTCTTCCAGGAATAAAGGACTACTCTGCTTTGTAAAGAACATTAACCATATGCCTTCTTATCTCCATTCTAATGTATAAGGAGTAAAAAAGTGGCAGGAAAACAAATTGACAAAGGATTATTTATAGCTTGATCACATAACTAGTCTGTGTGAAAGTCTATTTAAAACCTATATGTAAAATAAATGTATTTGCCAATTTGTATGTGCCTGGCTAGAATCCATGCATTAATCTAATGGCATCTTGAGCGTTATAATTACAAAGGGTAGCCCACTAGCAAAGTCAGTAGAATGTATGGCATAACAGTTTATTTTCTTGATTAAAGTTCTATTGAAAATATTTTCTCCATTCATGTTTCTCATCCAGGCCTCTTAAGAAACACAGGCAAAACTCTATTGATGGCTACATATTTAAGATAAAAGTAAGTTGAAGAAATTTGAAAGCAGCAACAAGTATAGCATAGCCATTTACAAAAAGGGCTGCAAAATTGAAAGTGTGGAGCAGGAGGTGAATAGACGAATTGAGGAAACTCCCTTACCAGATGACTACCACCTTTTGAACACCTTTTTTGTTAGAGATATTATGGGTTCAATAGATGGGTCTTCTTTAAATCTCAAGAAGGTGAATTTTGGTACACGTTCTCACTCTATAGTCAAGGATAATGTAATTTGGGGCTTTACCACACAAGCCCTATTATCACAACAATTGAATCAGTAAAAACAAAAATGAAAAGTCAACATACTGCATTCAGTGTCCCAATATTGTATGTCTTTAGAACTGTGTGGTTAGGACTGCCATCTGCCATTGCACTCTCTTCCTGAGTCCCCTTTAACCACACTCCCTGGCATTATACCCTACCTAGCATGCCTTTCAGTATTTTATTTTATTATTTTAATTTAATTTATTTTTCTTTGAACTCACATAATTCTGAATCTCTGGTACATATCTGTAAGTTAAAAAGAAAAAAAATAGGAAAAAAATAGATAAAGGCAGTCAGGCTGCTTGGGAATAGTGAGAGGAGTGGGAGAGGAGGGGACATTGTCATCCCATGACTGGCAATAATGTGACTGCCCTGAGAACAATGTTTTGCACTTGCGGACTTGTGCTGTTGATAGCTCATTGACAAGTTTCCCCCCATCAAGGAAAAGGGAAACCCTAATTGAAGTTGGGGGTTGCAGCAGCTATGGGTTGGAGGCATTGTTGTGCGATAAGTATTGTCAAAGCTGCTTTTTTCTGGTTGGAATAGCAATTTTAAAGCCATAAAATCCATGCCAACGACTATCAGGTCAGAATGCACAGGGAAGCCAATGAAATCCATAAACACCTGAATAATTTCAACCGGAAAGAAGAAACCCTTAAAGTGAACAAAGTTTGGCTACTAGTCCTGAAAAATAGCAAAATGAGGACTCAGCAAATGCAAATGAGAAACCATCCAGGGCCAGGGCTTTCCCGGCAGATAATGATAACCAATTAACAGACACTAATCCTCTTTGCATATCCTCCCACCCTGAGGCCTTACCATCAACAACAGAACAATACACAGATTAACATGAAATTCCTCCCTATCCTGGGTCACACAGTGTGTGTGTATGTGTGTGTGTATCCAACTGTCTTCTATGCCAACATTCTCTGAAGATGCCAGCCACAGATGCTGGCGAAACATCAAGAATAAACTCTTCTAGAACATGGCCGCATAGCCCAAAAAACCCACAAAAAATTATGGATGCTGGCCATGAATGCCTTCGACTTCACAAAGGGATTCTACTCTAGGTGATCCTACTATCCTTGTATGTGCTTATGTACAACAGGCAAAGTAAACGGCTGCTTCCAGATTCACTTACTGAGTATGTGGGAAGAGCAAAACACAAAGAAAAGGGGGAAGCAGATTAGCCCCACTGGATTAGCTACTCTGGCATGTAGACAAAGCATAGGTCTGTAGGTTTTGCCACCAAAATAGAAATCTTAAGAAAAGTGGAGTTTTTAAAATATCATTCTGGGATACATTTTGGAAGAACCTTTCTAGTGGTCTCTAGAAGATTTTTAAAAAATTGTGTACTTATGCAAGTATTATCTGACCTGTTGTTTATTTCACAGTGTATAATGTTAGTTTTGAATAAAAAGTTTGCTGAAACATGTTAAGCTGCTTATTTTTGTGGTATATGAACCTTTCTCTATTCTTTCCATGCAGTTTCTATCTCCGGTACCAAAATTTCTGTTACAGAAGTAAAGCCCATGAATACACAGTGCCAGGGGAGCACCGTGATACCGTGCGCCGTGCTGTGCGCAGCATCATGCCAGCCTGGGAGCAGAGCTGGGGCGTGCGTCATATGGACGCTATGCTCCAACTCTACCCCCTGGCTGGCTTTTCCTGCCTGTCTGCACAGCCTATAAGTTAACTGACCTATAACTCTACTGTTAGAGTCTACTCCACCCTTTCCTTTTTTTTTTAAAAAAAAAATAGTTATTATTTTACTTTAAAAAAGTAATACCATCAATCTTTCTCCCTCAAAAGTAAAGCATTACAGATAAGACGGTTACTTGCCATGCATTACTTTCAATGTGGAGCACAAGTAGGGGAAGGCAGGTTTAGGTGATTGTTGGTGACAAATTACCATGTCATAAAACTTGGTTTTTGACTTTATTGCTTTATCTCTGCTATTTGGACATTTTGCACTTTATTCATTGGTTTCTGCTGTGTGTAGTTTATATTTTGACTGTGTTGTTATGTTCCTTTTTAAAATGTTTGCCATACAGAGAAATTTGGTGTTTGTTTTTTTAAAACTGTAATTCACTATTTACAGTGTTAGAGCCCCTAATCCAAGGATACATATACTGTTGGCTATTATTTGGACTGCAGCCCCCAGCATGCCCCACCGTTTGCTATGCTGGCTAATGCTGCAAGGAGCTGCAGTCCAAAAGTATCTGCATGGCTATATTTTGCCACTCCTGCTTTAGTTTCTCTGCAATACCAGCTCTTTAAAACTACATCAACCAAAATAAATCATACAGGGAAATGGCTGATGAAAACCTATCTAAAAATACTATGCATATTTTTAATTCCAGCCATGGAACATGCCTTGCAGCACTATTACTGTAAATAGCATAAGTAATTCATTTATAACAGGCAGACTTAGAAACATTTATGAGATTTCACCCTACCCCAAACTAAACCTAGGGCAATTTTTCAGATCAATAAGACTTTTATTATTATTACATTAAAATGGGGGAGGGTAATGGGTGGGAGGTATGGCACTACATAATATTAATAGAGTCTCCCTCTTTCCAATTAGCTTTTAAAACCATGTGCGTGCACACACACACAATTAGTAATGGTCCTGTGATGCTTTGATACCAAAAATGGCTGGAATTCATAAAACAAGTCATTGCACTCTTTTTCATCAGCCATGCATCAGAGGTTACAGCCATTATTTTACATGGTGTTGTAACTGTACAAAGTAAAATGTTTACAAAGGACTGTTCATAGAAGAACTGTTTGATTATATAGCGAATGAAAGAAAACCTGACTCACCTGGCTGGTCCTGTTGCTATCGGGGGGGGGGGGGGGGGGGGCGGGGGTGTTTCCCGGGGGGGGTTTGGGGGGTGCCAGTCCCATGCGGCAGCATGAGCCTCTGGGCCCCGCAGGCTGGCTGGCTGGCTGGCTGGCTGGCTGGCGGTACTCTTGGTTCCCTGGGAGCAGAAGTGTTGTGCCGTGGGGCCGGGCCACTTCTGGGGTGCCAGACCTCAACTCCCAGGCTCCCTGGGGAGAGCGGAAGTGGCCTGGGATTGGTGGCTGCTCGGGTTACAGCCCTGTGATTGGCCAGGAGGCTGGAGGGGTCCCTCCCCAGCTTCCTGGCTTCCTATTGGTCGGCTGGCCTATTTAGGCCTTTGCTGCACTGGTGTTCGGTGCCATTTTGTCAGCTCCCCACCCTCCCTCCCTTGTTTCAGGGTTGGTGATGAGCTGTCACAACTTTTCAAGGGCAGTGGTAGCATAGGTCTCGGATCTGGTGGGCATGGTTTCCTATGCTGTGGAGCACTGGATTGGGAATCCCACCGAGGTGCTGAGGGATAGTAGTAATAATAATAATAATAATAATAATAATAATAATAATAGTATTTATATACCACCTTTCCAACAGATCAAAGTGGTTTACAAAATGCATAAACAATTACATAACACATAAACAACTAAAAATTCATCCCCTTACCTTAACTAAACACAGTTAAATTAATCAAATTACAGTTACCATCAAAATAAATTTGTCCTTGCTGGGCCCCAAGCCCCCCATTCCCTTGCACAAGACAAGCTATACAATTCAGTATATCTATACAAGGTCAGGGATGGAGGCAAAGACAAGTAGTGATATATACCTGCAAAGGATTCCAGTCTGGAAAAATAAAAAGGAACTTCCTATTGAAAAATTAAAAACAACAACACTTGACCAAACCCAAAAAAGATGACCCCTGCCTGTATCACTCCTAACTGACAGATCAAAGCCCAAGTGCAAGTGATGTTGCCAGTGTTGGGGCGGCATTGATTTAGCATTCCCCGGTGACATGGGGTGAAAATGTACATATGTGCATAACCAGCTTCCAAAGCAGTGGGCACACTTTAAGCTGGTTACCCCTCTGTCATCCTGGCCATGGCCATGACCAAGCAGTTCAGTTCATGAACCAACATGGGTTGGTGGATGACAGATCCAGACCTCATGCTTTCAGGCCAACCCTCTTGTTTCTTGCCTGTTATATTCAATAAAGTTGTGGCCTGTTTCCTACCAGTCAGTTGTCTGTTGTGTTATTTTCACCATCTCCTCTTCCTCAGCAAGATGTAAACCAACTTATTTGTTAATGGGATAAGCTCCTAAAATGGTCCCAGGAGGTATATTGATTTCTGGGCTCAACTCAGGGTATGGGCTTTGGCCTTTAAAACCCAATATCACCTAGGACAGCTTATCATAAAAGCCACTTTGTCCTATTTAATTCTGTTCCAAATTTCTATTTTTGAGCATGGATGAGAGTGAGGGTCTTTTTAGTCATGCCATCTAAACTCTGGAGCAGGCATATAGAGGAGATTTAACTGCTTTTCTCCTTGCCTGTTTTGCTTAAAACCATTTTATTATACAGAGCATTTATTTAGTCAGATACTACTATTTTATTATCCCTGTTTGCAATACAGCACAGTGAGAAAAGATACTTTTTGGACTGCAGTTCCCATTATCCCCCAGACAACATGGCAACTTATTTCTAAGTTGCCTTGAATCTGCTTTATCATAGAAAGTGGAATAAAGATTTTAAAATGAATATCTACTGACTCCACCAAGTCCTCCTGTTATGAGTTTAAATCTTCCTAGAAGCCTTTCAAGCATCTAAGTTAGGCTGTGTTCCAAGAAGTAGAACAAAAAGTGCAGCTGCATTTTTATAAGAAGAGAACTTTGTTGCTTACAAAACTATATAATACCTCTCTTCTTCAGATGAATGCACTGATATGAGCTTCAAACAACTTCCCTCTCCTTCCTGTACTCTGTCATCATTTCATAGAAAAAGGAACGTACCCTTAGTGCTACTTCTATAACACCTTGGACCTGTTTGGAAGACTGTGTCCCTACTACCATTTACAACATTTATTTACTGTGTCATCATGTCAGTAAGGAGTTCCTTTTGTTCTTTCCACTACTTTGGTTAAAGGATACTGTTTTAAGTAATAGCACCTCTGGCAAACCATCACAGAGTGATGATTAAGATTAAAAGAAAAAGAAGAAGAAGGAGACAGCAAACAAGAGTTAGCCAATCTTGAAACTGGGGCAAGAGAATATTTAAGATGTATGAATTTGGTAGCATGTTTATGCAAGAAGTTATAAAATGGAAAAAAAAAAAAGGAAAGGTGTTGAGTTTGGCTTTTTGGAACAGCCCCTTCCATCCAGAACAAATTATCTATCCCTATATATGTACATACAAGCTTAGGATATCTACATCCATGTCTATTCAGTCTACATTTTTGTAAATTAATTCAAATATTACCAAACATACACTTCCAGTCTTTTCTTTCCAAGGCAACTGATGCCTCCCTGAAGCTTTTCTGTCAGTTGGGAAAGGTGGGGAGAACAATATTTACTTTTGTTTTCCTCCGTGGCTGAGGGAGTGTGACTTGTCTAAGGTCATGCAACACTTTCTATGGTGGATGTGGGGATTCAAACTCTGGTCTCCAGAGTTGTGGTTCAATGCTCAATCCACTACAATGCTCTTAGTATATTATGTATCCACATCATTTTTTTTCATGGACACATTGTTGAATCTCCTCCAAACATTCAGCCTGGTTTTATTTACAGTACAGTAGTATTAATCAAAAATGATTCCTTAGAAATCACTAGGGATATTTCCAATTTCAGCTACATGAATCAGAGGAGCATGTTCCCTTCCATTTTAATACAACTGAAGCCCACAGGCAGACTGAGAATTCACTCCCAATTAAACATGTGTGATGATCTGCTTCTGAGAGCAGCACATTTGAGGGTGACATCTGGCTCAACCAGCATCAAGGGGTAAAACAGCACTTTGAGCTGTATTTACACCAGGCAAATTTAGAGAACTGCATCCTGCTTGCACAATATATTCTGGTCAGTTCTGTCTTGCCCTAACTGTTTTTCTTCATATTTACATCTTTCTTTCTATTGTACAAAATGCTCCACAGATTCTTAGATGGGTGTGGAATGCTATAATACTGATCAATAAAATGGCTGCAAGCCTGCTTTGATGTGGGAAGAAAGGGAAGTTCTTACTCAATTCTTGGGAGAGGGAGGAAATTATAAAGTTCATATGAAGTAACTCAAAGAAAACAATAGGGCATTTTAATTGGATGCAGGCCATCACCATTTGTAAATTTGAGGTATAACAAACTCTTATTTCCCTTGTTTCAAATTTTGGACTGAAAGAAAACTAATCTGGGAAGGATCTATCCTCTTGTACTTAGTAATGTCCCTTGTAAACTAATCTGTACAAATGCAGTCACTGCCAACACCACACTGGAAGGTATAGGTTAGGTTGTCATGGGCCATTTGAGCACCAACACAAAGCCATAATTTTGCAGGGTGGTGTAGAAACCTAAAATATAGGAAAAACCTGAATTATTACTTGATTCTTCTTTTCCAAGTCAATAACCCTCAGACAGTATGACTACTTACTGTATATTTCAAGGTCTGTATAAAAGGTGTCTCTGTCTGTAGATCTAAACTTCACTGAATGTTAAAATGTTGCAACTGGGATTCCCATATGTCAGGTCCTGAACCCTCTTCTCTAGTCCTCAGGGGAAGAGGGAAGGCATCTCATAGTGAGGAGTTTATCGCACTGCCCTTTCCCATCATTTTTTGCCAAGCTAGGCTTGGGATGAAGACTTTTAAATGTGGATTTTATCACATGCATCCGTGCCCACACAGGAAACATGCTGTACCCAATCATGGCATCCCATACCTGATCTGAATTTCTCCTGCACCTTTTGAAAGAAAGAGATTTTTTTTGTTCTTTGCATGGTATGCAAAAAGCCCTGATCAGGTACAGGATGCCTCCTGCCTGGGCACAGAGGCATGCGATAAAATCAAAGCTTAGAAGTGTTCATCCCACGTCTAGCCCGGGGGGAAAGGACAGAAAAGGGCAGCGTGATAAAGTCTTTAGAGTACTGCCTTGAAAGGTGTGTCTATTCCTCATTTGGTAGACATTGGCCAGTGTTCTCTTAGAGAAATACACATGTGTACATTATTCCTAAGTATGCATATGTTCATTTTTATTTCTCATTTCCTCTTCTGTAATTACTATTCTCCCCGCCTCAGACCTACCATACCTCCCCATAGAATCATAGAGTTGGAAGAGACTGCAAGGGCCATCCAGTCCAACCCCCCTGCCATGCAGGAATCACACAATCAAAGCACCCCCAACAGATAGCCATCCAGCCTCTGTTTAAAAACCTCCAAAGAAGGAGACTCCATCACCCTCCAAGAATTACACTGTTGAATAGCTCTTACTGTCAGGAAGTTTTTCCTTATGTTAAGGTGGAATCTGTGACTGCCTTGGAGCAGGGGGCACAGCAGTGTTTGGGTATGTCTCCCTAGCCAAAAGACCCTACTGGAACTCAGTTGCAGCAAAGTCCAGAGAACCCTAACAGAACCCAGCAGTGGAGATAACCTCTTCATGTCCAGCTATACATGGGAGCATAGTCAGATGCTGCTGTAACACCTCCTGTTCTCTACCAGGCATGGATTGACCATGGGGGCAAGTTTCAGCAGGTCCAAGGTGGTGGTGGTAAATGGCTTAGCATGTAGAACTACATGCTACACTGAGTCATGTAGGATAGAGGCCTTGGTGGTTTTATTTAAATATCATAGTCTGTGCAACTGTAGTTAATGTATCATGATTAATGACTTCAGCAGGGACTGTCCCATGTAACATCATCCTTCTAACATCCCTAGGGTGCACCCCCCATGAAACCATAAGAGGTTCTTTCTATTTCTCAGGTTTTGGTGCTGAAATCTCAGAGCAAGGGATAGTCCTGAACTGGCAACTCTACTTATGACCTTCAGTAAAGATATTAGGGTGGAGAGAACATTATCCTAAATCTGTTTCCTAAATTAGTTTGTCTGCTGTACTGTTCTTTAGTGCTGCATGCATTATAAAAATCACTTCTTTTATCACTAAGCTAGCTGTGTTGTGTAATAAATTAATCATATGATTATCCTGAATACTGATTGAGTTTTTATTAGAAATTCATATTATATCTCACATTTTCCACATTTAGCTGTGGGAAACAAATAACTACTAGACGAAACTACTATTCAATTACCATTTGTTCCACAAGTTATGGATTTCCATATATAGCAGATTATTTTGTGATCAAGACAGATGACCAAACTGAAGAGTATTACAGAAAGAAAGAAAAAAAATATGACTCATTAATCTCGGGGGCTATAAATAGTATAACATTTTGAGTAGAGAGGATGAAAAAAACATCTCCAGTGGTCTTGTTGTGGGTGTAGTGCAAGTGAGTTGCCAGTAAGCAAAGCTGGGCCACAGAATAACTGAGCTGAGAAGGAGGAAAGAAGGCCTGTTTCACTTTAGATGAAACTCCTATGCAGATTTTATTTTCATAACTAAAGAACCACATATCCCCATCTACAGCTGTCTGGATTTTGAGATCTTCAGCGGAGATACTTCTCTTTGTCCCATCACTCTGACAGGAACCTCTCACAGGGACACAGGACAGGGACTTTTTATCATTTGCTCCTGAGATCTGGAACTCCCTTCTTAGGGGTTATTCAGATAGTGAAGATAATCCTGGTATAATGTGGATCAAATCTTAGTTGTTCACCTGCATTTCAAATGCATTCAATTAAGTTTTTTTGGGAGGGCTGCCAATGAACCCACTTAACCCGGGATTATTGATCTTGGGGTTTCCCCAGAGTTTTCCTAAAAGATTCACATTGCTGGCTGTGCGAATAACCAATGTAAACAGACCCGGGATAAACGGGGATAAAACTTTGCCATGCCTTGAATGTGTTTCAAAGACATCCACATCATCGGCTCCATCTTTACTCACAGTGCTAAGACATCTGAACAACATAACTCACAGAGATATACATAGATGCAGTTCCAATAAAAAATTTGTGTGAATAATAAAAGTGGAATGCGTGAGTGAGATTATTCGTGCTAAAAAAAAAGTCTGAATAACCCCTTAGAGAAGCTAGACTGGTGTCCTCCAAGTTGTCCTTCTGGAGCAGACAAACATTTTTTGTTTTGTTTTGACAGTCTGTGACAACTGAGTGTTAGTGGGGAAAGGTCTTTCAATAATTTGCTGTGTTTGTTGTTTTTTAGCAGAAAGGCTTTTAATTTGCTTTTAATTCTATTAATAAGTTGATTACATTTTTATTTTTGTATGCTTTAATTATGTTATTTTTTCCTGTACCTGTTTTAATTTTTGTAAAAAGTTGAGTCTCAGGGCTGGATGAAAGGCAAAATATAAATACCTCCATAAATCCACGAAAAACATTGGAAAAAGGGAGCCAGTATGATATAGTAGCTTTTGTGTTACACAAAGTCTCTGGGACACCAGACCTCTCAGCCATGGAAGCACACTGGGTGACACTGGACACATCGCACTCTCTCAGTCTTAAAGGCAGGCAATGGTCACCCTCCTATGAATAATATTGCAAAGAAAACCCTATGATAGGATTTCTTTAAGTTATAGCTGACTTGAAGACACATAGCAACAAAGAATTCAGGACGTTATCCATTAGTCACTGTATGTAGGGGTCTGGAACCTTCTTTGACCCTGCAGATGTTTTGGATTTCAGCTTCCAGCAGGGTCAGTAAAAGAGCTGTCCCCAAGGTCCCCTAAATTTTGCTTAATCTATTTGTATTAATTTTCCTATGTGAACATATGGTAGAAAATATAATGTAGCGTAAGGTATCTAGAGGTATAGAGATAGCAAAATGACTGTGTTTCCATGATAGAGATGTGCATCTGAATCCCAAACCAGCTTGCATTGTGTGGTGTAGGTATCAAGCTCTACAAATATGAAACACATTTCTGTTACAGAAACATGCATTTCCAGAGGCCTGGTTATGTTGATCTATTGCACCAAAAGAACAGCTGCAGCCAAAGAAGCCTGTAGCACTTTAAAGACTAACCAGGATATTACAGTTTGAGCTTCTAAAGTGGAATGTAGCCCATGAAAACTCATGCTACATTAAGCTTGCCAGAATTTCATTAAGGTATTACAAATACCACCAAACATCTGGCAAACTTGCAAATGCCGGGCAAATTTGAAGCTGCCTAAGACATGGTTTATCATGTTGTTTCTAAGTTTGGCTAGAAAAATATTGAGTTTAAATGGTTCCTCACTGTGGTGACAGCCGATTATCACACAATGACCACACAAAGAAGCTCACTCACTTATGCCATCAGCAATAAAGGAGAAAATGAATCAGTATGTGTGTGCATGCACAACCCTCTAATTATTATTGGACTATAAAAGTCGCATTATTCCACATACTGGGCCATGCTAGCTCAGAGTTCAAAATGTTATTTTAAAGAAGAATAAAGAAGCATCATCCTGCCAATGTTTAGTTATTAATGGAGTTAGCATACTAATTATATTAATTATTCTTAAAAGTGCTTTTAATTGTTAATTAATATTCCAGCTTCTGTACTCTCTAGGAACAATGGAATTTGCAGTTTTATATCTGAAGAGCCACAAATTATATTTGCCTGGGCTAGATCTTCAGAGAAGCTCATTGCAAACATATTATTTTTAAAAACGGGGATGTAGTACATTAAAAAAAAGCATACATATGGTCAATATATAATACAGTAGTTGCGTTTCATTTAGAAAGAATTCTTCAATCTAGTGGCTAAAAGTTTGTCTGGACAGGCTGATAGTTCAGAGCTGGGGTGTATCTAACATATTTGGTCCGCTCTCCAACATACTATATGGGAAAAGAAAAGCTCAGTGGGTCATGGCAATCTGTAATAAAAATTAGGAGTCTTCTATTATTAAACCATACTTAAAATATGCTTTCTAGTTTTGTATCATCTGATGATTGAAAATATAAAATTCTTGGAAAGAGGAATTTCAAAAATCCTGCTTCATAGCCTCCGAGAAACAGAATGCTTGCCAAAACTCCTTTAACCCAATGTTGTCAGGA
The DNA here is from genome assembly GCF_019175285.1 of Sceloporus undulatus. Classification (NCBI taxonomy): domain Eukaryota; kingdom Metazoa; phylum Chordata; class Lepidosauria; order Squamata; family Phrynosomatidae; genus Sceloporus; species Sceloporus undulatus. Next base: position 45,317,989 of record NC_056526.1, read on the forward strand.
ACTAATGTTTTCTCATTAGCCCTTCTAGTATTTTTCATATCTATGAGCATTTTCCTCCTGATGAAACATAATAATGTCACATTAGTTGACATTCTGTATTGCTTTTCAATAATGACTTCTCTCAACTGGGTTTTCCCTAAGGTTCACAAAGATCTTAAGGGACTGTGTGAACCAGTATCCCATAGCTAGGAGCAGAAACTAACAGATGAATACTTTTTCTTTTTTGCAAATTTTGTTTTTTAGTGAGCCAAGTTCTCTTCTATTTTATCCTTGTTCAAGGAGCAATGCTCAACAGAGCTACAGATTTTAGTTGTAGACTGTAGCCATCACCTTTCTAAATAGGCTTCCTGAGAAATGCAGCAGGAAAGCATACCAAAAGTGTCAAACTAGTTGCAAAGCTGGCTGCCCTGGCATATCAATGAGATCCTTTGGACATAATCAGTGTCTTTACCGTCTCAACTCTGACAGCTCCAGCTCTGACTTCATGTGTATGTATGCCTGTCCATTTCTGGAGACCCCATGAATTTCATAGGGTTTTCTTAGGTGATGAATATTGAGAGGTACATGAGCTCAAAATGAACTAATAAGTTAGATTTGTACCATGCCTCTATGCACAAAGTGCATGGGCACAGAAAGCAGCTAACAATAAAATCAAATAAAAGATAGCTAAGATTAAAATCATATAAAACAAATGTAACTGAAGTATAAAACAGAATAAATCAAACATAACAGAGGTTAAAAGGCATAATTAAAAGCCCAATTCAAGAGAAAAAAACCCGAAAAAAACCCAGCATCCACTTCGTTAAAAGCTCCATCTGCAACAAAATAGCTTTATTGCCAATTGATCACCTGAATAAAAAGCAAGCAGAAAGACATCAGGGACCACAAAACCAAGGCACAAAACCTGCCATCTGTGAGGTCTACCCCATTCACTTTAGTGGGACTGGACAGAAATATCATTACCTGTGTCACCCGTTTGGAAAACCCCTCTTCCCCAGCCTCACATAGGATTTGTGGGGGGTTTTGGTTTGTTTTTGTTTTTTTAGGTTCTAACACAGGTTGACTCTCCCTTATCTGAAATGCTTGGGACCAGAAGTGTTTTAGGTTTCAGCATTTTTCAGATTTAGGAATATCTGCATTTGCATAATAAGATATCTTGGAGAGAGGAACTAAGTTTACACATGAAATTCATTTATGTTTCATATACACCTTATACGCATAGCCTGAAAGTAATTTTATACACATTATTTTAAAATACTTTCGTGTGTGAAACTAAGTTTGTGTACACTGAACCATCAGAAAGCAAAGGGGGTCACTTTCTCACCCGCCCATGTGGACAATTTTGGAATATTTCAGAATTCTGGATAAGGGAGACTCAGCCTGTACTGTGGAATAATTATGAGGGCATGAAGCTGTCACTCCCTTGGTGTCCACAAATTATTCACTGTGATGGAATACAGGTGTTTATTATAGTGAACAATTGCACTGAGTGAAGTCAAGATGAATGTAATGTGTATCTAAGGAAACAAAGTGATGGCAGAAGCAAACATAAAAGCACAGATAAATATAACTAATAAGGAATTTTATTGCACTTTAAGGACTATTTCTACATTTTTGTGGAATTGAGCAACTTCATCAGATGCAAGAAAAATATATAGCTGTCTCTTTAGAAATTGCTATACAAGGATAAATTATTAATTGCAACATTTGGTGTCAAAATTAGCTGCATTATGCTTGGCTCTGTGGCTGTTCTTACTAGTAATACACATTATTCTATCAATATGTACAATTTTCTGATACGAAGTTTGCTCATTTGTGTGTTTTTCCCGTGCTCTTTTTAGCCTTCTTCTTTGTATCTGTACTTCCACATAGATGAACACAAACAGAAGTTTTAAAAAAAGATTCATCCAGGCTTTTTAAAAAGTACGTAATATCAGGTTACTGTATGGTGATTTTGTATAGTCTACTTTATGCTGAATGTATTACACTTTATTCTGCTTTGGATTATTTTTAATATTATTTTTATTAATATATAATAATAATGTATTGCTCTGCTTTGGGTTATTTTAATATGTTGTTTGTTTGTTTGTTTGTTTATTAACTTTATAATAGCAACTATATAATTATAAGTTATTTTTGCTGCCTTAATAATTCTACTGAAAGGATGCCTTACCTTTTTAAAAACATATTTTATTTATTTTTACTTTAAAACAGGTATATTTCAACTTCCTCCCCAAACCTAAGGCAGATAACAACATCAATAATAATTTTAGCAATTAAATTCACCCTTAAAATTTAAAAGAAAAATCACTATTAAAATACAAAAATTATAACAGGGGTAAAATATTTTATATATTCAAAAGGCAGATTAAAACAGTGAATTAAAATTTACATATAAATGTAAAATGAAGGCCTTTACCAGTAATTAATCAGGATACTCATTAATAACATTCTACACTTTTTGTGCTAGAGCAAATCCAAAACTATACTATTTTCTGACATTCATTTTAGGTGGCATAGAGGCAGCAATGATCCAATCCTTTAGGGTCTGAATCCTTTACCTTTGTTCTCTGTCCATCACAAAATATTCTACAGTGAATAATAATTTAAGAAAAGTATTATTAATTAAACAAACAGACAAACCTGGATGTTTGATATTTCCTTTCTAGCATTCCTTGTCAAGAGTAATTATGACCTTTCAAAAATAGGATCATACACATCCTCCCTCCCCCTTTCCCAGTAAAGATGTTCATCCCAGTAAAGCTCACAGTCCCAAATCCTGAAACAGCAGCTGTTGAATGGCAGCCATCTCCACATCTAACTATATCCCTCGATCCACTCCAGGATTTCTGTACATCGGTGTTGGCCTGAAGCCACTTTTCTTGAGAGTATTTCCAAGAAAGCAGTCGACAAGCTTGGCACAGCTATTCCTGGAAAAGTTCAATAGGTCATCTTCTGGAAAAGAGTGTTGACTGATAGTACAGAACAGATCTTGTTCTTCGTTCCACACAATACTCAGACGAATTCATGCAAGCATATTTCTCCAGGTTTTGTCTCATAACAATCTCAAACAACAGACAGTTTACAGGATTTGGCCCACCAGCATTCCATAAATATCCTATCGGTTCTGGCTGCACAACCACAACTGAACAGGCCAATACACATGCTGCTAAAGCAAGAATGGGAATCATGTGTACCTTCATGTGTTGTCAGATTACAAATCCCAGTCCTATCCAGTATAGATGGTGATGAATGCTGGGAATTGCAATCCATCTATATCTGGAGGGCTACATACTCTCAAACTGACCCAGTTTGGAAGGGACAGTCCCAATTAATTTTCTGACATCCCACATTTTCAGCTACTTTGGGAATTGTCCCAGTTTCTCTCTCCTTCTCCCACCTTGTTCTTTTTTCCTCAGCTTACTTCAGCTGCTACAAACTGAATCCAAAGTGTAAAAACAGTTCGGACACAATTCACGCAACCTGGGAGCAGAGGGGAGAGGACAGGAAAAGTGGAATCTTACATGTCCCAGTAGGCTCAGGCAAAAACAAACTGCTGTCATCTTTCCTAGTTTGTGTGTTCTTCCCCATTAATAACTTTCACCATCTTTAGCACACTGTCTATACATGTCCCATTTTTCATTTGTGAAATATTGGTGGGCATGAAGTGGCATGATTTCCACCCTGTAGTAAGCAATTACTGAATGCTAAAGACTGTAAACATAGTTACTTGGAATTAAGATCCACTGATACTTACATTTAGGATTAGGGTGCAAGAATCTAAAGTACTACATTGATTTCCACAGTCGAAAAGAGAAAGAAAGAAGGAACCAAAAGCACACTAAAAATGTAGAGCAATTCAGATCTTTAGTTTCTTAACCAGAGCAGTGTTTCTTCTTCTGTTCCTAAGCAGAATGGGTGTGCCACCTCCTCTTTTTCCACTGATAGAGAAGTGACTCTGCTGTTAGTCAGATTTTAAGGAATTTAAATGTGATGTTTGACCTCCACAAAGATTCTGACAGTTTGTTTCTTTACCCTATTCCTTGAGACAACTCAACTTTCTTACCTTCTTACTAGGTAAACCTTTCTTTTTTTTATCATCTTCTGCTTTTGAGGGATTCTTGCCCACTACACAATTGAGGCTCCACTTTAACTGGCATGGGTTCATCCTACAGAATGATTTGGTGAAGTTGAGAGTTCTAAATGGCCCTTCCTGAACTGCAAATCTCACATTTCCTGAGAATGTTGTCATGCCAGTTAAAGTGAAATCACAGTGCAATAATTGTATACTGTGAAATGACCACAAGTTCTGAGAATAATTCCTTGCAGGTATTTGCATAACACTCTGGCTGCAGTATTAGGACTCCCATCTTATGTTGCCTTCCCTGGAAGAAAGCTCCACTGAAAACAGTGACCTTTATTTCTGAGTATAATAAAGTCCAGGTTGTGCTGTAAAGGTTTATTCACCCTTGTAAATCAGCAACAGCAACTGTAGCAAATGATAAGAATGATAGTATTTCTATAGCATTTCTATGTATTTTAATTAACTGTAATTTTAAATTTGTTGCTGTACTCCCACCTCAATCCGCTGGGAGAGGCAGGATATCTATAAATACAACCATTATTATTATTATTATTATTATTATTATTATTATTATTATTATTATGCTTTCAAGAGTTTCACACAAATTATCTAACAACCATTTCTTTATCAGTAAAGATGCCTCATAGCCTAAACTAACTGTCACTCTAATATGACTTTGGAAAAGCACACAAGTTATCAACATGATTAAGCTATAAGCTTCCAAAAGGCAAATCAGTTTAAAATACACTGGTCTATTAGTAAATTCTAATGTGCCATGGTTTCTCCGCAAACTTGTGGAGAAACTGTCCATCTGAGAGAATGAATTTTTGCACATAGCTGTAGATGCAGCAAAGCTGAATCTTTCATTATACACAGTGTACATGCATGGAAAGGCTTCTTTGTATATGTACAATGTTTAAATAAGTTTGTGAAATGTTAATGTTGGCTTTTTTCTTTTTCTTTTTTCTTTTGGCATGATTGTGCCATATCCTTTTGTTTGGATACCTAAACAGTATTTCTATATCCTGACATCTGTGGGAAATCTCACTCTGCTAGGAAGGATAAATCCAATAAATCCTTGCCTGACATCCAATAAACTGATGACAACTTAATCTCTCAGAAGATGGAGGAAGGAACAAGGGGATTTGCTACCCTGGAGTTAATCTTTACCAATAGGGAAGAAATGGTTGATGAGTGAAAATGGCAGGAATTTACGGGAAAGGACCAACTCATTTCTCTGATAGTGAGGAATGGGAAAGAAAAGGGAGTATAGTTGGTGTACTCCTAGTGAACTGTAGAAAAGTCCTTTTGAAATAGCTCAGACTAGCCTTATAGCCTCAGCTTTCCTCTGCAAAGTTCTAACCAGCAAGTAAGACAGAAAATTGCCCTTTGTGCAATTAAAAGTGGCCACTTTAAGGGAAAAGGGAAAATGTTTCATGAAAGATGTAATATAATAGATTTCTTTTTCTTTCCTTTTAAATGTAATGCAGTTCAATACAGTTAAATTTGATATAAAAAAATAGTACAGTACTGTACCTCTTTCATGGATTTTGGTATCCAGGGTGGTGGTGGTGGGGATCCTGGAACCAAACACCAGCAAATACCAAGGGCATAATGTATTTGGTAAATTTTACATGATTTTACATGGTTTGTTTCTATTTTATATCTCTAGATGACTTATTAAATAATTTTATTCTTAGTTTTTTGTGGGTTTTTCAGGCTATGTGGCCATGTTCTAGAAGAGTTTATTTCTGATTTTTCACCTGCATCTGTGGCTGGCATCTTCAGAGAATGATTTTATTCTTATTTAACTTGCTTAAAGTAGACTCTTATTTAAATTTCTTACAGTAATTAGGTAATGACTAGAAAATCTGAAGGAGGAGATAGTTTAAGAGGGATGGAGAATTCTGAAGGCTAAGTCCCAGAATGAGATGTGTGTATTTAACTTGGGGAAAACAGAGCAAATTATACACTAAATAACTTGTAGTCCTGCTTAGGTAAGCAGACTAAGAAAACACTTCACTAATTTAAATGATTTTAAGCCTCCAAAACCTGATGATCTGCATTCCAGAATGCTGATGGAGTTCACAGACATTATTTCAGAGATGCAGACTCTAATCTTTGAGAAATATGGGAAAATATAGGAGATGCCAGGAAGCAGTATATTTCTGCAAGAAGACATTTGATCTAGCCATCAGTGTGCCTTTCAGAACCGTGTCAGACGTCTACCATGAAAATAGTTTGCCACTTAGATTACATGATGCTCCTCTGGAAAATATCTCTACTGGCTCTCTTTAACCCTTTGCATCCAGCACAAAACTATACTTCCTTTCCACTGTCTCCCTGGTTTTGTCCAACTCTGTTGCGACACAGTCATCTTAGCCCTTCAAATTCATCAACTGGTCAAAGGTAGGAGACTGAAAGTTGCTTTGTTGAAGTACAACTCCCAGAATCACCGGTCAACATGGCCATGGAGATTCTGAGAGTTGAAGTCCAACAACCAGCTTTGCCAAAGATTCCTGGTACTTTTTATTGACAACCTGTTTTCCCTTGTGTGAAATACCATCCAGAACACACTCCTGGTGCTGTTTCTCTTTCTTCCTTCAAATCTCTTGTATTCCTCTTCCTTAGTTCATATTACCAAACGATAGAAAGTATAAATACTCATGTTTGTTTTGCTCATATCATAGCTTTACATTTCCTATCTTTGTTGGTTTTTTAACCACTAAAATTCTGACTGCAAGTTCCTTGCATCCTCAACCTTTATTTGTAATCATATGAAAACTTTTGGGGGTGGTTGTCATTATGGGCTGGATGCATAATAAAAAGAACAATAAAAATTATCAATAGGAGTTAATACTGTTGGCGTTGCCAGTGTTACTATGACTGGATACATAAATCACAACAAGCTGTGATGGTGACTTGTGAACCAAACAGTTGTTTTTCAGAGTCATCGGGAATGTATCTGAATATACCAGGGGTCGGCAATCCCCGGCCCGTGGGCCAGATCCGGCCCAGTGAGGCAGCAGGACTGGCCCCAGCCCAGTCCTGCTGCCGCCACCACTGCCAAGGCCGCCACCGCTTAGGCTAATGCAGGCGGTTGGCCGCCAACCCACCTCCTCCTCCTGGGCAGCCCTGCCTTCCTCCTCCCCAGTGCCGCCGCCACCCACAGCAGGGCTTTCCTGCCCGCGCAGCCAGCCAGCCATTGGCCAGCTGGCCAAAGGGGATGGGCTCCTCTTTCCTTGCACGCACACGTGCGCAGGCCCCACTTCCACACCCGCGTGCAGAGCTTCCCAAGGAGCCTTTGCGCAGAGGAGGAGGAGGAGGAGGAGGAGAAGGAGAAGGAGAAGGAGAAGGAGGTGGAAAGGTGAGTCATTTCAGGTCTGCCTCGGGGTTTTTTTTTATTAATTTTTAAAAATATAAAATACTTATTTTTGGTTTTTTTTATTTCATTAATTTTTATTATTGCTTTTTTATTTTACTTCATTATTTTTCATTAGTTTTTTATTTCATTATTTTTATTATTGTTTTTTATTTTATTACATTAATTTTATTGTTAAATATATACACCCCTGCCTTGTTTTTTATTTTTTTCATTATTTTTTATTATTAAATATATCCAAGTGCATTTTCTGTGTATTTATGGTGCTTTGAATGCTAACAATCTGCATTTCTTGGACAATTATAGTGATGTTGATGATAATGATAGCAGCAAGCCTCTAAGGCACAGCCAATGTAAATTGATGTGATTTTTACAAACTCATGCGCAGTGAAGAAAAACCACAGTCCCTTGACCAAGTACACACTTCTGAGAAGTACAGTTGAACCTGAGGGCAAATCACTTCTTGTGAGACCACCTTGACATGTTCAATATGCATAGTCATGTGAACCTTTCTGTCATCTGTCTAGGAATAATGCCCAAATGTCCTTCATTTTGATCATGCCTAAGAAACATGCATTTATATTAACATTTTAAAAAAATGATCAAATTTTTTCGCATGTCCTCCATTTTTAAAAAATGTGTCCTACATTCGAAAATGTTGTTCTATATTATTTAATTATTTATATCCCCCCCCCCCCCCCTTGTCTAGGGGACAGCAACCCGGCCCCTGGCTCAAAAAGGTTGCCTACCCCTGGAATATACAATGAACAGTATAAATATTGGTAATGCAGAGGCTACTCCTAAGCTATTCTGCAGTGTGTTAATTAAAAAAACAAGATGTGGTCTTGCAAACATTTCCAGTAGCTGCTGCATTTTGTGCCATAAGGTGTTAATAAATCCTTAACCATTTTCACCCCTCCTACACTTCTGTTTCTATTATCTTAGCATCAGGTAATATTTATCTGCCAATATTCTTGTGCCCCATAGTGCAGCAACTTGAATCTTTAATTGGTTTAGAAATAGCCTTATTTAGGCTTTTATCAGCTTCTCCCTTTAATTTATGCAGCTGGTAGCTGAGATTCCAATGTTCATTCCATGCAGTGCCCAAAGAAACAAACACTGACGCACACACTGTGCCAAAATATTCACACTGTGCCCTGATGTTCTAAGAATAAAAACAAGATGGAACAAATGCCTGATATTGCCAGCACAGTTGCTTCCTCATTATGTGCAATGACATTTTCTGAGTAAATTATCAAAACAATCTTGAGGAAATTAAAGAGACGTATTAATTTAGGAGACATCCCATTTAAGTTCTTTCAGTGTCCAGTTGCACATGACTTGGGTTCTGCACTGGAATGAAAACATTTCTATTTCCATCCCCATGGGACAGTTCCTGTGTCATATGAGAATTATATGTCCTGGCATCACTGTTGCAGAATCTTCAAGAAGCTGCCCCAGCAAAGCACATTGCAAACACCTAGACTGGCTCTCCTATCAATGCTCAATGCCAGGAAGTCATTGCTTTAATATCCCAGAATGCCCCTGATATATAGTGCCACTGTAGCATTCTTGTACAGTGGTGCCTCGGGTTACGAAAGTAATTCGTTCCGCGGCCGCTTTCGTAACCCGAAAAGCCTTCGTAAGCCGAATTGCCATAGGCGCTAATGGGGAAAAGCCGCGATTCCGTGCGAAAAAGCCGAAAAAAGCACCAAAAGTTTTTTCGTAACCCGAAAAAACATTCGTAACCCGGAACAATAATTCCCTATGGGATTTTTTCGTATCCCGAAAATTTCGTAACCTGGGTATTTCGTATCCCGAGGTACCACTGTACATTTAAATGGTCAAACAAATTAGAGTTGTTCATTGGTAAGTGGTTGAGAGACAAGAGGAACAAGGCTAGCTGTGTCATTAGGAAAAGCATAGTACTTACCCTGAGCCTAAATATATCAAGGCACCAGATCCCATCTGATATTGGAAACTAAGCAGGATCAGTCCTGGTTAGTACATGGAAGGATGATTGCCAAATAATACCAGGTGCTGTAGGATCAGAGTGACTAGATGTCTGCCTTTCCCTGGACATATCCTACACTTCAACCTTCTGTCTGGGAGGAACTTCAAAATGTTCTCCATTCTGAGCATGTTTGACACCTGGTGCTGATCATTTTTTTAACACCCTCATTCCCCCACCAAAGAGAAAAACATGGCTGGGAAGGGGTAATTTTAACAAAAATAAGTTCATCAGAAAAAATATATTTGAGTCCATGACAAAAGACCACAGTAATATAGGACCGTAGCATTAATTTCTCACACAAGCAAAATTATGCTCAAATTTCTGCAACAGAGATTGCAACCATAGATGGAGAGAGAAATCCTAGAGGTCCAAGTGGGGTTCAGCAAAGTAAGAGGCACTACAGACTACATTGCAAACATACAATAGCTAACGGAGCACACCAAGGAATTCTGAATGAAAATCAGCATGTGTTTTATAGACTATATAAAGCCTTTGACTAGATCATGAAAAACTATGGAATGTTCTTAACTACATGGGAGTGCCACCACATCTCATAGTCATGATGAGAAATTTGTACTTAGGACAAGAGGCTACTGTCAAAACAGAATGTGGAGAAACAGAATGGTTCCCAATTGGCAAAAGGGTCAGGCAAAGCTGTAAGCAGAAAATTTAAAATGAAGAGCAGGCTTGGACACAAAAGAAGGAGGAGTAAGATAGGAGAAAGGAATGTCAACAACCTAAGATACACAAATGATATCATAATACTATCAGAAAACATCACAGACCTGGAACAACTACTAAGGAAGATCAAGGAAGAAAGTGGAAAGGCAGGATTACTGCTAAACATAAAGAAAAGAAAAATAATGACCATGGAGGATCTACACAAATTCAACCTAAACAATGAGAAAATTGAAATAGTAAATAGTTCTGTTGACAAGGTTGTCAAATTGTGGGAACATGAAAGGAACATGAAAGTTAGAACTGTACTGTACAAGCCACTGCATCTCCCATCACCATGTATGGATATGAAAGCTGGTTAGTGAAGAAAGCAGATAAGAAGAATATAAACTTATTTGAGCTGTGTTGCTGGAGAGGAGTGTTGAGGATACAGCCCAAAAGATAAACAAATATGTCCTAGAACAGATCAAGCCAGATATCTCCCTGGAAACCAAGATGATTAAGCTGAGACTATTGTACTTGGGCCACATCATCAGAAGGCACGACTCACTGGAAAAGACGATAAGGCTAGAAAAGATGGAGCGATGTAAAAAAAAGAGGAAGACTGCATGCTAGATGGATGGACTCTATTAAGGAGGTCACAAATATGAATTTGCAGGATCTCAGAAGAACAGTGAAGAACAGGGTTGCTGTGAGTTAACATCAACAACAAAGAGAATAAAATACAGTATATGTAATACAGCTGTAAATAAACCATATGAAATGAATTTATATTTATATTAGTGTTTTTAGCTTTTATTGTGTAATGTCCTACATTTTCATTTAAGGTTCTACATTTTGCAGTGACTTGTCTTCCCTTGCAGTTATGATATCTGGTCACCCTGTGTAGACTATATTTCAGAGGAATATAAACCATCTCTTAGTATTCCTTGAACTCCCTCCTACATTAGTCTATTGCCTCCAGGAGGACATTGTGCCATCACTGGCATCCAAATAAGAACTGTGGCCAGCTCAAAATACATTCAAATTAGCCCTGTTGTGAAAAATTGAGGGTGAAAGGTGTTAATAATTGTATGGAAAGAGAATTTTGAGAGTATGTGCTTCTTATGGAGTTTCAGGCACCTGGCAGACAAATAATCCCAGGGTGTTTGGGCTACACATCAGTTTAAATATCAGTAGTATAAATAGTCAAAGGATTTGAATTGACACTTAAATTAAGTGAACAGTAGCACATATTACAGATCATAAGCACCTGAGCTAATGTTGTTACAGGTAAACATGCCATAGTGACTAATGTTATAAATAGCAATAGTGCAGTAGCTCTCATGAAGAATGTAAATTTAAAATTCTTCTTTGATTTAATGACATTCTTGCTAACATTTGAAGAAATTGCTGCATTTTGCAATTATTTTGCTTCCTGTCCTGTCCTGTTCCAAGACAGTCACCAATGAGTTTGTGGGACTCAAGGAATTTGTAACATGTTTTGAGGCCTCCTCTTAAAGAAAAGCTAATTAGAAAGTGAGATTATTACCCACTTTCTGTCTCCTCCTCCCACTTTCCCCCTTTGTCCTCAGCTTCAGTTGCTGCAAACTAAGTTCAAAGTGCAAAAGTAGTAAACATTCAGTTAATTCAGCAAGAGAAGAGAGCAGGAGTCAGTATGTTTCCTTTCCCAGTAGGCTCAGGCAAAATAAAACTGCTGCAGCTTTCCTTTGCTTGTCTCTTCTTTGTCATTTATAACTTTTGGCCTCTTGATCACATTCTAATGTTGTTTGGTTACAGGTGCCCTGGTTTTCATCTGTGAAATGTTGAAGGGTATTTCCTGACTATATAACTACTCATGCCAGTAAGGGATAATATGTATAACACAGACACACACAGACCCAAGGATGGTGTCAGAATTATTCTTAAGAGACTTCAACTAAATTCTGGAAAGAACAGGCTGAAATTATACTGCCAGTTCTGTAAATGTATGCTGCCAGCCTGTTGATCCATTCATAGAAAATTTTATTATCAAAGGAGAAGCGTATGAACACAGTGTACAAATTCTTTTCTTGGAAATGATACAAAGAAGATATTTTGTTGTGAGATTCTACACACACACAAATGTACTGAAGGCTTTGAAAATGACTGAATGTTTGCTTGGAAGGGGAAGAGCTTTACTCTACAATAGATTCCCAGAGAACTCTGTTTTGTCAAGGCAGAAATTACCCCTTTAGGTTTGCCTTTAGATTCTATGTCAGGTAGGCAGAGATAGGAAAGTTAGTGAAGGAGTTACAGTGTATTACATTTATATTGAAAATGAAACACTTCATGACACTTATAATAATACTAACTTTGTGTGTAAGCTTATATTATCATAAGAAAACATGACTGAAAGGAGGATAAAGAATCTATTTACTCACTGCACACCTGTTTTGAGGTTTTGAAATTCTAGTTCTTTACTACTTACTCAGTGAAAAGGAATGTGTAAGGTTAGAAATAAATGGAGGGGGGGGAGAATGGAGGAAATATTTTTTTTAACCTATGAGAATAACCTTAAAGCCACACACCATTAATAACCATTGTTATTTGAACAAGAGGTCACTTATAGCCCTTGGTTATCAATAGCTCTGCTCAGGCCTTGCAGACTCAGTGCCCTGACTTCCTTCCTTCCTTCCTTTATTTATTTATTTTATTATTTATTTACAGTATTTATACCCTGCCCTTCAGCCCTAATGGCTATCAAACCGGCTTACAATTATTATTTTAATTAGACAGTTCCCTGCTCTCAGGCTTACAATCTAAAAAAGACACAACTCAAAAGGAGAAGGGAATGGTGGTGGGGAAGGGGATCAGGTCCAACAGTTCTCTCCTTCTGGGGCCTGGACCAAGGCAGATGGACTGGAGGGAGGGTTCTGCTTCTTAATGGAGGCTGGGCCCGATGGCGTTGGGCCTGTCCTTTCACTCCCTCCAGGCCAGAAGATGACAGTTATTAAACCAATTCATCTCTAATGTGGGTTTCCTCTTATCATACTGCTTTCCATTTTACCATGTATTCTCACACTGTATTTTCCAGTCTGTTATGTCATCTCACAATATGTCCAAAGTACAATAGCCTCTGTTTAGTTATTACATATTACAATAAAAAAAAATATTGCATACATGATTGATATTATTATTTATTAGGAAGAAAAGGGCAGTGTTCCTACTGTTGGCCAATATGAGAAATTCTATTATCAGTCAGAAATATTTTGGACCAAAACCGTGAGAGTTAAGGTATCCAGTATCTGCTGCTTCAAGGGAGTAAAGTTTGCTATATGATGGTGGAAAATGCTAAGAGGTGATGGAGAGGAAAACAGTTCAACAAAAAGTGGAATTGCTCAGTGAGAACTTTGCCTTTGTTCTCTTTCCAAACAAAAAAACTGCTCAGCTTGGTGAAAATGAAGCAGTGATGGAGTTGCAACTCAGAATAGGTAAAGAAATGGTTCACAAACACATAGTAACTTCATGTGAAATTGTCTCCAGGTCCAGATGAACTGTATAGTACAGGGATAGGCAACCCCTTTGAGCCGGGGGCCGGGTTGCTGTCCTTCAGACAACTGGGGGGCCGAAGCCAAAAAATAAATAATTAAATAATTTTTTAAAAAAACTAACTAAATAAATAAACCAGGACAAATGTAGGACAATATTTTCAAATGGAGGGCACTTTTAAAATAAAAAATGGAGGACACGTGAAAAAATTTGCTGATTTTTTAAAAAAATGTTAAGATAAATGATTGTTTCTGAGGCTTCTATAGACAATTGCCCCATCATGCCCCTCGTGCGAGACGCCAAAGGCTCTGGCAGCAATTGGCGGCAGGACCAGGCTGGGGCCGGTCCCAAGGCCTTGCCGGGCCGCATTCGGCCCGCGGGCCGCAGGTTGCCTACCCCTGGTATAGTACAAGGGTACTAAAGGAAGCTGTAGTTCTAACATCAGAGCCTCTGTCTATAGTCTTTGAAAATGTTTGGAATATATTTGGAGGCAGGCAAATGTCCCCATTTCTAAAAAGAGGGAAAAGGTTGACCTGGGCAACTACAGTCTGTCAGCTAGCCACTGATACCAGGAAAGGCTCTAGAGCTGGTCATTAACCAGTCAATCTGTGAGCACTTACTAAGAGCCAGCCTGGGCTTCTCAAAAACATGTCATGCTACATTAATCATATTTCTTTCGTTCTTTCTTTCTTTGATAGTGTTAGAAGTTGGTACTGGTGGGAAAATCCATCATTCTCTCTCATCTTTGCTTTTAGAGCAAATGATGTTTAGATAGGGCAGAATTTCCTGCATTTGAAACCTTTCTGTTTTTCTCATCTAAAGTGTCCCCATTTGCTCTTCCTAGCCATTGGAATGCATAGTCAGAAATACCTTTGTGTATCCAAGTAACTAGACCATATAACCCAGGAAAGTTCCTAGGGTCATCAGTCATACAAAGATCCCCCTTCTCAGTCTCCACTTCTTCTGTTCTCCTTCAGCCATGCTTTGCTACCCTTTTGTTTCTCAACAAACAAGATGGTGACTCAAGAATGAAGCTTTTCCTTTTACCTAATTAATCCTTTCATTAGCCAGCTAGGATGTGGCTCTTCAGCATATAAAAATGTAAGATCAATTTGTTAACTTTTTCTAAGTTTGTATCCTGAAACATAGAAGTGCCTAGATAAGTGAACTTATTTGAACTTATTTTGGAATAAATATGTATATGGAGCAGGGACATAAATAACCTAAAGACACCAGATGCAGCTGGATCTTGGAAGCTAAGCAGGATCAGCTCTGGTTGGTACTATATTTGGATGGGAGACCACCATCCAGTACCAGGTGCTGTAAGCTATATTTCAGAGGAAGGAACTGGCAAAACCACCTCTGAGTAGTCTGCCTATGAAAACCCTGTGAAATTCAAGAGGCCACCATATGTTGACAAGCAACTTGAAGGCACACAAAGGTATGTGAAATATTGTTAATGTAGATAGGACATGACTCTACAGGCACAAAACACTAGCAAAGTATGTAGACAGTAAATCTCTTCCAATTTTGGGCCTCTACGTTACAAATGTAAGATATATGCAAATCTCAAAAGCAAACAAATCTACACACAAGAACTAAAGGAAGAAGGGTTTTTTTCCCCCCCAAATCTGAGATGCTTTTCTTCAATATTAATCCTATTTTAGGGAAATCAGAGATAGAGGAGCAATCTAAAATGCATTGTGGTGGAGTCATCTGGAGTAGAGTGTTCAGTTTGGGGCTCCTCATTTTAAGAAAGATATAGACAAGTTGGAAAAGTTTTATAGAAGGTCTATAAGGATGATGATGATAAGAAGTATGGAGAACAAAATATATGAGAGAAGGTCATGGGGCAAGTTCAGCTTGGTGCAAAGACAACTGAGAGGTGATGATTGCCCTTTTTAAATACCTCAAGGGCTGTTATACAGGGGAGGAGGCAGGCCTGTTCTCTACTGCCTCAGACAGTAGGACCAGGTCTAATGGTTTTAAGTCAGAAGAGGATAGATTTTGATTGAACATTCTGGCAGTAAGAGCAGTTCAGCAGTGGAACCAATTGCCTTTGGATGTCTTCCAAAGAAGAGACAGCAGGAAGCAAACAGGGTATTTTACCCATTGTTCTGTAGAAGTGGTCTTTTGTGTGTTGGTTATGCCATTGGTGTGTTGTTTTGATAACATGTATGTTTTGGGTTGTGCCCTTTCTGGAAGGAGAGATGGTGTTTTAGTGGAAGACACCAGTTCTCCTTCAGTGAAATGGCTGTTTTGCAGTGGATGGTGGTCTTCCATCCAAATAATACCGATGGTATTATACACCCTTAAGGTTAGCAAAAATTTATAATTTACAAGACAATAATTGCTGGAAATGCCATATAAAAATTGGGTCATATCATCATGTTTGGTGGTCAGGCCCAGAAATAAAAAGATACTGGGTAGAAATACACAAAGCAATGGAACAGATCTTGAACACAAAATTCCCAAGCACCCCTGAATTCTACCTCCTTAATATGATGCATGATTTGCAAGCAGATATAGAAAAGAGACATTGGAGAATGGTGCTGTACCTAATAACAGCAACACGAATCAGCTAAATACTGGAAATCAGAAAAGATACCTAAAATAGAGGAATGGATTGGAAAAATATTAGAATTAAAAGAAATTGACAAAATAACGATTTGGAAAAAGAAAAAAAACCTTAGATAACTGGGAGAAAGAATGGGAACCTGTTCTAAAATATCTGAAAGATATTTGAGGATTAACAATATATAAATGAAAATAAGAGCCATAAAGGGAACAGATATAAAGAAAAGAAGATGAAGGAAAAGAAGAATAAGGAAAAAGTAAGAAAATAATTCTGAATTAACAAAGATATGTATGTAAAGTCGTATTATACACTGTATTATTTATGTAGTTTTATTTGAGAAAGATAAACTTTATATGGAAAAATGAATAATTTGGAAGCCAAGAAGACAAGAATGAAGAATGAAAATAAGAAGATATGAAGACATGAAGATAATAAATAAGAGGATAATTTATATATAAGCTGTCAAGGAAAAAGCAACATGGGATATACAGTAAATGAAATAAAACATGTATGTGAGAGTCAGGGTGACTCAGCAGAAGCCAATTGAGAACCACACAGGTGTAAATGGTAATACAATTAACAAGTCCTGAATGCCAAGGACAAGAAATGCAAAGTGGATAATTGGACACACCTGACAATTGTTAAGTGGTCAAGGCTGAGATGATGAAATCATTAATTGTAGGATGAACCAAGAGAACCAATGAGAATGATGTACACGCCTACTGGGTGGAAACAGACAACAGTGGGTGGTACCATGCATTGACTATAATAATGACTATGCATCCCAAAGTATTTTGTGGGTTGTAGTAGTGGGTTGTAGAGTGGATAGTGGAGGAGTTGAGTATTGTTGTGTTGGATAGTTTTGGAGCTGTATATAGTAGAATAAAGTAGATCTTTTATTTAAGACTACTGAGTTGTCTGGTGTCTTGGGTGAAGCTACAAGAACCAGCTGGATCCTGAAGAAGGGTGAAGACTTCTGTGGAAGCAAGAGTGAGAAGGCTTGGAGAGTTTGTCGGGGTCTTCAGCCTGTTCTCTGTAACTCTGCTAAGCTATAACCACTGGCCAAAACTGGTCAGCGCGGTGCACAACCAGGTGGTGAGTTCGAGCCAGAGGTGAAGAGCTACAACTCCCATCATCCCTGACATAAGCTTTATGTAATAAATCATGTAAATGAAAATAAATAAAGATTATGTGCAAAAAAGAAGAAGAATAAAGAAATGGCTGTTTTGTTGTGCATGATAATGCACAACAAAAAGGTAGTTTGGGTCTCAGACTCAACCTTGTCTCCATTTAGTGGGCAAGTAACTTGTTCACTGAGATTAGGTACGGTCCCCACAGCAGCCATTTCATGACTAACCATGGGGCCCATGGCAGAGATTTTGTGTTGGTGCCTACAAAACACTCCTCCTTGGCCCAGAATTCCAAAAACAACAAAATTCTGTGGCACCTTCAACTCATGAAATCATTATGGCATACTGTGAAGTCAAAGGCTTTCATGGCCGGCATCCATAGTTTTTTGTGGGTATTTTGGGTTATGTGTGGCCATGTTCTAGAAGAGTTTATTCCTGATGTTTCACCAGCATCTGTGGCTGGTATTCTCTGAAGATGCCAGTCACAGATGCTGGCAAAACATCAGGAATGAACTCTTCTAGAACATGGCTACATAGCTTGAACCCCCCCCCCCAAAAAAAAACAAAAAACGATTATGTCATACACTTTCATGACCCTACAGCCCACTTCACTACAAGCCAAACATGGTCAGAGACTCCTAAGTTGGCACAAGACAGAAAAAGTTGCTGTCTAGTAGCCCACAGCATAATGCTAGAATACAGAAAGATTAATATGTTCACTGAAGAATACAATTATAATAATTACTCTGTGTAAAATATTGTTCAACACAAATTCAACACCATATTTAAAAGCTGACAGCAAAGTCAAGTATGAAGATGTTAGTTATTAAGATGCCTTATTCTAACAATTCACTCCACATTATCCATCTGGTGAGGCTGAGTCAATAGAAGGAAAAACAAAATTATTATGTCATTCATTTTATGTAAACCTGAAGCTAAGGTCTAACTTTATTTTTTAATTTTTTTGTACAGCACCTGGGGAATTTATTTGCAATGACCTTGGGTGTTTAGTTTTTGAAAAGCATGGTTACAAGCAGTCTCATGTATATGAAAACTGACTCTCCTCATATTTAATTAACCTTCAAGCATGAAAGAGTGCTTTAGCAACTGTTGCTAGTTACACAGATTATTGCATAGGAAACTGGTTGTTTTCATCTAAAATAATATTTTTTAATTGTCACAAGAGAGTTGTAAACAGATCTGTGTTCCATAACCAGTATTTAGGCAGCAGTTTCACCAAAATTCAATGTTATTAGATTGTCATAGCAGATATAGCCCAAGATTTTTTAATATTTGCTGCAGTCTGCCGCTTTCCCACAAGCCTACAGCCAGTACTTTTGTGATAGCTTCTGTTCTCCATTTTCATGCCAGATTAAAACGGATTTGCACAGAATCATGAATTGTTTCTATCCAAAACTCATGTACATTTGAGTTTTGCTGAATGTGGTCTTTTAATTCCGTGTGTAAACATTCAAAGTTTGTATTGGTTTCTACTTTTCCTAATAATTTTGCCAAGGATTTAAAATACCCCCCAATCGATTAGAATGTTTAAAACAATCTTTATATAAATACTGCACATATATTCTTTATTTAGAAGAAAGAAAAGTTATGTGATTGTATGACCTGTATCTGTGGGAGTGCTACCTGCAGTTTTACTTATTCATGTCTGAAAAAAATATGTCCTCTCTTGGAATTTTCTAAGTAATCTATGGTCCAAAACACACTGGAGAAATAATCCAGTTTGAGACCGCTTTAACTGCCCTGGCTCAATGCTAGGGAATTCTGGGAACTAGGTTTTGTGAGACATTTAGCCTTCTCTGTTAGAGAGCTCTGGTGCTCAAATAAACTACAATTCCTAGAATTCCCAACACTAAGCCAACACTGGATTATTTCTGCCGTGTGTTTTAGATCTATGGTATGCATCCACCAGAAGATGGGCTGGAAAAAATTCATTTCAATAGGGTTCAGTATTACAGTGTGCCCTTTTTTTACATGGGGATCCATTCTGGACCCCCTGCCGCATAAAAAAAGTGTATGCTCGGGCCCCATTGAAAATAATGGGGCTCGTGCATGGCGTGGTGCATGGCGGCACGGCGGCACGTGCATGCCACAGGCGCACACCCCATTACTCTTAATGGGACACACTGCCCCTTGTGCTCTGCATGCTCCCGCAGGCTACCTGACGGCTTTCACCGTATGCTGAAAGCCGTGTATGGTGCATCTGCGTATGATGCAGGCACACTGTATCTGTTTTTTCACGGTTCCATGCTAAATCCAGGAATATTCATATTACAGATAACAGATCATACTGACAGTCAGCTGCTTATTAAGACCATTATGTGATTTTGCTGTGATTCAGAGTGACCTAAGATATCACATTTCTTATTCACTTTGCTACATCAACTCATAGGTTTAAAGAGTACGCTTAATTACTGGTCCAACACAAACACATCCCATTCCAGGCAATGCTGGTTTCAATATGAGCTATGCCTTTGTTGAAAACTCCAACATACAACATATTGTAAATACACAATATAATCAAAGCTCGACCAAAATAATAAAAAAATGAACCCCCAAGTGGTTAACTAATTACATTTTGAACATGTGTAAATTTACAGTGCTTTATAAAGGTTAATAATAATAATAATAATAATAATAATAATAATCAGAAGGAAAGACTTATGTACATATTTTTAGCAGGGGTGGAATTAAGATATGACATAAAGGCATCATGAAGTATTGCTAGCAGTGCAGTGCTGCTTTATAAAGCATTAAAAGTAAAGTACTCCACGCTGTGTTTCTAGAAATTGAAATACATCATGCTATTTGGAAATCAGTCTGCCAGAGTCAACCGTAGAGCTGTAAATGTTTTTTATTTTTTTTAACAAAAGGTTTTATTTGCCAGCAATGTCCCTATGAATATTTTGTAGAAGCATGTTTATATATACAGAAGATGTCTAGCCATTACCATGAAAACCTAGTATTTATAATCAACAATACATTTTTATCACTGGGTTTATAATAGGTATTTACGTCACTGACATGTTCAAAAAGCACATCTTGAGACCTGGGTCATTCTTTGAAGGACTGCTTTTTCCCATAGGGGCCTGCCCAGTTCTTGAAATCTGCCAGAGTTTGGTTTTTTGTGAGGTTTTTGGCTATGCGGCCATGAAGTTCACCAGCATCTCTGGCTGGCATCTTCAGAGAATGCTTTGCCTGGGAAAAGTGGGTATATATATACTGTGTGAGCCTGGGAATGCAGGAGTGATTTGCAAGTGTATTGTTCTGTGCTGATGGCAGGCCTCAGGCTGGGAGACTAATGCAAAGAGGATTAGTGTCTACTAACTGGCGATCATTATCTGCTGGGACAGCCTCTGACTCTGAGTGGTTTCCCATTTGCATTTGCTGAGTCCTTGTTTTGCTATTCCTCAGGACTGGTAGCCAAATTTTGTTCACTTTAAGGGTTTCTTCTTTCCGGTTGAAATTATCTAGGTGTTTGTGGATTTCAATGGCTTCCCTGTGCTTCCTGACATGGTAGTGGTTGGCATGGCCCAGAATTTCAGTGTTTTCAAACAGTATGTTATGCACAGAATGGTTTGTGGCATGTTCTGCTACTGCTGATTTTTCTGGATGGCCCAGTCTGCAGTGTCTCTCGTGTTCATTGATTCTTGTTTGCACACTGTGTTTGGTGGTCCCTATGTAGACTTGTCCGCAGCTGCATGGTATGTGGTAAACTCCTGCAGCTGTGAGAGGGTCTCTCTGGTCCTTGGCTGAGCAAAGCATTTGCTGGATTTTCTTCGTCAGTTTGTAAACCACTTGCAAGTTATGCTTCCTCACTACTTTGCCTATACTGTCTGTGACTCCTTTGATGTATGGTAAAAACACCTTTCCTTTGGGTGGCTTCTTGTCTTCACTCCTCTGGGTTTTCCTGGGCTGATAACTCTTCCCCTCTAAAGCAACAGAAGAAAAATTATGTTATCATTTTCCTTTAAGGAAAACTTGATAAAAATACTTGGGATTGAAAATAATAATGGTACCACTGTGCCCTGCTTTGGTCAAACATCAACCAAAGTATTGTCTCCATCTCTGGACACTTTAATTTAGGAAGAATACTGGCACATGACCAGAGTAGGGCATGAAACATGGATTGGAGAGAATGAGAATCTGAAAGACCAAAATCTGTGATGAAATATCAAATGGTTTTGTTATTTTTAGCTTGGAGGAGAGACCATTGAGGTGAAATAATATCCATTTCCAAATATCAGAAGACCCATCATATAAATGATAATATAATTTTTCTTCTGTTGCTTTGAGTTAAAGTTGAAATTAGTTCCGGAGAGATCATCCGGAGCCATGGAGCCCGGTGTTATCAGTACACTGATGACACCCAGATCTATCTCTCCATGTCTCTGACTGATACAGTGACTAAGGATGGCATCTCTCCTCTCGACGCCTGCCTGGGGGCAGTAATGGGCTGGATGAGGAAAAACAAACTCAGATTGAATCCAGAAAAAACAGCGGTACTCATGATAGGTTCCCCTAGCCCGGGCAGGGAAATTTGCCATCCTGTCCTTGATGGGATTAAACGTCCCCTAAAGAACAAAGTGCGTAGTTTGGGAGTACTCCTGGATCCATCCCTACATTTATCATCTCAAGTAGATGCGATGGTCAGGAGTGCTTGGTATCAGCTTTGGCTGATATGCCAACTACGTCCCTGTCTGGACCGGGGGGGACCTAGAAAAGGTAGTACATGCACTGGTAACCTCTCGTTTGGATTTCTGCAATGCGCTCTACATGGGGCTACCTTTGTATCAGGTTCGGAAACTTCAATTGATTCAAAATGCAGAAGCCAGGTTAATCACAGGGACAGCGAGGTCCAACCATATAACACCTGTTTTAAAATCTTTACACTGGCTGCCAATTCGTTTCCGGTCCCAGTACAAAGTGTTGGTTATCATCTTTAAAGCCCTAAATGGCTTGGACCCGGGTTACTTGAGGGAACGCCTCTCCCTGCATAATCCTCCCCGCACTCTCAGGACTACAGGAAAACAGTTACTCAATCACCCTAAGGTGAGATTGGCGACTACTCAACAAAGGGCCTTTACGGCAGTAGCGCCTTCTCTGTGGAATGCCTTACCTGAAGGGATCCGCCTTAGTGGAACAGCAGAAGCCTTTAAAAAGGCATTAAAAACCCATCTCTTCCTAAAAGCCTACCCTCCCAATTCCTTCTAAGATTATCTTTCCCCTATTGACTTTGACATATTGATATTCATGATTTTAATATTATTACTGTATGTTTTTAACTATGCTTTTGGATTTAATTTGTTTTAATGTGTATTTTTAATATGTGAATTGTATTGTTTTTACTGATTGTCTTTACTGACACTTGTACACCGCTTTGATCCTGGGAAAAGCGGTTAATAAATAAACAATTTATTATTAATTTATTATATTAAGAATAAACGAGTTGGAAGGGACCACACATAAAGTCTAGACCTCACAGGGGAATGAACTGTTTAACAGTGGGACAGGCCACCATGGGGGGTGGGGGTGTCTGGTAGATTTTCCTTTTTTAGTGTTGCAGTTGTAGATTTATGCAGGTGCTGTGAAACTTGTTTCAACCAAAGCTTGAGGTGTTTCCAACTGAGGCTTTTACTGTGCAAGCACACTGCCTGATAGAAAAATCTAGTTCTCCGTTTGGAGGCCTCCCAAATTTTCCTGTTACTTTCCATCTTCTTGCCACATAAAATCTGTTGAGGAAAAGGGGCGTACTACCACTAGGGACAGAGTGGTAAGAACTTTCTGTCTTCAAGCCCCCTAAACGTATGCGCTAGCACTTAACCTTCTGTATACTGAAAATTCAATCCTATGTAAAATTAGGCACACTTAAATCTACTGATTTCAATGAACCTGGGCATGTCCAATTGTACTAACTGTACCAATGACTGAGTTGCATGAGAAGCCACATACTAAATTCTTCCTCTTTAAAGAGTGCAGTACTAAGATGATAACAACTACAGTACAGTGCAGAATTATCCAAACTAAAACTATATATCAAATAATAGCAAAGAAATATGGCAAGAACTTATATATAAAAATTTAGTTTATTTTTCAGTGTTTAGTACATACTGTATTGGTTTTAATACCCAAAATGTATATGAGTGTGTTTTTAGGGACTGCAACTCTCCAAATAATAATGCATATGCTCTTAAATCAACATTAAATGAAGACAGCTGCCCAGCCTCCTACAGTAATACAGATGCAATGTTTGGCACCCATAAATGTTACTGCTCTTTCATTTGTGAGGAATTTCTGAAGTTCACAAATACCCAAACACAGAGAGATCCTTAAATATATATATGCTGTTCTAACAAAAAATAACCTTTTCAGTTAAAAAGTAGAAATCGGAAACTAATATCCATGCTAACTTAATGCAATGGACAAGAATAGAACCTCCTTTTTGATGGATAGGAAAGCTGCGCGTCAACTGATTGGAAGCTCATATGGACAGGGACACATGAGTCATCAGCTAAGATATGGCTGAGGCAAGGGGCAGCATGACTCACTGACTGGTTAAGACAAAGTTAGGAAATGTGTAGTTTTCCAGATATTGTTGGAATACAGCTTACATATTTCTTCAACATCAGTCAGGAGTTGTTATACAAAAATAACTGGAGTACCACAAATTCTCCCTCCATACACACAGGTTAGGACCATGCCATGCTGATTCCAACAGCTTCGTTTTGCATCTTCCTAAAGTAAAAGCCATGCTAGGATTGAAAGTTAAAATCCTTGAGTACTGTGGGCCACTCAGTAGCTAGAGCCCCATTCTAGTTGCAGCACTGCCTTACTAGCTCATCTACTATTAAGAACATTAAAACCAAGAACCAGAGAGAGGTTTTGGGCACTGCCAACGAAATACACATATTCAGTGAGGTTTCTGATTTTCATTCCCCAGCCTGCACTCTCATACAGCAGGCTCCTATGCAGCTCTAAAAATGTTAGGGAAGATCAACTGTTTCTCATGCTGTGGCATTAGAGCTCATGTTGTAACACAAATCTTATGTAAACGGAGATAAGACAACTTCATGAAACACACATCCATCTTTATCTTGGATACAAGCTTTGCAATCTGTCAGTTGTGAAGACAGTGTGGTTTGGTTATCAGGCAGTTACCAAGGAACTGGTATTCAAACAGCAAGAGCTGTGGGGAAGAAACCCCTGCCTCTATACAGTGGTGCCTCGGGTTACGAAATTAATTCGTTCCGCCGCGGCGTTCGTAACCCGATTTTTTTCGTAACCCGAAAAAGCCATAGGCGCTAGCGCTAAAAGCCGCGATTTCGTGCGAAAAAGCGCCGAAAAGCACCAAAAATTTTTTTCGTAAGCCGGAAAAAAAAACGTAACCCGGAACAGTTTTTTTCCTATGGGATTTTTTCGTATCCCGGGAATTTCGTAAGGCGGTGCTTTCGTATCCCGGGGTACCACTGTATTCTGCTTGTGGCCTTCTTGGAAACAACTGGTTGACCAGTATCTTGGAACACATGAATTTTTGGTCTGATCAAGCAGTTATTTTAAAGTTGTAAACTCTTTGGGCAGACTGAACTACCCTTGTGGTCACATGGATCTAATTTAATGTTGCATCATTACACTCAATAAAACAGTACTCTACCATCTCATCAAGATCTCAGCAAAAGGTGACCCTGGCTTCTCAAAGAAGATACAGAAGCATAATCTCTAGCAGATTCTACCAGGTTAGTATGGCTTTGAGTAAGGCCCTGGTGGTGGACAGAATGTGTGCTATAGGAAGACTTCCTTAGCTAAGTACAAAGAGACTCACTACTAGGAGAGGCACTAACTCATAAATTGATTGTAATAGTTATGTACAGAATTGGTGTAATCTACATTGATGAGGGGGTTGCTTGCATTAAAAAAAAATCACAGATCTCAAAGGTATTTAAAATATCATTACAATAAAAGCTATAAAGTATATGGTTAAACTTAATAGCTTTTAATGTAATGCTATTTTAAATACTTTGGAAATTACAAAGTATTTGCAATTTGAAGAAAATTAGGCATCCTCAAGCAAGTATGATTTTTCACCTTAAAAAATTATTTGTATGCATCTGCCAGATTTAATTTCAGATTCTTCCAGTAAGAATCATAAGGTCTCACTGAAACATCTGTTGGATTATAGAAGAATCAACTTCTCCTTGCTTCAGACTAGCACATAGACTCTCTAGAGTAGCTTTATTCCCAAAACGCTGCCTCCACAAAATAAAGGCACTCACAATCTGTGACTGAATATTGTATAGGTGATTTGCTTTGCAACGATAAATGTCATTTTGTGTCAAGCCCAGAGATAAGGCAATGCACTCCCACTCAGGTCCAAGTCTTCTAGCAAGTTTGTTAATCTGATGATCAGTTGGTAGATTTTTCAAAGTGTGTTGCAAAATTCCAGGTATCTCATCATCTAGAAAAAGATACACATAGATAAATCATTCGGAAAAACTGAAACAACTTTTAGTGCAGTACTGAAAATTCACATAACAAAAGACAAGATAACTTTACAGTAGAACTCAGAATCAATGCTCCTAAACCATATGCTAACAAGATTAATCAGAGAGGGCTTATAAATATATCCCATGAAATATCTATGAGGCAAACCAAATCTGTTTAAGGCTGCACCTTAAGTACCAGGAATGAACAGGGCCCCAAAATTCCTACACTATCAAACATTTTAAAACAGGTACCTGTGTTCATAATGGCCGAGGGTCGGTTGCTTTCAGTCACTTGATGCATGATTCTAGCTATTTCTAGTCTGAACTGATTGAGGACATTCAAAAATTATTCAGCAGCCAAAAAGTGTCCCCCCCCCACCCAAAACAAAACAAAACAAACAAACAAACAAAACCCAGGGATTCTTCTCAAACAAGGTCAGCTCTCTAGAACACTATTTAAAATTGTCTCTAGCATTGTTAACACACAACCTGTTTTATCCCCAACTGAGAAAGTGGTGCGTTCTGTCTAATGATGCAGATAGTTCTGAGCAGCAGTTGGATTTTAACTTTCCAAATACCATACAAACCAATTAGTTTGTTTATTACACCAAAAGTATTACAGAGAAGCCCCAGAAGACCAGTGCCAGCACCAGCACCAGAACAGCAGAGGTGATTGAGGAGGGAGAGGGTCCAGGTGAGAGCGGCTCCTTTAAAACCAGCTTGCTAGCTGCATCCCAAGACAGTCCAGAAGACCAGTGCCAGTAGCACCATGCGCAGCTGTGAGGAGGCGGGGACCAGTGAGAGTGGCACCCCTCAAAGCCGACTCACCGATGAAGCCTCCAAGCCAGCCAGGACACAAGAGCACTCCAGCCTCAGTGCCAGAAACATCATGTGCAGGTGTGAGGAGGCAGAGACTGGTGGGTGCGGCACCCCTCACAGCTGGGTCACTGGTGAAGCCTCCAAGTCAACATGAACTAATATTACAACAGCTGGAGGATATAGTAGTATAAGGTGGTTGTTAGAATCTGATAGTATTGTCTGATAGTATTTGATAATATTTGATAGTTTTCTTAATTGTTAACTATTTTATATTTTATTGTATTGTAATGAGATTTTGCCACTGTGATTGTATTTGGATATTTGATATTGAGTTGAGAGTATATATTAATAGACTTTAATATTATTAATTTAATTGTATTTTGATTAATTTAACTGTAAGTTAAGGTAGGGGGTTGAATTTTAGTTGTATATTTGCTAATGTAATTATTTATGTCATTGTTTATGCATCTTTGTAAACCGCTTTGATCTGTTGGAAAAGCGGTATATAAATAAAATTTATTATTTTATTATATCACCTTGTAGAGCTGAATTTAAATGCCTGCAAATAATCCCCCAATTTAATTTTAAGACTTCAACTATACAGACCTCATTGACATAACTTCTAGTCACTCTCTTCTATCCTTACTATTCACCTCCATTTGCTTATATTAACAATTTGCCTGATGAACTGATCTGAATGTCTCAGTAGTTTGTGTATCTGTAATGTCTGAATGAAAAAATTACCCTAATACAGTGGTTCCCAAACTTTGGTCCTCCAGGTGTTTTGAACTTTAGTTCTCAGAAGCCCCAGCCAGTTTAGTCAACAATCAGAGGACTAATGTTTGGGAACCACTGTCCTAATACAAGCTTGGATATGTCACCACTGGTGACAAATGGGGAGAGATGCTCAGAAGTAAATAAAAGATTCTAAGTGTGTTGTAAAAACTGAAAAAAGATCCAGAACTTGGAAAAGTTACTTTCTTCGGCTACAAATCTTATAATCACCAAGCCAGCACAGCTACTAGCCACCCTGGCTGCGGGATCGCAAGATCAGCAGTCCAAAAAAGTAAGGTTTCCAAGTTCTTCAAACAACTAATTGAAATTTCACTATCCCTCAACTTGAAATTATATCTTACTCTTGAAGCTCAGAATTTCAAAGATTAGTATTAGTATTAGCTTCTTTTCCAATTACAATTCACTTCTGTTGCCTTGGAAACTGCATGAAAAAGGCAGATAAATGTCATTCACTGAGTACTGAATATAACTGTTGGGTCAGAATGTAGGATGGGGCATAGGAGACTAGGCAGCTCTGTACAAAACAGCCTCACTGTGATGCCTCCTTCAAAGCCTCCACCAGGTGCACAACCACCATCAAAGGAACACAGCAGCTGTAACCAAAGTAGCTAGAAATTGTCAAAATAATTTTTAGAAAATATTTTTATGATAGATATAACAAAGGCTGTTTAGCAGATGGTCTGAGCCACTCAGAATAGATTGCTATATGCATATCACAAACAGATCTTTAGAAGGAAAAAGACAGCTGGGGCTCTCTCACACTGCATAATTATTGCTCTTTGATTCCACTTTGATTACCATGGCTGCATCCAATGCAATCCTGGGATTTGTAGTCTGGTGAGGCCCTGGAACAATCTAGCAGAGAATTCTAAATGCCCTATGAACTACCACTTCAAGATTCATAGGATGCTGGCTGGTGCATAAAAGGGAATCATAGTGTTATTGTCTACTGTGATGGGATCCCTGGTTTTAAAACAGCATGAACCCATCTCTGCCTTTGTTAATTGGTTAAACTAAAGAGTGTTTTTTGGGGGGCAAGACTGATTATAGTTTCTTCTTGCTTTCAACAACAAATGTAAAAGCAATGGACAGCTCTGGAGGTGGGCAGTAGGGAGCAATCATGGTTTCCCTGCTCTGAAGTCATGCATCCAAACTAGGAACTCAAGCAAATTTGATTTTTTTTTAACCTACACAAGGAGTAGACAGAGTGAGGCTTTCCAGATGATGCTGAACTCCCAACATAGTTCACATTTGGCTATGGTGGCTACGACTGATAAGAACTGCTGTTCAACTATAACTGGGAGGGTTGTACTTTTGCAGGACATTTTCAAGTGGTATCAAGAAGGTTCAAACTGTTGTTGTTTTGTTACTTATGCAAGGCTTACTCACTTGGTTGTTTCATTTCACATGTCCATATGTGAAACTGGAATAAAATATTTGCTGAACATGTTGAACTGCCCTTTTTTTTTTTTTTTTTAGCATTTTAGGAACCTATCCCTATTTTTTTCCATGTTATTTCTGCCTCTGGCACTGAACTTTATGTTAAAAAATAACGCCCTGATACATATCGGCTTCATTAACTGAGGTATACCAGTAATCTGCCATATATCGACAAAGCAAATAATGCAGGCCATACTTGCAAAAGTACAACCCTCCCAGTTCACCTTGCAAATAAGAGTACTGGACACAGACCCTGGAGTTCAGGATCCCAATGGATGACATTGGCCATGGTGGTTCTGCATCCATGTTGCTCACAAATATTAGGGCACCTTGCCCTACTTGTCTCTACTTTAATATTTAACAATAACTTGCTATCACAGGTAAGAGACTTTAATACCTAATAAGACAATTGTCAGATAAATGTAAAATGGGCATTTGATTTCTCTCTTCTTCTCTCTTTTGTTAGAACAGCATCTTTGTTATGCTCTCACACATACTACTTTTCTACATTCTGACCTCAGTGATAAACTACCAAAAATCAATGGCCCTGCAAGATGGTGGTAGTTGCGTCCAAAACAGTTACCTTTTCATGGTTTGATTAAAACTAAATGCTCCCCATCAGTATTTGTCTCATGCAATCTTGAAGAATTCTTTCAGAGAAAAAACAAAATCAGAGTTGAAGACCTTGCTTAGCAGTTATCATGTTTCCTGAGTAATTAAAATTAAATGTATGCACATGCAATTGATGTGAGATGAAAGTATCAGCAGCAGGAGTTTTGCACTATCCAGCTATGTATGACTAGGAACAGCTTGGCACAGAAGTGGCAATGAATACTTTGTGCATGGTTAAGGACCAGCATATTTAAATCATAAGTGCTTTTTCAATGGGCTGTGTGATTGGAAAGAAAAATGGTATCATTAGGAAAATCTGCAAGGTTAACTCTCTGTTAAAAGAATATTGCCAGGAACAGAGCAGGGAGTGGAAGGGGGGAGATTGTGTGTGGACAACAAATTTAGTTAAGAGGTTTTCTGCTTGTATGGCAAAAAGTTCTTACACCTGTCTCTGGGCATTTACTTCAAGCTTCTTGCTTGCAATCAAGACAGTATTTCTATAAACAAGACATAGAGGTGAAAAAGCAGGCAGTTGAGGAAGCTAAGCACATGCTGAAGCTGCTATTTTCTAATGGAATACACTGGGAACGTCTCCAGTGATTCCTAAAAGGCCATATGTTCCTCGAAGCACTGCCACCATAGCAACTGCTCACCACTTGCTTTGTTTCCAGGAAAGCGCTCATCTGTGCTGTTTTCTTTGTGCCTTTTTATTAGATGGTAAACTCTGCTAGACAGGAATTCCACTCTTTTCCTCTAACATCACTGCTATTACTGCTTTTATAACTCTGTACTGTAACCACCTCTTTCAAGTCATGGGAGTCAGGCAAGCTAACTAAAGATAATCCATTGAAATGTTTTTGCCAGCTGCATTTCCTCATTCCAGCAGAAAAGGACAAAGGCACAAGAACAAATCATTTAGAAAAATGTTGCAGGAATGTATGCTAGCACTCAAGATGGGCAAATGTATAAAATATATTTTTGTAGTTAGAAATACACATCTGATGACACTGTGTGTGAGAAAAAGATATATTGCAATATATACCTAGAGCAGTAAACTGAGATTGTATATAAATTCATTAATATTATAAGGGCCTCAAAGAGAGCAAATCAGATTGTTCCAATCCTTGTCTTGTCTTGCTCCAATCCCTTATCAAACAGAAATGATGATGACGGTGGTGGTGATGATGATAAAATAATGTAAATTTAAAGTTATGAGTTAAAATTTAAAACTTGAGTTAAAAGTGTAATCATGTATATTTCCTGTAGTTTACAACAACACAACTCTATGGTCACTTATGCATTTGTTCTACAAATGAAGAGGCACTACTTCATATGAATATAACACGCTGAGAATCTGGCAAGTGGACTCCATGTAAGCAATGTAAGATTCTGAGTTTTCTTATTCCACAACAACATAACATTAAAATCATCCACGGCATTCAGTGATAAATCTGTTTTGGACATGAAATAACTGCACATAAGACTTTTAAAGAAAAAGGATTGAAAACCATTATTCCTTCACACTATATGGTATTTTAAAATTTCAACATATTGAAAACAAATGGATTAGGAATTATAATAAAGACCAGCATTACATTTGAAATCATCCACATTGGAAGCTATATTTAAAGAATGTGTATTTGACACTCTCCAAGCCAGTCTTATTAGAAATGAAGAAAGATCACAAACAGAAGAAAGACATAAGATTAATGCTAGGTGCAGCTGATAACACTAACAAAGGCACAAAGCTGGAATTGGTTTAAACAGTCTGATAAAGATCATTGGATTCTTACTGGAACTTGTCTCCAATTTGTTTTCCAAGGTCCCCTTGGAAACGGATGTTGGCTTCATTGATCCATTACATGCAAAGTGGGACATGTTTCTCTATTCAGAGTTCTGTACAATTTGTGAATTTCACAACAGCATAACAGAACACACAAAATCAAAGAAACATAATTCTATACTTCAGGTAGCTTCTAAAAGAGCAGGAATTGTACATTTAATAGGAATTGTTTACTACTAATTTCACTAGATTTTTCATCCAGAAACAGATATTAAATTTAATTTAACTGATAGCAATGTACCTGTCAGAGAGGACATTGGGAACAAAACTGTATATGAGAAGATAGAGCTGTGAACAGGAGGAGGATGTGCATACCTTGATCACATTCCATTTGGATTGTTTTAACACATTCTATGTGGGTCTGAATTTGAGAACTGTTCAGAAAGTTCAATGGATTTAGAATGCTCCAGCTAGGCTGCTGTCTGGAGCTGGAAACAGGGATTATATTTTAAAGATGAGCCTACATTAACAAATTAAATTAAAAGCCATTCAGAAACAGTTATGAAGGGACTATCCTAACACAGGATAATACGAAAGAATGGGACAGCCACAGAAAAGGCCTTCTTGCTCATACTGACCAACACAATAAATATTACTGGTGATGATGGCACATGTAAAATGGACTTCTGTGGCCATTCCTAAACCTCAGGTAGATTTATAGGAATGCAGCCAAGTCACAACATGGCTGGTCTCAAGCCACTTAAGACTTGAAAATGATCAGCCCTTTGAACTGTGCCCAGAATACACTGCCAACCCAAATGCTTTTTGGTACCCACAGATTTCATTGTTAATCTCATTCCTTTCTCTTCCATATAAAACCTGTCAAATATTATTAACTGGACGGTTTCAAAACAACAGTAACTGCTCTGACTTGAGGGCTCACAGTGGGATTCTCCTTACAGCTACTTCTAGAGAAGAAAATATATATAGACAGAATAATTTCAACAAATGAGGTCATGAACTTTGAATTTCTGCCACAATGGTTCATTCTTTCAATAATACAATCATTATCATTTCCTAGAAACTGTTACATAACACAGTTAATCTGACAGATTACAGTGAACGGTTATATTTAGTTCTTATTACCAAAACCAAAAAAGTATACTTCATTACTGACAGACAGCACAAATAAGAGCATGAAAGCTTTGATGGATGAGACAGTCCAGTTCAGAATTCTAATTTCATTGGTGATAAGACCAAGGTCCCTGTAAAGCTGACCAGGAGGACACAACTGAAGTAACTTGCCCTTGTAGTTTGTTCCCACAATTTTGCAAACTGATGTCACATTGTGAAGTCGAAGGCTTTCATGGCCGGCATCCATAGTTTTTTGTGGGTTTTTCGGGCTATGTGGCCATGTTCTAGAAGAGTTTCTTCCTGACGTTTCGCCAGCATCTGTGGCTGGCATCTTCACTCCTGCCTTTCCAGGTCACACAATATATATATCAAGTCCTTTCTAGACAAGCATTCTCTGAAGATGCCAGCCACAGATGCTGGCGAAACGTCAGGAAGAAACTCTTCTAGAACATGGCCACATAGCCCAAAAAACCCACAAAAAAACTATGATGTCACATTGTTCCCCAAGGGCCGTTGCTCCCTAGGCACTGGCTAAGAGTGAGGTATAATGAGATCTGGATTGGCACCAAGGATCAGTATTGCTTGGTGCTTCTTGGGGCCCATGTCACAGCAGAGACACACAGCTGGTCTAACTCAGGGGTAGACAGTTTTAGAAAGCCCAGAGCCAATTTCTGAATTCCAGAATGATCCATGGGCTGTACCCAAAAGAGAAATTTTAAAATCTGGTCTACTTATGGTTTATTTGTATGCTTAATTTTATTATTTATTGCATATTTCACAATTTCAACTGTAATAAAGGAGAAGTAAAAATATAATTTAAAACAATAAAATACCAAATAAACCACATTGGTGTGTCAAAGTTATCCCAATCAAAAACTGGCAGATCAATATAGTATAATTAGAGGTAATCAACTCAGCTTTACATATAACAAGACATTACTTCCCAAAACCTGTCTGTGAGCAAATTTTTATTTGCTGTTACTGATAAAATCAAAGAAAGGAAGCCAGTATTGAAAAATGAAAAAGCTCCAAGTTATTGCATGACAATTTATCCATTCAGATTATATTACAGTATTCCTGATTCAATCTTTAAATCACTTTAAAGATTACAAAGTCTGCTATTGGAAACTGCACAAGAAATAGCAATAGGAAAACAAGTATTTATGTTGCAGAATCATATTTTTTAAAAAGCAAACTGCTAATAATAATTCTAGACAAAATTTGATTTCTGTCTCTCTGTGCCCCCTTCTTCCTTTCCTTTCCTTTCCTTCCTCCTTACATCTACATTTTTGGTTCTGGAAGGACTTACAAATGCAAAACCACCACTTCTAGAAGTATCCAGGACTAGAAAAAACACTCTTGACTCCTCCCACTATTTTTCTGAAAGCAGGGGGACAGGGGGAGGAATTGCAAATAGTAAAAGCAGCCTTATGGACCAAACTTCTCCCCCCCCCCCGGACTAGTGATTCTGCTCCTCACAAGAACGTAAGAAAAGCCAGGATGAATCAGATTGAAGGCCTATCTAACTTGGCAGTCTTTTCCCATAGTGGCCAACCAGTTGCCTATGGAAGGTTTGCTAGCAGGACATGAATGCAATTGCTCCAACCGTCTCATGTTCCTAGCAACTGATACCCAAAGACATACTGCCTCCAATTATGTAGCTGATATACAGCCATCCTAACTATATCACCCCCCTTTGCTGTGAATTGGACATCTTCCCCTAGACAGAGGGGTTTTGGAATCCTTGTGTGCATCATGGTCAAATGTTAACAGAGTTAACTTGTATTAGTGATTTTGCTGGATACTTTTTGCATTCACTTTGCAGTTTGAGGCTGGGGAAAGATATGAAGCCTGCAAATGGACTGGGGAAGTATATTTTCTTTGTTATTAGCATTCTTGCACAGTTCTCATTGCTACTAAGAGAGCAGGATAGATGGGTCATGCTCATGTACTTCAGTTTTCTTTATTTGCTCGTACACTATTTAACGCTTGGGAGGCCATCTTATATTGGCCTTTCCTTGGAGAGGGTGCACACCAGTCCATATAAACAGGAATAGGGAATAATTTAAGTAGAATTAGTTTTGGGGCCCCATTCTACTATTGGCTATGAAGGGACATGGGGCCACCATCAGTGAAAGAGCTGGAATGTTTCTGTGCTGTGTACCAACACAAGTGTATCATTTACCATCAGTAAAGTTAATCTTTTAGTAGTAACAAGTGTCAGTGTTCAGCATCGAAAGACCTCTTGGAAAAGCCTGGAACTACAGGCAGTTCTGAAAGTGAACACCTTCTAATTCCATCCAAGTTGGCAGCTATCACTACACTCTACTGTTATTTTGTGTTCCCTTGCTCAGAGAAGCCAGATTAATAGTATAGGAACAAGAAGAAGAGTCTCCATTCTTGTATAGCTTCGTTGGCTATACAAATTGGCCAAAGAGGACTAGTCAAGAGGCGATGATGACAAAGGCAAAGAAGTATAAACAGTTCAGGAGAGTCTCATTACAGGCACCTTTCCTCAAAGCAGCCTGACAACCTGGAAATTTCATTGCAAAGGACAAACTAGCCTTCTCTTCAGGAATGATCTAGAATACAATAATTCGGTAACTGGAAAAAATGAATGCTAAGACTTCATACTGAGAAAGTGAAGTTTCCAAAGTCCTCCACTACCCAGGTAGACCTACAGTTTCAGTACAATTCTCAGAATTCTTCAGGCAGCATCTCTTATAGCTATATTGCCTAGGGAATTCTGGGAGGTATAGTTTAAAAGAATCACCTTTTCTGAGCTCTAATACAAGCACATTGGATTTACAGGTTTGACTGCAAACCCCCACATTTTCATTATCTGTACTTAAAATCATAAAAAATGATTCCATTCATCTTCCTATGAAACTAATGCTCAGTCACCCAGAGCTTTTTTCCTGTATTTTTCTTACTCTTCCATTTATTTAGTTATTTATTGGTCTTTTACCTTTTCTTTCAACCTAGGAGTATGATTTAGAACACAAAGAGCCATATTTCACTTACCTGGGAGACGCACACCACATATTAAACAAGCATTTCAACATGAGTCTATATTGTTGCAAGCAGAAAAAAGTAGTTGGGGATCCACAAATTGGGCCACTGGATAAGAATCTTATATAGGTTCTAGGAGAATGCAGGACTCAGGAGGCTTCTGGTAATAAGGTCCCAAATGCACACTGGGATTCACTTCCAAGTCAAGGGTTAAAAATCAAAAGACAGGTTCTGAAAAGAGATATAAATTAAACTCCACAAACCAAGTAACTGAAGAGGTAATTTAATACTCATGCAGAGTATTAAAAGAAGAACCAATAAAAAGGATTGTACATTTTTGTTCTACACATATGTTTAAGCAACTTTCACACATACAACTTGTGCAGAAAACATATTTGGGGTAGCCATGATGGCTACAAAATCCACAAAAGAGCAATATTTGCCAACTGAAATGCACAAATCCATGATGCATTTTGTGCATTTTGGCTGACCAATAAAGGTATTGCTCTTTTGTGGATTTTCAAGTTTGTTGTATTTAACTTATACAAGATTTACACAAAAGTATGTAAAAGCCACAGAGGAGATGGCACACAGGGGAAATCCAAGGTAAGGTGAAAAACCCATGGCACTGTTAATAAAATACGTCTGTGAGCAGATGTAGAGTGTTTTCCCTTCACCTTTGTCCAACATCCCTGCACCCATGGTTATGTTAAAGATCTTAGCATACTTGAGGGTGAAGACTGGAAGAGGGGCTTGTAAGCATGCTTGAATGAAGATGCTTACAAAGCTTCTAAGATGGAATGGTAGGAAGATGTCTGGGGATGGAGCTCTGAAACCAGCTGGGAAGGTACAATTTCTGTGGCTTGCATGCATGCATACATAGTAGTTGTTATGTGTCTCTTAGTCAACTCTGATTTATACATTTAATATCCCCTCTTTGTCCCTATACACAACACAGATTAAAATAAAATGTGGCTAAAACAAAATCATAATCATAAAAAACAATTAAAATTAAATAACCTATTGTATTAAAATAGAATGATGAGAATGAAATATACAGTGCCTCACAGTGCTCACACAGTATATACACGCCCAATTTTTCCAGGCAAAGCATTCTCTGATGATGCCAGCCACAGATGCTGGCGAAACGTCAGAAAGAAACTCTGCTAGAACATGGCCACATAGCCTGAAAAACCCACAAAAAAGCATATTCACATGTCCTCAGCTCAAGATCTCAAAACATGGATAGACTCAAAAAGGGAGAGATACACTCTCACAGATAGTCTGGAACAAAGCAATACAGAGCATTATAGGTCAAACCATACAGAGTTCTTAAGGTCATATTGCCATACTATCTCCACTTCAACTGTACTGTACTCATAGTACATTGGTCTAAAGCGCTGAAACCACTGTATATCTAAAGCTTAATACATTGATATACAGTTGAAATCACTGTATATCTAAAGCCTAATACAGTGGGTCCTAGGTATTCAATGAGGTTTTGTTCCAGGACACCCCATGGATACCAAAACCTGTGGATGCTCAAGTACTATTAAATACAATGACATAGTAAAATCGTGTAAAATGACAATATAAAATGGTAGAATCAAGACTTGCTTGATAATTTTCAAGCTGAAGATTATTGAATTCATGGATAAGGAACCCATAAATATGGAGGGCCAATTGTATAGCAATGTAGTAGGTTGCATGTATGGTATGGTAAAAAGCACGATAATAATTGAAATGCAACACTCAAGTTTTTGTAAAGGAATTGTATTAATTCATAGCTGTAACACATGTTCCAGAAAAAAAAATGTACAGGATGGTCAAAAAATCCTTTTGAAAGAATGAGGAATATATAAAGCGGTGGCATGGGGAAAATGTCAGTGCAATGTAGCAAGTAGCTCAAGATGTTGGTATTTAAACTAGGGAGACAAAGGTTCAATTTATTTCTTAGCCTTGAGGCTCACCTTGGGACATTCATAATCTCTCAGCCTGGTCCACTTTTCTAGGCCACTGTGAGGGCAAGAAGGGGGAGCAAACTATGCACCATTTAGATGATTTTTTCCCCCTCAGGCTATCTGAAGTGGGGGACTGGATATTACTTTATTTCCCACTGTGCCAGGAAAGGTACCGTATCTGTGCCCACTGGGTACAATATTTTCTTTCTTTCCTTGAAAATAGCCAGGGACCAGCAACCAGCGGCTCAGGTAACGGTCCAGGGACCAACACTTTGAATAGCAGTGATCTAGAGCTCACTGAAGGAAAGGAAAGGAAAGGAAGAAAGTCTCATGTGTATTTCAAGAACTGTGTGATAACCAGAATGCCGTTAAAAGAAAAAAACATCTCCTTGACCATCATGAATTGCACAATCTGAATCTAATTTTGCCTCTCCCTGTTTGTATGGTCTTAAGACTAATCTACATAATGAACATCTCATGGCCACACCTTAAATGCTTTTGCTAAAGCACTGTTTTCTCAAACTTTCACATAGACCTCCTGATTAAAGCATATGTGATCCAATGAATATGAAGGATGGGGAAAAACAAGGTAAAAGAATGTATATTTTTAACTATATAATATTTTCAATTTGTAAACTGCTTTGAATCCCAGGTTGGGGGAAAAGGTAGAGTAATTTTTTAAAGAAAGAGAAAGAAAGAAAGAAAGAAAGAGGAAAGAAGGAAGGAAGGAAGGAAGGAAGGAAGGAGGAGAAGAAATATTTCTTAACTTGAAAAAAATAAAAATAAAAAGTCACAATCAGAATATGTTTATGTATATGTTGTGGTTACTACAGAGAAAGATAATATACCTGACTGCATACAACAAAATTTCCACACAAAGCCCAAACGATACTGAAAATTCTTCTATGTATAACTGAGATTAAGATGTCTTGGCATAAGGCATTGCTAAGATAATAAAACATGAGAATGCAATCATTCATCATTCTACCTTCTGGCAATGAGGACAGTTCTAGTTCTTATTTGAAGTTCCAAATAAGGACATAGGAAATGTGCTCTCTCAATGATATTTGCTTATTAGCTTAATACCTTTGATGGGTAAATATTAGGAACAGGGAAGACATCCCAAGAATTTGTGGCTCCAGTACATCTGCCTGAAGGTGAAAGGTTTGTAGCATGCAATAACAAACATTGGCTCTGGGAGCACAATTCTGCCTCTCCAGACCTCTAATTAAATAAAAAGTCTGTCTCTTAAGGCTGCAAAAATAGAACTGAAGAGTGTTTAATCTCAGTTGTCTTGTTCCTCAATTTTCCAGTCATCTGTGCTGTGTTGACATAGCACTGGAGGTGTATCAGCTTCCTGCATTCTACCTCACAGAAACAGAACATGTTTCTGCTGTGAAAATACTCTGGAACCCTGAAGCAAAACAATACTGATAAATTCAGAGGTCCAAAATAAATCCACTGTAACTCTAGTATAGTATTGACCAGTTATAAATACTGTAATTAACCATGAACAAGGAACAAATCCACACATCCAGTAACAGATTTTAAGACCGTTTCCTGACTCTGCACAGAAATCCATGTAAACATACAAGCAGCAACGCACAATGAGAGAAACCAATCGGCTTGTAAATACACAAATACAGTTTGTGAGCAGGATGATGTTTATCAGTTACTAGAGGCATGCATGTTTTAATGGGTGGTGAGCAGTTTGCTCATTGTAGGTGGCTCAGGGGGAGAGGTCTTTACACAGGAAAATCCCAGAGTTCTCTTTCCAAGGTTATCTGAAAGCATGCCAAACAAACGCATAAAATTTTTTAGCTGTCTTATGCAACCACTTCTTTGCACACAACATTACCTGTGTCCTGCCTATTTTGCATGGGGTTAAAATAGTACATCAACAAGGAATCGTAATGCTGAAAGGCAACAGGGAGAAACATACCACATTTTGTCCCCAAAGAGCCTTGAATCTGGCTCAGTAATGTGTTGGAGCACAAATAACTGGAAACATATGGGGAAAAAACATTGTGAAGAAGAGATGGGGTCTCAGGATGTTAAAAGGTGTTATTCTGAGAAATGGCCCATGAGACATGTGTAAATTAATGAAGCAAATGAGCACACATGTTTTGTGTTTTGTATTTATTTATTTTTTGTTTGTATTTTCTTTTTGTACTTACCTTTAAAAATATTGAGGCATGTGTATTTGTCTCCCTAACCCTTTAACAGCCTCTGAAAAAAGCCATATAATATTTATTGGCCATAACACATTGGGCTATTTCTTAGAATAACCCCCCTTCCCCCCCCTCCCACATCCTGAGATTCCATCTCTCCTTCACGTAAAATCATTATCATGCAGGGCCAGTTAATAGCAATTGTTTTTAAAAGCACTCTCTATAAGCACAAAATTAACCTAACAAGGAACAAGGTGATCTAGAACTTTCTGTATTTCTTCTTTTTACATGCACAAAGGGTTTTTTTTTAATGTGAGGGGACTGAATTGTATTTCCTTTTATAGAGTTGAAAATGGCCCCATCAGCACAGTGCCACCTAACTCTGCTATGCACATATGCAGACAACTGCACTAAGAGATTAAATGGCTGTGCACACAAGCAGAACAAAGTTTTCCTGTGTTCCAAGCAAGTGTTCCATAACTTTTTTTGTTTATGATATTCGTCCACATATCTCCTTCTATCACAAATCCGTCAGATATATTAACACAGTGGATTTTGATCCTAAACCTTTAGAAGGAGATGGTGTTCACTGCAACACTGTCATAAACTTGTCAGCAAATACTACCCATGCAACTCCTGGTGCATGGGTAGTATTTGGAATTTCCTATGGATCTAAGTAGGGTTGCCATAACCCGGTTGCAACCGGGTTTTTCCCGGTTTTGGCTGCACCTGCCCGGTCACGGCACGGGTGCAGCCAAAAACCGGGAAAAGCCTGGTTGTAGCGGGGTTGCAAGGCAACCCTGGGGCCTCGCTGCCCTCCCTAATGTATCGTTCAAAAGTTTTCAAGCCCTCCCTAATGCTGCTTTAAGGTTCCATATTCTGGACTGACTTTCCTGCATTTACCTAAAAGTAAAAGGAAGGAAGGATCTTTGTCAGGAGAAAGGTCAGATATAAGTAAATAAAATAATAATAATAAATAATATTGGTCACCTATAACTTTAAAGTAATGTGTAGTTTAGCTTTTGTATGGTTAGCACCGTCAGATGAGAGTGACAAAAACATTAGGGTATGTTCAATGTGGCCCAAACAATGGACTTTAAGAAAACAGTATGGTCAGCATATACCAAACAGAAGATCTTCTTAGCAATTATTATTATTATTATTATTATTATTATTATTATTATTATTATTATTATTTATATAGAGCTGTAGATTTGCACAGTGCTGTACATAAAAATAATAAATATAAAAGAGTAAACCTGCCTATGGTGTACAATCTAAGAAATAATAGGATAATACATATAAAAATACATAACAATACAGGAAATGGTTCAATAAAGCAGGCAACAAAAAGAACATCAAATAGCAAGTGACAGTCATGCAATGCCTGGGAACGCTTCTCTGAACAGGATGGTCTTCAACTCTGTTTTGAAGCTGGTTAAAGAAGTGATGGCCCTTGCTCGTGGGGAAAGAAGATTCCAGGAGTGAGGGACAGCAAGTGAGAAGGGGCGAATCTGAGATGGGGCAGAGGAAATCCTGGGCTGGGACAGGCGACCCTGACTACCAGAATGGCGGGCCTGAGTGGGAAGGTGAGGAGAAAGAAGGTCAGATAAATAAGGAGGGGCCAGCCCATGGAGGGCTTTAAACGTCGACAGCAGGACCTTATACGGAATGCGGAAAGGGAGGGGGAGCCAGTGAAGGGATGTCAGCAAAGGAGAGATATGGTCAGAGCGGTGGGCAGATGTGATAATGTGTGCAGCTGAATGCTGGACAGAAATTAAAGGACGGAGGTGAGAAAGAGGAAGCCCAGCCAGGAGGATGTTACAGTAATCAAGTTGTGATACCACTAGGGCATGGACTAGAATCTTGGCAGTAGAGGCAGTATTTTTTTTATTACAGTCATCCCTCCATATTCACTAGGGTTAGGGGCACAAGACCCCCATGAATATGGAAAAACCGCAAATAACAAAAACACCATGTTTTTACCTGAGAGGATACCTCTCTAGGACTCTCTAGGTCTTCCAGTGCAACTCTGTAGTCAATGTCCAAACTACACTGACCACAGAATGGTGCTGGAGGAGCTACAAAGGCCTAGTAGAGGTCCTTCAGTGCAACTTTTAGTTAAAGTTGCCCATAGAGTTGCACTGGAAGACCTAGATATTCCTAGAAAGAACATATTAATAAAATCCGTGAATAATCAAATCTGCAACTATCAAAGCCGCAAATATGGAGGGATAACTGTACTTTTAAGCCTGGAGTTTTCACAGTTTGTGTTCATTAACAACATTTAAAAAATTAAATTAAATGGAAGTAAACATGCAAAGAATTGGTTGCCTTTATGTGGTAAACTGCTATTAGGAGTCTTAAGCAATACAACTTAAGCAGTTTCTGCTGACAAGCTGAGGCATGCCACATGAGTGCACATGAGCCAAACAACAAGGCAAGGCATTTTTCTCTTCATCCACCACCCTCCTGACAGTTTCATAGATTTTATATAAGGTGGGAACTTTAACACTAAAAACATTTTTTTTTCTATTGGGTGTGCTCTGTCAGGACAAACTACTGACATAGCATTCAAGGGGAGAAGGAACTGAATAAAAGAAAAATCAATTTGGAAAGAAGAAGAAGAAGAAGAAGAAGAAGATCCCACCCTTCTCTCAGGGACTCAGGGCAGCTTACAACATTAAAAAACACCATACAGTTAAAAACATACAAAAATAGTATATTAATATAGAATTAAATTATTACAATAATTAAAACAGATTCTGTGCTAAAATCAAGTGCAAGATTAAAATGCTTAAAATACATTAAAACAACACCCCATCTTGTTTTAAAACACTTGTTTTAAAAGCCTGTCTAAACAAGTAGGTCTTAGCCTGCCGGCAGAAGGAGAACAAGAAAAGGGCCATTCTGGCCTCCCTGGGCAGAGAGTTCCAGAGTCTAGGGGCAGCCATGGAAAAGACCGTCTTTCGTGTCCACACCAACCATGCTTGTGATGGTGGTGGGATGGAGAGAAGACCCTCCCCTGAGGATCTCAGAGCCTGGCCTAGCTCATATAGGGAGATGTGATCTGCCAAATAGCCTGGACCTGAGCCTTATAGGGCTTTATAGGTTGTCACCAGCATTTTGAAATGGGCCCGGAAACAGACTGGCAGCCAGTGGAGCTGTTTCAACAGGGGCGTTGTGTGATCTCTATAACCTGTCCCTGTTAGCAGCCAGAATGATATTTTAATCTCATGAAAGAAAAATATCCTGGTTAAGATTTTTAATTGCTGGCCTAATATGGGTTAAATCTTCCTACTTGTTACATTCTACAACTATTTATCTAGCAATAATTGGAGAAGGGGCCATGACATACATAGATATGTAATCATTGTTGTAATTTGCTGTAAAGTTAGCTTTGACTTAAGGCAACCCAATGAATGAGAGACTTCCAAGAGTCCCTGTCATCAACAGTCCTGCCAGGGCTGGGGAGCCAAGGAGTGTTATGGGACTAAGGCCAGGAGGTGGAACAGATCCAATTGCAATTTGCAAATATTCAGGGGACAGTACATGCCTTTCAAAACTTAACTGTCTGATCACAGAGCTACTTATTACAACATTGTCTTTAACTGTGTGGTTATCACATGTAGTCATACTTGGAACATATTTATATAATGGGGGGGGGCGCAGAAGAGCAAGATTTAAATATAAAACAATGGAATTTAATTATTCTTAGGACCATGAATCACAATCTAAAGGATCCTGAAAGATAACCCATTCTGGAGCAGTCAGTCAATTACAGCTTGGAAAAGTACTTTTTGGACTAGAACTCCCAGAGTCCCATGCTAGCTGCCAATTTGGCAATCTGGACTCTTATTCATTTAAGTAATGGATGGCTAGCTAAGCTATATCTTTCTTTGCTTTGCAACAAAACGCTTAATTTGATTATTGTGCTGAAAAGGGTTAAACTGAGCCTAATTTTACTATACACAGAACATGTAAGTTGTTTTATGCATAATACTATTTCAAGTAAAATCTGTTGTATTTTTATGGTTCCTAACTGATATATAGTACTATATCTGAATAACAAATGAGGTTGTATTTCCCAAATTTGTATTTATAAACAGGTGGAGGGTTTTTTTTGTTATTGCTGTTATTTGTCATCAAGATGACTTTGACCTGTGATGACCCTATGAGTGAAAGACCTGCTAGTCACCAATAGTGCTGCTCAGATCTTGTGAATTCAAACTTAGAGCCCTGGTTTGCCTAACTGAATCAATCCACCTTTAGCAGGTTATCCCCCCCTCCAGCTGTCTTCCACTTTACCAAACATTATCATTTTTTCCAATAAGTCACTTTGGTGCATGATATATTGTCACTAGATTTTCACCTGCTTAAAAATTTCAGCCAATGCCTGCTAAAACCAAAACCTTTTTTGTGATGTGATTTTTTGTATGAAACAGAAAGTTACACAATAAGAGCCGTTTGAGGACGAAGATGTTGGGTTGTGTGGCTGGAAGAGGGAGTTGTTGTTGCCCTTGGCTTTTTCAGAGAAGTGGATTATTTCAGGCAAGAGACTTAGAGTTATCTGTTGTGAATCTAAGTACTTCACAGTTCTGCAGCGCTCTGAATTTCCTAGAGATGAAATTCTGAGAAAAGGAGGGAGGGAGGGAAGAGTTTAGTTCCTTAGCAGCATTAAATTAACAGAAGCGTTTGTAAACTAAACAGGAGAGCTTTGAAAGCCTTGCCCTTTGCCATTTCCTGCCTTCTTGGAAAAAAAAATCTCACTGTTATACAGATTGGATTACAGTACTTGACTGATTGCTAGGGAAGAATTCTATTTTTCATTAACACAATATACATACATACATACATACATATATATGCGACACTTTTAATTAATGTTCCAATTTTGCTAAAGATTCTGGCATACTCTCCAGGATTTGACAGAAACTGCCACTTAAGGCTACACTCTTAAGCACGTTTTGCTTCCATTCAAATTAGGAGAAATTGAAGTAAACAGGTATGAGTCTGG
This sequence comes from Sceloporus undulatus, assembly GCF_019175285.1. Lineage (NCBI taxonomy): Eukaryota > Metazoa > Chordata > Lepidosauria > Squamata > Phrynosomatidae > Sceloporus > Sceloporus undulatus. The sequence continues at coordinate 45,362,607 of NC_056526.1, forward strand.
TAGTGAACAAAGGAAAGGATGTTTATGCAGGTAGAGACAAACATGCACGGTACACTGAAGCATGAGACAGGAAAAGAGAAAGTAAAGATCTCTACTACAAGGGAACTATACAATATCATTAGTGGCTGTGATAAAGGGAGCTTTAAAAAGGCAAGATTAACACAAGTTAAATATGAGCAAGTTCAGTAACATCCACTCAGACATTTGTTTAGTTCTGTTATATCATGGATGGGAACTGTCAGCCTTCCAGACTGAAAATCCCATCAGCCCTAGATTGTACATAGCCAGTGGTGAAAAATTCTGGGAGATGCAGCTCATAATTATAATGGGTAGTTTACACCTTTGTGAAAGGCTTTTTTGAATATGAGGATTCAAAGAGCCATACTTCTACAATTAAAGCCCATTCTACAATTAATCCTCATTCTGTAAAAATGACACTTTTTTACTGTCCCATTCCAATGTTAAAACACTTTTAAAATTTCCAAATTCAATGATTTGTGTATTTCAGTCAAACTCCCAAAGAAGGCATGTTATCTTTTGCCAGTCATACAGGGAAAACTTACAGGAAAGTTACTATAGAGTGCCCAGAGAATTTTCCCCTGAAGGAGTAGGATTAAACTTTTCCTCCTCGTGTGCTGTGGTCCTCTGCCAGATCAAGCCCACTCACAAATGAAAAACAAAACACCTGAAACTCTGAAATTGTTGGAAATGATAACATTTAATATCATGTCAAAGTCATTTCAATTTAGCCACATAGTGTGGTACAAAATTCCCAGTTTGAATTATGCAGCACACACTAGTCCTTCTGGCCTCTGATTTGCCATAAGGACCAGCTGGCATAAGCATAACAATAGCAACTATTTCATGTAATTCTGAAGGGTGCCTGACATCTCAAGACATAGATAGATAGATAGATAGATAGATAGATAGATAGATAGATAGATAGACAGACAGACAGACAGACAGACAGATAGACAGATGAGGAAGTATCTGGTTCTTAATTCATGTCTATGAATATTAAGTTACCAGCTTAAAGGTGAGAGCCAGAAGCATGAATAGGCAATTAGAGTTTTGCCATAGACTTCTGTAAATGCCATATTGTATCTACACATTTGTATTCTTACATGCAACTGTATCAAACAGGAAGGGAGAGGGGAAGAGAGAGAGAGAGAGAGAGAGAGAGAGAGAGAGACTTCATCAATCCTGACGACAACAATATTTCTTAGAAAAATAAAACCAGAAAATTCTTAGCAGGAATAGATGCAGTACTCTTCTCAGAATACAATCTTTTACTGAAAACCTTTGAAGTTGTTCTTCACTAAGAAAGCTCCTGCCCCTTGAACTTGAAAGCTTTATATTAACTAAGTCTTTAACCACAAGGAAATCTTATTCCAACACATACAAATCTTTATGCTGACGCTGATTGTATATTAACAGAACTGTCAGCTGGAATTTGTGGTACCATTTGGGTTCACCATGCTGACAAAATTTTAGAAGTATTAATTGATACTAATTGATTAGTGGTTAAAGTAGAGATAGGAATGCCAATCCTGTGCATGTTCTCTTGGAAGAAAACCTTTCTTTGTTCAACAGGCTCTATTTTCTAATAGGCATGCATAACATGATTGTCTTTTGTTTTCTTTTTAGCTGGAAAATAATATGCTGTTTGGATTTAGGATTACTCCCACTTTAAAATAATCATGCTTGTATTAAACTCAACAATCTCAACAAGTCATTTGACCTTAATTTTTCCAATACCAACAAAAATTGTCTAATGCTGAATCAAAATAAAATGTATGTAATACATATGTGCATGTGTTAGAATAGTTCACACTATATAACAAAAAAAGGTATTTTGCTTTGAAATGAAGGGTTTCACAAAAGTCTAAAATGCACTGCAGAAATATCGAGTTTGAGACCACTTTAACTGCCCTGATTCAATGCTGGAGAATTCTGGGAAATGTAGTTTTGTGAGATGTTTAGCCTTCAAACCACAATTACCAGCATTACCTAGCACTGAGCCAGGGCAGTTAAAGCAGTCTCAAACTGGATTATTTCTGCAGTATGTTTTGGACCTAAGTTTCAGATCTGCGGGTTATTTGAGAAGTCCACTCACCCCCTTTTTGCTGTTGTTTTAAATACACTGAAACAACACTTTAGTGCTACTCCTTAAAGTGGATGATACTCACACTGTGCAAGAAACCCCTTATTACCATCTGTACATGACTAATAATTTAAAAAGTATTCCTTTCAACAAAACAATTTGACTCGAGGAACCAGAGGCACAATATCTGTTTTGCTATTAGAAACAATAACACTATGAGGAAATAATTAATTGAATATATCCATCATGGGCAACACCCTTCACTTAGTAACAAATACATTCCAGAAAGGCTGGGTGAAAAATCAAGCCTTCTTTCTATTAATGTTTTAGAAATAGTTCAGGACCTTCAGGACAAATATACTTAAATATCTCAGCCCTGAAAAACAAGAAGAAAACTATGACTATAACATTACTAACTTTGAAGGCAGTATTTTAAAGCAGTGCTTAAATTTAGTACGGAAATATGACTCCATCAACTGTGATAGCTTGGCAGAAGGTTAGTTTTGGTTTCCCAAAGCTGCTGGCATTTCAGTCTCTCTGTCAAAAATATACCACAAAACAAATTTAAAAAATTAGCCACTGTATGAATCCCATTTCAGTCGTCCTTCTGAATTTTTTTCTCAAAGATCTTCACTCACTTTCTCCACTTATTTAAAAGATTTCTGAATAGAGAAAGATCTACAAGAAGTTAGGGAGGGCAGAAGAATCTGTTCTCAGACGAGAATCTCTCTGAACATTATCACTTGAATATCAGTGATGATATATTCATTAGTAGTACTCCTCCCAAAAAATTTTTTGAGAAAGAATATAAAAGGTGTGAAACAAAAATCTAGCACGTATTTTTCCACACTGGCATATAAAAATTTCCTCACCTTTATAAAATACAGAAACATGACTAATTTTAGCAGAATGGATGTGATTTGGTGAAAGATGCTGCTAACAGATGAGTCTGATATGTTATTATGACAAGACAAACTAGGAAAATATGAACTATTTAGTTGTTCAAAATATTATCCTTTCTAGTATGACCACTGGCTACTTCACATTTGATAGCAGTTCATTTTCTATGGAATGAGGAATTTTTTATAAATTATTCATAGCTACAATGAAGTGCTCTTCAAATAATTTATTATAGGTTTAAATGTTTTTCACAAAACAAGCTTTTTTATTTAAAGTTTAAAGAAAAGTTGGGAAAGGAAGAGACAAAAGCATATACAACTTTAACAGTGAGAAGTACTATGTAGAAAGAAACATCAGTTTCACAGATGTCAAATTCAGCCAAACAGAAGCTTGAAGCTTCACTCTAGAAAAAAGAATATGAAAGCACTAAAAGAAACGTACTACATGAACGCATGGTTTAGTCCACAGCAAAACACATAAAACTCAAATATTCAGAGCTAACATTAACATAGTGGTGTGTGTATTGATATTGATATTATAAACTAAAGCAGTATAACAGCATCAATGTGTCTAGAATGGTTTTGATTATACAAAGGACATCTAGAAACTGGAGCGTGTCCAAAGGAGGGCGACTAAAATGGTGAAGGGTCTGGAAACCATGCCCTATGAGGAACGACTTAGGGAGCTGGGGATGTTTAGCCTGGAGAAAAGAAGGTTAAGAGGTGATATGATAGCCCTGTTTAAATATTTGAAGGGATGTCATATTGAGGAGGGAGCAAGACTAGGACCCGGAGCAATGGATGCAAGCTGCAGGAAGAGATTCCACCTCAACATTAGGAGGAACTTCCTGACAGTGAGGGCTGTTCAACAGTGGAACACACTCCCTTGGAGTGTAGTGGAGTCTCCTTCTTTGGAGGTCTTTAAGCAGAGGCTGGATGGCCATCTGTCAGGAATGCTTTGATTGAGAGTTCCTGCATGGCAGGGGGTTGGACTGGATGGCCCTTGTGGTCTCTTCCAACTCTATGATTCTATGATTCTACATTTTCCTAGAAACATTTACAGAATGGTAATGTTGTTTGAAGGACCTGAAAGACCTAAAGGCACCAGTTTCTGTCTGATCTTGGACATTAAGCAGGGTCAGCCCTGGTTAGCACATGAATGGGAGACCAAGGTCCAAAACACACTGTAGAAATAATCCAGTTTTAGACTGCTTTAACTACCTTGGTTCAGTGCTAGGGAATCCTGGGAACTGTAGTTTATTGTGGCAGCAGAGCTCTCAGACAGAGAAGGCTACATGTCTTGCAAAACACTTCTCTAGCCATTTCTACATACTCCAGTGTGATTCTATGGTCAATTTATGGTAGATGTTGACCACAGAGTTGTGCTAGAGGATCTAGAAATGCCTAGACAGGTGTTTGCTCAGGTTTTTTAAAAAGTGGTTTTTTATTTGCGGTTTTTCCACATTCACGGAGGTTTTGTGCCCCTAACCTCAGCAAATGTGGAGGGCCCACTGTAATATAAAAATATAAGAGTAACAATTAATGCTAACTGGTTTTACATTTTACACATCTCACATTTCTACGTCCCATCTTCCCCTTGCCTAACACCTCCCTGTCTTCAAAAGTTCACAATAACTCACATAGAATTTTTAATTTTGAAATTTTTGCCCCACTAAAAAATTAACTGTTTATTTTCACTTTTTAAGAATCAAAATGGTTTAATAACTTTGATCAAAAAGACTATTAAAGTTTAGATATAAAAACATGGAGAAAATACCACACAAAATTACAGTAGAATATTTTGTGGCAAAGTTAATTTAGTTTAATTTTTGCTTAAATCAGTTAAAATATAAAACACCCAATTTCCATATTTGGGAAAAATAAGATGCTGATGCAGTCTGTGGTTTGTACAAATAAGTGGAAGAAAAATGGCCAAATTCAGAGGCTCTAGTTTCTCATTCAGTCCTCAAATATGAGCTCCAATATTACTAATGTGCTAATAATGCAACTGTTACTGTCAGTACTTTCTGCATTTAACTACCTCTGATCTCACTATCTATAATTCCACTACCCCAATTATATGTACATTGCTGTTGTGTGCCTTCAAATAATTTCCAACTTATGACTTATCATGGGGATTTCTTGGCAAGATTTGTTTAGAGGGGGTTTACCTCTGCCTTCCTCAAAAGCTGACAGAGTGCAGCTTGCCCAAGATCATCCAGTGCATGACTGAGATTTGAACCCTGGTCTCCAGAGTCCTAGTCCAATGCTCAAACCACTACACCATGATGGTTATCAGTAATTATACCTACACAAAAACATAAACACACACACCCTTGAAAACACTCCATGTATCTGTGAATATATAGCCCATAAAATGTTATAATACATATTTCAGTATTTAAGGCATCCCAAGACTCTCTCTCTCTCTGTGTGTGTGTGTGTGTGTGTGTGTGTGTGTGTATATATACACATGCGCTTTCAGGTTGCCTGTCGTCTTATGGTGATCCCATGAATTTCATAGGGTTTTCTTAACCAAGGAATACAAAGAAGTAATTTTTCCAATTCCTTCCTTTGAAAAATAGCTCCACAGTACCCAGTATTCATTGGCATTTTCCCATCCAAGCATTAACCACGGCTGACCCTGCTTAGCTTCCAAGATCAGATTGAATCTGATACCTGTAGGGTATTTAAGCCTCTTGGAAATACTGTACCTCTTCACAAAATCATTATCTTCCATCAACATTGTTATCTTCCGTTAAGAATATAGAAAGAGAGACTGAAAGTGAACAGCTAAATTAATAGTGCACCAGTCTGCACTACAGTAAGACAATTATTTATTTTCGTGTGCAATCATTTCTGCGCTAGCACAAAGCAACTACTGCATCTTCATCTGAAGACACTGGGAAACACACAAATCACAACTTCTTTTTATACCATTTTAGTGTATGCAGCTGTGACATTATAAGCACTCCTGAGACAAGGAGAAAGTGTCAAGTACAGCATTACATTCTAAGGACATAAAATGCTCCAAGAATATTAAATATCTGAAATAAGAAACATACCTTATTTTTATGAAAGCTGCCCCTGTTGTCCCTAAATATACTTTATTATTTCATAATATTATTTCAAATATTATTTCATAATATTTGTAATAGTATTTAGCACTCTAAATGTTTCCATAGAGACAGGTGGGCAGCAGGACCTGCCCATGGGCACAAACAACCCAAGCAACTGATTGGAGTGGCATAGCTTTAGGGCCATCCACAAAACATCCTATAACCCAAGTGCCTTTCCATAAGGTACTTCTGTTTTGCTACAGAAGGTCCTTGGATAAAATTCTAAGTCCATATGCAGCTACATTTATTCAGACTTGCTCCCCAACTTTCTAAAGATCTTGGATGCATTCCTGAGAGTGTGTGGTGCAAGCAAAACACTGCAGACATAATCCAGTTTGAGACTGCTTTAACTGCCCTGGCTCAATGCTAGGGAATTCTGGGAACTGTAGTTTTGTCAGACATTTAGCCTCCTGTGTCAGAGAGCTCTGGTTCCACAATAAACTACAATTCCCAGGATTCCCTAGCATTGAGCCAAGACAGTTAAAGTAGCATCATAGTGGATTATTTCTGCAGTGTGTTTTGGACCTTAGTCCATCTGTGGTGCATTGTTCATCCATGTCAAGGACAATATATGTTACTGGTCTATTCTTTAAAGTCTACAATTGTGTTATTAATCATTTATTTAGCGACCTTTGGACCAATTATTTTCAGCTTTTCTTGTAAGTGTGCTAGAGATAGGAAACCACAACCCAACACACAAATATTTTGGAAATAGTTCAGCATCTTCACGACTGACGTGAAAGTCATGATGACCATGATTTTTTTTAAAATCAAAATTGGCCAATTTTTCACTTAACTGAACACATTGTGCTTTTGTGCAAGGAAGAGCAGCTAAAAGAATCAGCAAGTCTTCACAAACACTGAGAAACAAATGAACATTCTCAGCAGCTGGTATAAATAAGCCAGCGGTCATACAGAAATATATAAACATTGGGCTTTATGAAGGAAAACATCCAGTTCGATTGGGGGGGGGGGGAACCATTCACTTGTGTTTTAGCACCACTGGCACTAACCACAGATTAAATAATAGTAGCAGTTACTGGAACAAATATCCATTGGTACACTTTGACCTGCTGAAGAATTTGGCACCAAGAATTTCTCCAAAGGCCACATAAAGAACAACAATAAAATTTAAAATAATGTCAGAACTTTTCAGCCTCACCTGCTGCTTAGTTAGACTATTAGAACAGGTGGTTGCTATGAATGTTTTCCCTTTTTCTTAGAAAGAGGAATATAATCTGCATGATAAATATTCATCTATTTTCTGGACAAATGCAGTGAAATAACAAAACAAGAAACTGACAGCAGTTAACTACGGCTCTCTTCCAGTTTCTTCCAAAAGGATTACAGATGACTGCACAAGTCAATTTAGATTTTGGCATGAGCTTATTCCCTTGGAGCCAACTGTTTGGGTGAAAACTAGGAAGAAATGGAGAGCACTGGAAATGCATTACTAGGGAAACAAGGGTTTTACGGAAAATTACAGCTTGTTCTGAGATACACAAACTAGGTTATGTAGTCTGTTCTGAAAGAAATATATGCAATGCTACAGAGGTAGAAGAGGAAACTTAAAATGCACTGGACAATGTTTGTGTATAAACTGTGTTGTAGCTGGCAGTAAGAAACTTTTTAGTAGAAGTCAAAGCTGATGTTTGTGTTTATCAGCAATACCATTTGAACTCCAGATTAAAATTTGAGGAACTGAGCCAATATGTACTGAATGCATCTCTACGTCATACCTGATCCTGGGAGGTTACCCAGATCAGAGTTCAGGGATAAAGGAGACACACTGTGTGTGAAGGTTTATACTTGTTTTCAGAAAATCCACTATTCTTCTGAAACTGTTACAGACTGCCAAAATAAAGCTGCTTCGGGTCTCTTTGGAGGTATGCTGTTTAAATGATGCATGCATCCTAAGAATCCGAAAGCTGCACCAAAGCTGCACTCCAATGCTTAGGAATGGAGTATGGCTTTGGCACAACCTCCGGACTCTTAGGACCCATGCATCATTTAAACAGCCTATCTCCAAAGAGACCCAAAGCAGCTTTATTTTGGCAGTCTGTAACAGGCCTTACTCTACCATAAAGAGCCTCCTCCCCCACTAATTCTCTCCTGTGTTGTTAGTTCTTTAGTTGTTTTTGTTTGGTTGTTATGAATAAAAGCAAGAATATTGAATTCTCATGCTTCTGGCTGTCTAAAGTGAGAGGTAAATGTGGACACAACTGCTTATTCCACACTTGTCAACAATCACTTTTCCAATAGCCTCAGGTGATTAAGAATCAATTCCAGATGGCCAAGCTAGGAAGTAACAAAATACTTGTAATATAAGTTGGTCCTTCCTAATATCTCAATTTTAGATCCACAGATGGTAATGTAAGTATGGAAGATCTAGTTGACTAATGAAAAGATTTTGTGGATTTCAAAGGGCCCTTTTACACTAGACAGTTCTAGCACTATGATTCCACTTTAAGTGCCATGGATCCTATGGATTCCTGAGATTTGTAGTTTCATGAGGCTCTAGAGATCCTGCTGGCTGAAAACTCTAAATATTGCTCCCTAAATTGCAGATTCCAGCATTCCATAGGATGGTTGAAGTGGAATCATAGTGTTATAATTGCATAGTTTGTTTCGATGGCCAGAATATTATTGGCCCAGCATTGAAAATTAAAGAATGATCCAACTAACGATGACTGCTATTGAAGACGTTAGGCACTATAGAGATTGATAAATTGACATGTTGTGGAAACGGCAAATCCTCTGAAGAAACAGAACAAGAATGGAATATATTCATTGGCTATTGTAAAAATAAATTGAGCTAAATAATAATGTTATAATAAGAAAAAGGACAAATTTTGTAAGCTACGGCAACTCAAGAAAAAGTAAGAAATCATGATAAATTTGAAGCAACAAACAATAACAACTTTTGAAAAGAAGTAGTAAATGCATAAGAAAATTAGTCACACCAAACAGAAGTTTAGTGAGTTCAAGACAACACTACATACAACAAATTTTGTTTACTAGCAAACATAGAAGCAGAAATAATTGAAAGTATAAGCATAATCAAATAATTAAATAGGTAAGTCTTTGGTAATGAAAATAATTATCTTAGTTTGTTAGTGACAGAAATATAGTTTTTGCTTATTGTCAAAATGGTAGGTATACAGTGGGCCCTTGGTATCCATGGTGGATCTGTTCCATACCCCCCATACCAAAAATGGCAGGACCTCAAGTCCCCTTGTCCCCCATCATGGCACATGCATGCGGTCATACCGCCATTAGGGACAACGTTATCTCCAAATACTATCCACATCCTCAGGATGAACAAATTGGAAATATCTATTATGACAGAACAATAGGGGAAAATGTTAGATGGATGAATCTGTATTAATTGTAGCATCCAAATCAGAGTGGATCCAAGTGGTTTTATCTGCAAAGTGCTAGACAAATTGTTCACAACAGGCTTTCAAATGATCTAGATCCTTTTCTTGTGGGTCAGTATGTAAAAGACCTCCGATTACTATTACGACTTTGGTAGTATTTATTCCATAAAAAGTGATGCATAATCAGCATATATCTTAAAATGCAACCATTTTCTTCTGATTTCTAGGCAAAGATTAGGAGTATTAGTCACCACAAATCCAGTGAATCTAACATTGGCCCTTACTTGTACTGATCTCTCACATGGCCTGAGATTATTCAAACAATCAACCATTGTATCTGCAATATAGCTGGACCTCTGTATCCGCAGAGGATCCATTCTGGACACCCCCACTCCCATGTGGATACCAAAATCCACATATGCTCAGGTCCTGTTTTTCTTAATGGCAGTGTGCTTGCCATCTCTGGATGGTTAAATCTGTGGACAGCAAGTCCAGTGATATGGAGGGCGGACTGTATTTTAATAAAAATGTTGAACACCTATTTACAGAATGAAACTAATCCAGTCTGACACCACTTTAAATGCCATGGCTCAATGCTATGGAATTCTGGAATTTGTAGTTTTTTTAATGACATTTAGCCTCCTCTGTCAGAGCTCTGGTACCACGGGAAACTACCAATAATACCAGGATTACACAGCATGAAATCATGACAGTTAAAGCATGTCAAACTGCATTAATCCTGTAGTGTAGCAGCAGCCTCATACATGCTAGAGCTCCTGCATTTTCCCCACTCACAGGAGACCCCAAAACCAAAAGTACCTGTATGGGAAGGGTCCACTGTAATTTGAAAAATGGCAAACAAATTAATATGCATAGTCCTACAATGGCTGAGTTTGAGCTACACAGTTATCTTTCAACTTCATTTCTCCATCTGTAATACAACAGCATTGATTGATTCCTTTTGAACCAGGTCTAGTTTTGAAACCCACCATCTCAAATACCTCAGATGGATATTTGTAATGGAATATACAGATCATATGGTTCACAGGCTATTGACTATTTATAGTCACAATCCTGCCTCAATCAAGATTGACATGGCTCCCAAGTCTTTATCACATTTAATGGGTATAAGTTTGGCTTCAATTTATTATTATTATTATTATTATTATTATTATTATTAACCTTTATTTATGAAGCGCTGTAAATTTACACAGCGCTGTACATACAATCTTTTTAATTAGATGGTTCCTTGCCCTCGGGCTTACAATCTAAAAAGACATGACACAAAAGGAGAAGGGAGTGGTGGAGGAAAAGGGAATTTACAACTCTATGAAGAGAGACCTTCAAGATATCCTGCCAACAGCCCTACTCAGGCTCTGTAAGATCAAGGTCAAGGTATACTTGATTGAATCAATCCATCTGTCACATGGTATTCCACTTATCCTACTGCCTCCCATGTTTCCAAGAATTATCATCATTTTCCAGTAGCATCTTATGATATGGCCAAAGAGAAATTGACTAATTTTGGCATCTAATGAAAGTTCAGGCTTGGTTTGCTCTTGGGCCCATTTAGTAATCATTTTGGCAGTGCATAGCATCCACAGAACTCTCCTCTATAACCACATTTCAAACGAGTTGATTCCCTTCCTATCAGCTTTCATTGCCCAGCTTTTACAACCATACATAGAAATCAGAAATATATAACACAGATAGATGATCCTGACTCTTTTGAATCACTTTCTTCTAATTAAAATACTGAACTGTCAGAAAGAGGAGCAATGTTAGCTCAAAGGAAGAGGAATACTGTTAGCCCAAGTCAAGACTGTCGTGTATGTATGTGCCTTCAATTCACCTGTTGACTGATGGCAACCCTACCAATTTCATTGTGTTTTCTTAGACAAGGAATATGCAGAGGTAGTTTTGCAAGTTCCTTCCTCTGAAACATAGCCTATAGCACCTGGTATTCATTGGCAATCTCATATCCCAGGGCCCTGCTTAGCTTTCAAGATCAGACAGGAAATGGTGCCTTTGGATAGGTATAAGACTGTCACAGTTATCACATTTTTTTGTCTGAACAATCATACATACTATACAAAGAACCTTTTGTAGCATTTCCCCCATGAAGAATCCAAGGAAATTGTCGTTTATGGGATTTCATAAAAATCTGAGCCAGAAAGTGAAGCTTTATACCTTCCTTCCTCATGCATTTTAATATTAGAATAATCACAATCCCTTCCCCTCTGTGCCCGATATTTAATTTTTGGGGGTGGGGGTGGGGGAGCTTGAAAAGGTTAATGTGTGGACTACCCCAACAGCATAGGCAAATTCTTTAATTAAAAACTGACACTATGATTGCTAATCACATTGTTAATATTATATACGTACACTATTATGTTAACTAGTGCATTCAAATGAAATATGGGATTCACCTGCCTTACTTACTTCTCTCTAAACTTTAGTCATAGATAACCTTTAGTCATAGATAAAGTTAGCTAAAGGAACTGGTTTGTCTTGTTCGTTTTACGCTAACCATCACAGGGACTAATCAAACTCAATGTACAAACATACTTCAGTTAAGAATGCTTCTGAAAAAAGAGATTTGTTTTTACAATGTCTTTTTATGCCACTTTCTTCCCCGTCATTTGTTTAGCTGGAGGGTTTTTTAAAAAGCATACTGGCATTTAGTAGTTGTGAAGGAGGACTGGAAAGATCTTTGATACTGGGTTGTAGAAGCATGTCTGCAGTAAATGATACAATAAAGCTGGAAAAGAGCACAATTCTACTCCAGCTAATCCTACTAAATCTGTATGTGCCTGTCTATAACAGGCAAGGTAAATCACAGCTGCCTTCAGGATCTTTGACCAAGCATATGTGAACAGAAAAAAGAGGCAAAAGGGGTAAATTGATTAACCTACCCCGCCATCTCCCTCTGGCATGTTAGAAAAGCATAGATATATATCTTTGGCCACCAAAACAGAAATCATAAGAAAAGTAAGGCTGATGGGGAAAAAATCATCTTTCAAGTGATATCTAGAATGTTCAAAATGTTTTGTTTACTCATAGAAGGCTTACCTGGTTGTTTCATTTCAGATATGCATATCAGTAGTAGTTTTGAATAAAAAGTTGCTGAAACATACTGAAGTGCTCTTATTTTTTGTTGTGCAAGAACCTATCACTATTCTTTCCATGTTCTTTTTACCTCTGCTACCAAATTTTCTGTTAAAGAAGTAAGGCCTAGGAACAGATCTACTTTGTCAATTGAGGTATATCAATAACTAAAAGCAACACTCTGCTCCCCTCATTACTAGTATCTCAAGAAGGACAGGCAAGAACCATTCTCCCCAGTACTGTAGCCTCATTGTTTTTCCTTTCTTTAGCATGAAAGGACATTAATCAGGTAAGTGCCCACAGCAAAGTGAAGACAATAATAAAACTGTATCACCTTAGTATAAGGCCTTGCTAAATATGTTTAGGGTTTGGGGACAGAACAGACAGAAGAAAAGGGAAGAAAAAAGTTCTGGAGAGAAGCAAAGTAGGAAAACATTCCACAGAAAGCTCAATTTCCTCCCATAGCACACATTTTCCACTTTACAGGAACACACATCATGATTGTAATAGCTTGCTGTTCCTAGAAAGAACTGTACTTTCCTGCCAACCACCATAGCTTTTCTTAGGAATCATAAATATTATACAGACGCTTTTAGACAATTATGCCTTTGTCAGAACTGGCCATACTAGAAATAAATCTATTCTCAGGAAGTAATCCTACTGTGTAGTTGGTTAGTATTTGGCTTTTTATAGTCACAAGATAAAATGTATCCGCTTGATATCTCAAACAAGATGGAAACGGCTCAATGAGTTTTTAAAAAAGGCTGGTGTATATCCAGTGGAAGGATGGGAGCATTATTAAGTCAGGAATTTCACACTTTTAAAAACAATTTTTTGATATTTAAACCATTATAAATGATGAAGATTTTTTCAGACGTTCCCTCTGGATTATGATCATGAAAACAGTATAGGATCAACCCAATTTCAATTCCAGTCTTACTTCTATCATTTTAAATTCAAGTACTTCAACTAGGTAAGTTTAGTCTTAAACCAGCTAACCTAGGAAAATTCAACTGAATGGAACTCGCTTGGTTTGTGGGACTCTAAGTGACATGGAAATAACAGCTTTAAAATGGGAACTTCCAAAAAATCTTCAGCATTTATAATGGTTTAAATTTTGTAATGTTATCTCTTATGTCAGTTATAGTTCAGATTATTTTTATTAAAGAGCAAAATTACTTCTGCATTTTGCTTTAAGAGAGTCAGCATGGTGTAGTGGTTTGAGTGTTGGTTCAATTCCCCACTTGGCCATGAAAATCCATGTGATGACCTTGGACGAGTCACACGCTCTCAGTCCCAGAAAATCCCATGATAGCTTGCCTTAAGCTCACCATAAATTGGAAACAACTTGAAGGCACACAACAACAATGATGAGAACAACAACAACAGTGCCCTTAATGTGGTAGTCCTTAAAAAACTTGCATCCTGACAGCAGGTGCAATAAATGAATCTCCTGATATTAGACTAAAGAGGAAAAGATGCTCCCCCAGTTCTCTGTATTTAGTTGTTTGTTTCCTGCCAGTATGCCAAGCCAATGGCCAGCTGTCCACATTTCCAGTGTCTGCATACATTCCTAGTATGCTAAAACAACCCCCCCCCCAAAAAAAACCTCCCAATAACCCTGTTTGCTAAACCTGAAAAAGGAGACATACTCTGAGCATATATGGATTTGCTAAATGTGATACAGAAGAAATACTCTGAGCACATACATTTGTTGCTTTAAAGCAACATAAACTACCATCACAACTGCAGGAATAAAGGGGAATTTACTACCCTGAAGACAGGTGCATTTTCTTGGGTGTACCTATCATTTTGTCCAAGAAAAGGATAAGGCGTTGTTAAATTAAAAATAATATAATAAAACATCTATAACAATATAAATGTCAAGTAAGAAAAGATGCTATAGCAAACAACCAGCCCTGGTAAATGCTGGCATGTCCATGGAGGCACAGTGGTGTTGAGGTCTTGTTTACCACTGCCCCATCAACTTCCTGTTTTTGAATGGTCATGCCAGGCTAGGGGTGGTCTTCAGGACCCTGGATTTCAGACCTGCATTGTGTTCTAAGAAAAGTTATGTTTTTCTGAAACTCATCCATACACACACACACACACACACACACACACACACACACACACACACACACGATTCCCAAAGGGAGCAAATGTTCCCACTGCACTAATAAGTGCTGTGTGTAATATGCTTTGCAAATATCACATGTGCTCAGCTAATGGCTTTGCACCAATGGTAATGTTTTCTCCGTGCTGAAACACTCAGGGGAGTGTCCTCATATAACCTTTCAAGGAACACCACAGATACAAACAAGAGTGCTGTCCATAGTACCATCATCTCTTCTTTCTTATTCTTGTGCTTGTTTTCAATTCCATTTTCCCCTTGTGCTCGTTTTCAATTTCATTTTTTTCCTATGTGTGCAGATCTGGTGGCTCTCCCTTTCCATCTTTTTTTAAAAAACAGTGAAAGGCAAAACATCTGTTCTCCAGAGCAATGACATTACCATCGTTTCTTTACATGCATATAGCCTATCACACACATCCAGAAGCAGGACAGCAATACAGCAACTAGAAAACAAACTGAAGATTAAAATGTATTTTGCCATCTCAAAAGGCTGTAGTATAAAAATTATGCAAAGGCAGGTTTACAGTTGAACTTAAAACAAAAAAAAAATGACCACAGATTACTTATGTTACCTTAAAATAGACAATGATGGCACTGAAATAGTTCATCATTTTCCATATCTTGGCTCAGTCATTAATCAGAATGGATAACACAGTCAAGAAATCAGAAGACTAAGATTTGGAAAAGCAGCTATGAAGGAACTAGACAACATCCACAAATGTAAAGATTGAAGACTAACATTAGGATGGTCCATGTCATTGTATTTCCCATTTCTATGTATGGTTGTGAAAGCTGGACAGTGAAGAAAGATGATGGGACAAAATGAATTCTATTGGAGGTGTGCTATGTATACTGTGGACTGCTAAAACGACAAATAAATGAGTCTTAGAGCAAATCAAGCCTAAACTCTCCCTAGAAGTCAAAATGACAAAACAGAATGTCATATTTTGGAAATATTATGACAATACATGATTCACTAGAAATGACAACAATGCTTGGTAAGGTAGAAGGCAGCAAGAAAGAGGGAAATTGCATTCAATCAAGGAAGCCATAACTTGGAGGTCTCTCATTCATAGGGTTACCCTAAGTCACAGTTGACTTCATGGCAGTTAACAATAACAAAAACTGAGCATATACTGTATTATATCTAGAACCTGGAAAAGTACTTTTCGGAACTTAAACATTCTAGATTCCCCATTCTCCCATGATCATACTGCCTGGGGATAGTGGAATTTGTTGTTAAACAGTAAATCTTCCAAGTTCTGATTATACAATTGGACAACACATAAAATGAGAACCATATTTTCCATTCTTTTGAGATGGAGTAACGTTCTGTAATTGGAAATGCCATATAGCAAACCACTAAAGTTTTCCAAGAACATAATTAACAGAAAACACTGTGTACACCATTTTATTAGAAATATTCAGAATCTTAGTATAAGACTATTATACTCAGGGACTTACGCACTCGACTAAATGCAAGATAATATAATGTTGACAAACTGAGAAAGCAAAATGTTAAAGACAGCTTCAAAAGTGAATTACACCAATGCAACTAAGATTATCAACATCTTTTAAGCAGACTTTAGAAAAGTTACTTTTCTGGACTGCAGCTTCTACAACCCTCCAGCTAGCAGAGGGTTAGCAATCCAAAACTTCTGGGCGTTATAGTTCTAAGTGGTTTTTAAACTGTGTCCCCCCAGCTTTTCATGGTACATCTCATTACTTCCAAAACATATTCTTTTAACACCACTAAAGCTGGCCAAACACCAATGTTATGCTAACAGATTTGTCAAGATATCTCGTAGTCCAGTAGGACATGCCCTACCCCTGTGTACTCCAGACTATTTCCCACCTCTCCAGTTTTCAGGGAATATGGAGAGGTAGGAGGGAGAAAGAGGAATCACCCCTTCTCCTGGTTTCAATAGTGGAATTTGTTCCAATGGAATTAGAATGCAACTATAGTACACTGTTGGATTTCACGCTTTGTCATTCCATTTTATGAAATGAAATTGCAGAGCTACAGAAGAGTTATTATGTAAACTACAAGTGGGTCACTGCCATGCAGCCACTTTTCAGGTTAGCCAAGTGATTGAGAGCCATACATTTTTGCTTTTGCCATAAACAAATAAAAAATAAATCAGCTACATATAGATTTTGAATTAGCCAAAATTAATTTTTTCAAAAATCCTTCTTAAATCTAGAATTTATTTAAATATCCCTATTATTAATGAATAAAATCCCCAACCTGTGCTGGACTAATTATTATTAATTCATAAAATACAGTAATATATAAATGCACGTTAAATATAGTTGTACTTTAATTAATATGTTATTGACTATCGATAGTGAACTAAAAGGGACTAAAACTGACCATGATATTGAGTATATATAGTGCATATAGTTCCTTTTTCCTTTGCATGCAATGCATTTTGGTAGTTTGCTGCTGATGTTTGGTGGTAAATTTCAAAGTCAATTATTTTAAGAATAAAAATCTTGGAGGCCCAAAAATGAAAGAGCTTGAAGCTATGTCCTTATGGCCCACACTTTGCCCACCCTAATGTACACACAATTTTCTGAGAAATATTATCAGCCCAACAGAGTGGTCCCTAATGATTATGTCAAAACCATGGATTCTCAGCAGTGAATCTGTAGTTTTATCTCATATAGTTTTCAGAAACACAGTTCTGAATTCCTGATTGTAGGATACTAATGAGGCAATTTGAAGTAATGAATAGATTGCTTGGAACTGATCTGGCTTAGAAATACAACTGTTTCCAAAAATTAGAAAAACTGCCAATGTTATCCTGATTGAAGGTCGTCCAATTTTTCTTGTTACTGACCAAAGAGAACAGATTGCATGCTGCAACCTAGAAAAGGTGGAATGATTGCCTAAAAAGGTTGGGGAGGTCATCCAAGCCAAACAAACAATCAAAAGGTACATTAAAAGGAATGTTGTTTTCAGAACATGGATTTACTGAATTTGGACAACAAGCTTCAGCTCCTTCAAAGCGCAGGTAAGGAGGATTTTGTGGCACTCTGAACATTGTATTATGAATTCTTTAAAGGAGACAGCTTTACATTTTAAGATCTACTACAAGCCTAACTATTAAAGGGTATCCTCCAGCACTGGGAGAAGATTAGTTGTTATCTGTGCTGCTGCTGCACCATCACCACCACCAGAAGAAAATGAGCTCTCCCAAAGTGTGCCAAACACTACTCCATTTCCATGAGGTCTCAGAAGATACACCAGGAGGGGAAAGGTTCATGGAATGAATGTAATGACTGATCCTTCCTCCTCTGTGGCCTGGAAGAATTATGAGTTATGGATTATGATGACAGGCTGAAGCCCTTCATAATTGACAAGATGGCATTCTGGATCCGAAGTTAAAACAAAAAAACGAGACAAGAAATTCCTGTAATTTAAGGCTTCTTCTAGGTGTGTGTGTGTGTATGTACAGATAGACTGGCTCATAAAATACAAGCAAACACCAGTTAACAAAGCTTCTGACAAAGAAGCTCCTTTTTACAAAGTTGTTTTGACCCTGTCCAGTCCCCCTTTTCTTCTTTGTCCTCTGTATAGCTAAAAGTTTTTTCAGCAGCATCAGCAGAGAGGATGGGGATAGAGGGCTAAAGAAACACATACTTTTGATGTTTGCAGAAGCATTTCTATAGTAAACAATAAAGCTTGAGCTGAGAAAAAACAGGATTCTCTTCCAGCTGATCCTACTGCAGCTATATGGCTCTGTCTATAAGAGGTCAAGAGACAAACAGCAGCTGCCTATGGAATACTTTACTAAGCATGAGTGAAGAGCAAACCAAAAAAAAAGGAAAAAAGGTGATAGCAGATAAACCTCACCAGAAATTTTAAAAGAAAAGAATAGAGCTATAAGTTTGGCCTCCAAAATGGAAATCATAAGGAAAGTGGAAGCTGGTGAGGAAAAAAAAGTAATCCTTAGGTACATTTTCTAAGAAACTTTCACATGGTCTCTGGAAAGCTCAACATGTTTTTATCTACTTATCCAAGGCTTACCTAACCTGGCTGTTTCAAGAACAGGAGTCTATCCCTATTCTTTCCATGTTATTTCTACCTCTGGTACCAAAGTTTGTTAAAGAAATAATGCCCACAAATACATGTAACTGAGGTATACCTGTAAAATCATGTTATTCCATGTTTAGCTACCTAACATTACATGCTCTCTTCTCTTCTGGATATTAGCAGAGATTACAGATTATTAACTTTCAGTTCTTCTATACTTTTAGGAAGCATAATTCAGCCAAGGTGAGTCTTCAGCCTTTGTTCTAATGCTATATATAAAGGGTCTAAGGCATATCCTTCATTAAATGGATATTTTTAAACAGGGTCTTTGGTTTACTTTTGTAACTATTTCTCAACTTCCAGTATCATCTGGGCCCACTACAGGTATGTGAAACTTGTAGCCCATGAGATGGTTACGTGTTCTTGTGCAACAGAAGCACAAGAAGTTTGATTTGGTCCCAAGTCTATAACTGCAGTTTTTCAATCAAAAGCAAGACTGAAATTCCCAAAGCATAAATAGTTTAAAACTTACCAGCAGGTGCCACTAATATAACTTCACTACGCTTTGCCTCAAGCTTGGCTTTCATCCATGGGAATTCTTGTAAAGATTCTAAAAAGGTCTCAAAAGCCTTTGGTCCTCTGGCAGGTAGGATGTCAAGAAGCATCATGGTTTTCCTCTGATGGGTGAGCTGGGCTCTTATTTCTTGCACATCATTTTCTGTTAGGATTCCTTCTTGGTAAAGGTACTGGATGACAAGGCCATCCACCAGCAGTTCTGCACATAACTCCAAGCGCAAAGAGCGCAGAACCTGCTTATCTCTGGCATCCATTCTAAGGAAGGAATAAAGAGAGTTTAAAGCCCTTTACTATCATGATCAAAGATAGGGTATTTATTTATTTATTTAATAACCTACTAGTCTCCCAAATGGGATTCAAAGTAGCTTACAACATAAACTTAAGTTTATCACAAGGGAGGCTAAGTGCCCAAACACCGTGCAAAAATGGGATTTAAATCCCAGAAAAATTCCACAAAAGCGGGATCATTTTTAGACACACCAAGGGCCTTGAGCATTAATCTGACATTAAACCATACAGAAAGTGGACAAAATCGGCTGATTTTTACTTTTTTTATCCACTTTCTGTGCAAATTAATGTCGGGTTAATGCTCAATTCCCCCGATATCATTTGAAGAAGATCCTGCTTTTGCGGGATTTTCCCAATTTAAATCCCATTTCTACACAGGATAAACTCTGTGTGATAAACTCAGAGAGACAGAGAGAGCAGTTAAAACAGCATGACCTGTTTAATGGCTGAACGCATTATAAAGCTAATTCTGACTTTAAAAACCAGCCACATAATTCTAGTGGTACAAAACTAATTTTTCCCCTTCTAAGAAACCTTCTTCCTTTCTAATCCCTCTCACACACTTTCTCATACTTTTGCACCACAAACAGCTTGTTGTTGTGTGCTTTCAAGTCATTTCTGGTTTATGGCAACCCTGTGATGGGGTTTTCTTATCAGAATGTGTTCAGATGAGGTTTGTCCTTGCCTTCTTCTGATGCTGAGAGTGTGTGGCCAAACAGGTATTCGAACCCTGGTCTTCCAGTGTTCTAGGCTGCATCCGCACTGCAGAAGTAATCCAATTTGATACCACTCTAACTGTCATGGCTCAGTGCTATGGAACTGTGGGAATTGTAGCCTTCTTCATCTGAGTGCTGGTGACACAACAAACTACAAATCCCAGAATTCCATAGCACTTTGTTGTCAAACTGCATTAATTCTACAGTGCAGATGCAGCCAGATTCACTGTCTCCCTGCATTAATCATATCCATATTGGATTATTCTAATACACTTGTAACATGCCCAGAAATGCCAGATGGTTCTTGCCGTTCTAACAAGAGTTTGAAGGGTTCCCAAACTTTGGTCCTCCAAGTGTTTTGGACTTCAGCTCCTAAAAGCCCCAGACAACTTTTTAAACAGTCAGGAATTCTGGGAGCTGAAGTCCAAAAGATCTGGAGGACCAAAGTCTAGGAATCACCATATGAACTTCATCAGTTCTTGGTTTATTTCTGACTCTAAATTTAAGTGCTGGTTATCACTTTTAAAACCCTAAATAGATTGAGATCAGGGTTCACCAATGACCACTTCTCCCCAGCAGAATCTGTCTACACATTTGTATCTTCAGTGAAGGTCTTGCTCCATTTTCCATCACTATACAGGTTCTGGCTGGTGACTGCTTCAGACACTTTCCTCACCGAAGGAACTTCTGTGTATTATAAAAACAGTAATAATATAGTATACTTTCTGTGGAGAGCTGATTTTATTCCTCTTTTTCCTGCGATTGTCATTTGTTGAGTGTGATGCTGCTTGGAAACCCACTGGGTGACCCTGACTGTATCACACTCTCTCAGCCTCAGAGGATGGCAATGGCAAACCCTCTCTGAAGAAACTTGCCAAGAAAACCCTATATTACAGGTAAGTTAGAAATGACCTGAAGGCACACAACAACAACAAACTGCCAAGGACTTTAAGATCATGTGGACAAGTTACACTCTCTCAGCCTCAGAGGATGGCAATGGCAAACCCCCTCTGAAGAAACTTGCCCAGAAAATCCTATGGAGTTTATCACACTGGGGCTCATTTCGGCATTAAAGAGAGATTAAAGCGCATTTAAAGCATCCCGCAAATAAAGCGAAAATGGCAAACGATTGCACGCATGGTTATCACACACAAATTGCACAAATAAAGTTATATCGGAAATGCACTGCCGCTGAAATCCCGAAAGTAAAAAGATGTGTGTTAATGCTTCTTTGTGACCACTTCAATGGCGGGTTTTGTACAATGTTGTGTGAAATTGTTTCGTGTAATTACGCAATTTTCCTGGGATATTCACAGAATAAACTCCCAATCTCTTTTACGTGATAAACTCCTATGGTAGGTTCATCTTAGGGTCACTTTATGTCAGATATGACTTGAAGGCGCACAACAACAACAACAAACCCCCAAGGCTTTTAAGATCTTGTAAATGTGTCCCTTTTTCATTCACTTTCAACTAAATTAGTACAGTATTTCCCCCCCCTATTTTAAACTAAATTAGTATTAGTCGAGACAGAAGCTCAAGCAAAACAAAGAACTCCCAGTGTGGCTTCCAAAGAAGAAATTAAACCAATCTCTCTAGAAACAACATTAAATATTAAAAAACAGGAAAAGGGGGTTAAAATCCAGTAACAAATATTTTTAAAGCCTTGGAAAAATATACAGAAACTCATGCATTCTATTTTTCTTCTTTTCCAGACAATATTACAGACAGGGATTGAGAGAAATTCAAACAAAATGAATGCTCACTGCCTATTTGCATCCATGCAAAAGGAGGAGAAAACCCCTTTCATTGATGGGATTTTCTGTATTTTCTTCTATAGCTTCTATATTTTCTTTTTAAATTGACTATAATATAATATAATATAATATAATATAATATACAGTAATATAATAATATTTATTTATACCCTGCTTTTCAGCTAAAAGGCTATCAGAGCTGTTTACAAATTGTTAATTAGACATTTCCCTGCCATGTGTGTGTGTGTGTGTATATATATATATATATATATATATATATATATATATAATACATATATTATTTGTTTAATAATATAATATAATATGC